>NC_090381.1:14054881-14354881 GCF_036365525.1 Heterodontus francisci | reverse complement strand
TGAATGGAGAGGGCCGGAAGCGAAAGGCCGTAGAGAGCTGCAGGGAGCGAGTGTGCGAAGACCTCGGTGTCGCCGGGTCCAGGGATTGGCCGGTAAGTCTTTTGCTGTTGTGTTTCTGGCGCATGCACAGAAAAAGGCACTCCTCTTCCACTCCGCTGCCCTTCCCCCCCCTCCCCTCCCCCCCACCCCCCCACTCCCGCCCTTCCCCCCTCTCCCCTCACCCCCCTCTCCCTCACCCCCCTCTCCCCTCCCTCTCTTTCCCTCCCTCTCTTTCCCTCCCCACCCCTCCCTCTCTTTCCCCCCCCACCCCTCCCTCTCTTCCCCCCCTCCCTCTCTTCCCCCCTCCCTCTCTTCCCCCCCCTTCTCTTCCCCGCCTTCTCTTCCCCCTCCTTCTCTTCCCCCCCTTCTCTTTCCCCCTCCCTCTCTTCCCCCCTCCTTCTCTTCCCCCCTACTTCTCTTCCCCCCTCCTTCTCTTCCCCCCTCCCTCTCTTTCCCCCCTCCCTCTCTTCCCCCACTCCCTCTCTCTCCCCCCTCCCTCTCTTCCCCCCCTCCTTCACTTCCCCCCCTCTCTTTCCCCCCTCCCTCTCTTTCCCCCCTCCCTCTCTTCCCCCCTCCCTCTCTTTCCCCCCCTCCCTCTCTTCCCCCACTCTCTCTCTCTCCCCCCTCCCTCTCTTCCCCCCCTCCTTCACTTCCCCCCCTCTCTTTCCCCCCTCCCTCTCTTTCCCCCCCTTCCTCTCTTTCCCCCCCTCCTTCTCTTCCCCCCCTCCCTCTCTTTCCCCCCCCCGACACCCTCAAAGCTGCTCTCCCCAGCCCCCGCGCTGCTCTCCCCGGCCCCCGCGCTGCTCTCTCACTCCGGCCATTGTATACTGCCACATGTTCGTTAGGTTTCCTCTGTGTGATTCTTTGAGCAGCGCCATCTTTAGTCCTGGCAGCTGCTACAGTCGCAATCTGTGACGTTTTCGTGGCACATGCTGTATTTGCGCATGTGCCAAAACAGCGCCACCTACCGTTCGCGTTGTCAACAAATGCGGTCAATCGAAAATGTAAGGCATATGCCTGCTCCACAAGACAAAGAAGATCGAAAGAGATGCCTTGGAATTTTCAACTTCTTGGCACCATACATTCCAAATTTTCTGACAAAGCATCACTGAGAGAGCTGTTGAAGAAAGATGTACCATATGTATGGCAGGACGACCATCAGCATATGTTTGAGTTTCTCAAACAAGCATTGTCAGCAGATGCGTGGGACTGCACTCCTTTGAGGTGTTGGCACCGTCACTGGTATCAATACTGACTATCACTATCCAGAGGATTCCTCCACTGTCTGTCTCTTCCAAGCCTTCCAGGTGGCCACTTGTTATTCTAAACTCTACGTGGCTGTGGGGTGACCACCTCCTGGATGCTGTGATCCAGGGAACATTCAACCCCGTGTTTACCCTACTCAAGCTCAGAAATCCTCAGCATGTGTTTGAGCATCTGGAGGCACCTCCTTCAAACATGAGTCTCCAGGACACATGAAACACCCTGAAGCTCCCACCTGGTGCAACAATTGCAGGATATGGGTCTTAGCTGTCCCTCCATTCTAATTAGAAACTTAAAATAAACTCCTTAAAGATAAGGTGATTATTGATGTAATTGCTGTTAACTGGGTCTAAACTGCACAGCTAGTTTTCCATTCGCTCCTCAAAGCGAACTAACCAAAGAATAATTATTCACTCAAGCTTAACAAGAACCACTGAGATACTCAACACAATGAACCTAAATATTGGCAGTCCAGATACTTAACCTAGATACTCATCTTCGAATCTTTGGGTTCTGCAGCTCCACTCCTTTTGAGTTGATCATGAGAAACCTCCTTCCTTGTCCAGCAAATCCCTGCTATTACCAAATTCTTAGCTTCCACGATTCACCCAGCTCTGTCTGCAAGCTCTGTGCCCAAGCTGTCAAAAACTGTCCGCAGCTTTTGACGCAGGTGACCACAGCATCCCCCTCCCAAAGTCTCTTCTCCATTGTCTGCTTGGGTTTCACTGCACATACCTGGTTCCATTCCTAACTATCCAGTCATAGCCAGATAATTATTGGCAAAGGCTTCTCTTCCCACTCCCTCATTGTTACCTCTGGTGTCCCCCAGCTGACTAGCCTTGGCCTCCTCCTATTTCTGATCTACATGCTGCCCCTCAGCAACATCGTCCAAAAACACAACTTCAGATTCCACATGAAAGCTGACGGCACCCAGCTCTATCTTGTCACCGCCTCTCTCGAACCCTCCACTGCCCTGATTTGTCAGACTGTTTATCTGGCATCCAGTACTGGAGGAGCAAA
The DNA here is from genome assembly GCF_036365525.1 of Heterodontus francisci. Classification (NCBI taxonomy): domain Eukaryota; kingdom Metazoa; phylum Chordata; class Chondrichthyes; order Heterodontiformes; family Heterodontidae; genus Heterodontus; species Heterodontus francisci. Next base: position 14,352,559 of record NC_090381.1, on the reverse strand, counting down.
GGTTCACCAGGGGCATGTCAGTTCAGATTCTCCTTGACATTCTCCCCTTCATTGTGGTCAGACTCCAACTTTGCAATGCGGCTATATCCTGGCCTAATCCAATACTCTGTGTCCAGGGCAACAACAACAACCTATATTTATATAGCACCTTTAACATAGTATCACATTCGAAGATGTTTCACCAGAACATTATCAACAAAGTTTGACACTGAGCCACATCTGGAGATATTAGACCAGATGACCAAAAGCTTGGTCCAAGAGGTAGCTTTCAACAAGCATCTTAAAGCAGGAAAGCAAGGTAGAGGGGCAGAGAAGGAGGGAATTCCAGAGATTAGGACTTCGGCAGCTGAAAGCATGGTCACCAATGGTAGAGCAATTGAAAGTGGGGATGCTCAAGAGGCCAAAATTGGAGGAGCGCAGATATCTCAGAGGATTGTGGGTTGGAGGAGATTACAAAGCTAGGAAGGGGAGGACATGGAAACAAGAATGAGAATTTTAAAATTAAGGCTTTGCTTAACTGAGAGCCAATGTAGGTCAGCGAATACAGGGGTGATAGGGGAACGGGACTTGGTGCAAGGAAGGATGCAGGCAGCAATGTTTTGAACAGCCTCAAGTTTACAGAGGGTAGAATGTATGAGGCCGGCCAGGAGTGCATTGGAATGGTCAAGTCTAGAGGTAACAAAGACATGAATGAGGGTTTCAGCAGCAGATGAGCTGAGACAGGCCCAGAGTCGGACAATGTTACGGAGAGGGGTGTTGGAAATACACAGTCTTACTGATAGCACAAATATGTGGCCAAATGCTTATCTCAGATTCAAATGTGACACCAAAGTTGTTAACTGTCTAGTTCAGCCTCAGACAATTGCCAGGGAGAGGGATGGAATCGGTAGCTAGGGAATGGATTTTGTGGCAGAGACTGAAGACAATGGCTTCAGTCTTCCCAATATTTAATTGCAGGAAATTTCTGCTCATCATATCCTGGAACTTGGATAAGTAGTCTGATAATTTAGAGACAGTGGAGGGGTTGAGAGAGGTGATGGTGAGGTAGAGTTGGATGTCATCAGCGTACATGTGGAAACTCATACTGTGTTTCCAGATGATGTCGCCAAGGGGCAGCATGTAGATGAAAAATAGGAGGCGGCACATGATAGATCCTTGGGGGACACCAGAGGTGCAGGAGTGGAAAGAGAAGCCATTGTAGGTGATTCTCAGGGTACAAATGGATAGATAAGAATGGAACCAGGTGAGAGCAGTCCCACACAGTGCTGAAGAGTTGGAGGAGGATAGTCAACCATGGTCAACCATGTCAAAGGCTGCAGACAGGTTAAGAAGGACAAGGATAGATAATTTACCTTTGTCACAGTCACATAGGATATAATTTGTGATTTTGATAAAAAACCTTTTTGGTACTGTGTCAGGGATGGAAACCTGATTGGAGAGATACAAGAATCAAGTCCCGGGAAAGAGGGGAACAGATTTGGGAGATGACAACACTTTCAAGAACTTTAGAGGGGGAAAGGAGATTGGAAATGAGATGGTAGTTTGCAGGGCCAGAGAGGTCAGGGGTTGTTTTTTTGAAGAGAAAGGTGATGATGGCAGATTTGAAGGAAAGAGGAACAATACCTGAGGAGAGAGAACCTTTAGCAATATCGGCTAACATGAGAAGATGTTTGGTGGTCTGTAGTTTAATGTGAATGGAGCCAAGGGAGTTGGAGGTGGGTCTCAAGGACAAGATGAGCTCAGAGAGAACACGAGAGGAGATAGGAGAGAAACTAGAGAAAAATATAGGAAATTTGATTTGGTTGGCTAATGGAAGGGAGGGAAGTGACAGAGGCCACTGATCGGATGTTCTCAATCTTAGTGATGAAGAGCTCTTCACACTTATTGTTGGAGGTGTGGGTGAGGGTGGAGGAGACAGGGGAGAGGGGTTTAAGAATACTGTTGCAGTAGAGAAGAGGATGCTTCAAGATTGTTCCTGAGCAGTCAGCTCCCTAGGGCACCTCTATCCTTGGCTATCCGTTAACATCTATCGTCCTTTCTCCCTTAATCTTTTCTCTTCCACTGTTTAAGTTCCTCTAGCTCTAATAGTGGATGCATTTTAGTGCAAACTGCAACTTAACTTCTTGTTAAAACTGCCCCAACTATGCCAGCTCCTTGCTTTCCTCAGAACAGGGACAGCCATTCTCAGTGCAATTAGAACTGTGCCCTCATCTCACACCACAGAAACCGCTTGCTAAAGCTGCAGGAATACCCCAGCACCACCACCGTTGCACCTGAATTCAGAGACCACTCCCTATTCTAAGATGCTTGGATCCACCTCTCACTACTCCGTGTCTTCTAGTGCTCCCCAAACTTCAGACCCAAAACCCTTTCGCATTTCATATTCAGAAATATTAACAAATCACATTCAGAATAAATGTAATAAATAAGGAACTGCAAAGTATTTCATACACAAATCACCAATCAGTTGTTTACAGAGCTTGCCAATAAAGAAGAACAGAACCACAAGCAATCAAGACATTAAAAATACTTCTGAAATTGTTTTATATACCATATTTTCAAATTAAAGATTTCTTGTCTGCTGATAAGAAAACCTATGATGAAATTAACAAAAGTCTGTAAAAAATGGCTTTGCTGTTCACTGATTCTAATCATGTTAAAAACTGAAATCTGTGAATAAATGGTTTCCTTCTCCACAGATTCCGATGAATTTGAGGAGCGTGGGGTAAATTTTAAACATACTTGTTCTTTACTTTTCAGCAACTTTTCTCCACCTGCTCTTCACTTGGTGAGACCCATGCCTCTCTGGGTTGCCATGGCTTTCATTGTGAGATAACCTCTGTTAAAACTTGGAGGAGTGATTTGGGCCTTGGATTAGGTTTGGGAGCTCATATAATGACTGCAGGCTGTTTGAGGCTGCCTGGGGGCAAGACACAGACTTGAGATTGTATTGATCAGGCAAAGAATCCCTTTTTCAGCTGTCATAGAATGTGCCACAGCTTGTGACTAATTGTGACACCACAAAGCACCAGGATTTCTAAATACTTGCACCAGAATATGTAAAACATGGAACTGTAGGCCGCATGCTTTTAGTACAATCCACATAATGAGTCTATATGTAATGCAAAACCAATTTTAAATGAATGATAAAAGTCTGAGGTTCAGTGACCTTTTATAGGTTTAGAATGTAAAAGCATCATTTACAGCACCTCCATCAGGAATCAATGGCTGTGGTGGTGGTGCCTTCCTCGACTACAGACTGGAGCACATTTCCTGGGGGTTGAGCTGTTCACTCTGCTACTACACCTGACTTACACCGAAACTTACACCAGGTGAAATGCAAATGAGCATAACCAGGATATTTGTGTGTAACCCCCTCTAGAGGTAAATTGGGAATATAACAGCGTACATATGGCATAACACAGTGGTTCTCAAAATCTTTTGATGGAAAGACCCCTTTTTGAATGATTTAGTAATCATGGAATCTCCACATTTAAATTATAATACTCATAATAAGAAAGCATTGCATATAGAATCATAGAATGGTTACAACACAGAAGGAGGCCATTTGGCCCATAGTGTCTGTGCTGGGTCTCTGCAAGAGCAACTCAGCAGTCTCACTCCCCTGACTTTTCTCCCATAGCCCTGAAAATATTTTCTCTCTCGATAATTATCCAATTCCCTTTGAAAGCCATGATTGAATCGCCTCCACAAAACTCTCAGGGAGTGCATTCCAGGTCCTAACCACTCGCTGCATAACAAGTTTTTTTCTCATGTCGCATCTGGTTCTTTTGCAAGTTATCTTAAATTGGTGCCCTCTGGTCTGCCAATAGGAACAGTTTATCTTATTTATAAAGCCCAAGATCCCATATCCCTTATTAACCACTTTCTCAACCTGCCCTGCCACCTTCTATGATTTGTGCACGTCTCCCCATGTCCCTCTGCTCCTGCACTCCCTTTAGAATTGTATCCTTTATTTTATATTGCCTTTCCTTGTTCTCCCCACCAAAATGTATCACTTCACACTTCTCTGCATTAAATTTCATCAGCCACGTGTTTTAATAATGCTTTCAAGGAAGCAGATGTTTATATACAGATATCAGTGAGATTGGTGTGCCTGTTTCTCACTGTGGAGTCTGTCCATGCTTGATGTGATGTTTGACAATGACACTTGTAAATCATTCCAGACAGGACCAGAAGTTTGTCTTCCTGGCTTTCGAGAAAATGGTGCCCTGAGTGAACTTGTATTTTGACATTGTTTCTTATGTAGTTTACGTATGTAGTAAGTAAATATTTTTTAAAACTCCCCTGTCTTGAATAAGGTTGAACTGACCTGGTGCCCACCACCAGCATTGGTAACTGTGGGTCTGTTATTTTGCAAACCCCCTGGAAAGTCTCTCCCGACCTTTAGCAGTTTGATAACCATTGGCATAACTGACACCAAGAAATATATAGAGTCCTGGTGCTGGTGCTCAGTCTCTGCCCACAGGATGGAGCCAAAGACCAAATGATGAGAATTTTTCATACGAGTGTAATGGAATTTGTACTCTGAAACATTATCACGTGCTGATATAATAGGCTGAATTTTACTGACCCCCAACGTCAGGGGTCATGGTGGAGGGGAGGGAGAGCCTGGATTTCTCCGGGAGAGGGCCGCCATGCACACCAACGCCGGGAAGGCCCAGCCAATATTGCCGGTGGCAGTGAGACCTCATGGCGCCACCCCCCCCACCCCACTGGTCGACGACGGGACCTCCATTTAAAACTTAAATTAATTAAAATCAATGCATTAATTACCGTTACGCTCCCACCGTCTGCACCGGTGCAACCATCATGTCGCTGGCCAGCACTCCCGTGCCTTCAGATTCCCATCTGGGGAACCGAGGTGGAACACTGGTTGGGAGGCAGGAGGAGGTAAATTGCTTGGTGCGGGGGTGGGGGGGAGTGGGATCCAAGTAATATCATTGGTGTAGGGTTTTGCGGGAAGGGTTTTGTGTAAAGTTTATGCACTTTGCGGCTGGGGGATGGGCCAGGTGGACAGGATAAGTGTTTTGGGGGAGAGAAGGCAAGTAATTAATTTAATTGTTATGGGGGTGCGTGGGAGAGGGGCAGAATAAATGTATTTAATTTTTTTAAATACATGTTTCTTTAAATATTTAAATTTATCGGTAGGGCTCAAAGCCCTTTAAAAATGGCATCATCCCCTGCGCACAGGCAGCTGATGCCATTGCTGGGGATGGACAGCCGGCCCCCATTCCACGTCATCAGGGGGGCAGTCTGCCCCAGCTATTTAAATGAGCTGCCGTTCTTAATATCAAGGCGGCTCCGAGACGTGCGGCCCGCACATGCGAGCTGCCATTGTTTTTGCCTGCCGCATAAATTTCAGCCCAATGGATATCATAGAGAAAAACGTCCTTAAACATGTAGATTTCATTGTACTCAGGAATAGGAACACAGGAACAGGAGTAGGCTATTCAGCCCCTCATCTCTAGTCTGCCATTCAGCCCCTCGTCTCTGTTCTGCCATTCAACGAGATCATGGTTGATCTGTAAGCTGTAATACCCTTACTCAACAAAAAAGTGTCAATCTTAATTTAGAAATTTTCAAAAAATCGCCTGCTGCAGCAATCTTTTGTGGGAAAGAATTCCAGATTTCCACAACTTTGTGTGAAGAAGTACTTCCTGACATCCCACCTGAACAGTCTAGCTCTAATTTTAAGATTATGTCCCCTTTTTCTGGGCTCCCCCACCAGATGATGTAGTTTCTCTCTATTTATGCGATCAATGCCTTTAATCGTCTTAAACATCTCAATAAAATCACATTCCACAACATGCACAATGTTCGATTTTCCATGATTATAGAAAATTGGAATGCAGTGGTGTTTACTTAATTAGGTCTAGACAAACTTTACATGTTCTATTGAAGTATACATGTGGTGCAGTGGGTAGCACCGCAGCTTCACAGCTCTGGTGACCTGGGTTTGGTTCTGGGTATTGCCTGTGTCGAGTTTGCAAGTTCTCCCTGTGACTGTGTGAGTTTCCTCTGGGTGCTCTGGTTTCCTCCCATATGCTAAAGACTTGTGGGTTGATAGGTAAATTGGCCATTGTAAAAATTGTTCCTAGTGTAGGTAGGTGGGAGGAGAATTGAGGGAAGGTGCGGATGTGAGAGGGAAAATGGGATCAATGTAGGATTGGTATAAATGGGTGGTTGATGGTCGGCGTGGGCCGAAGGGCCTGTTTTGGTGCTGTATCACTCTATAGCTGATGGAATGGGAAATGTTTTACTTCGAATTGTCTTGCAGTGGAGGCAGGTCTGCGTTTCCTGTTCAAGGGTGGGTCTGCTATAAGATCTGCTGTCAGCTGATTGGTGCAGGGACCCAATGAATGTTTTGTATTGTATTGGCTGAATGGGTTTAGAGTCATCTTCAAATCTGGCCATGACAATGAAGGGGTAAGTATTAAGGCCAAATTAGGAGTAATGAGACTCATCACAGTCATTCCTGCCTGTTGGCAATTCAGAAACAACTGGATTAGAAACTGAATCTATGGCCGGAGCTCCTTACAACATCTACTGAAGCTTGGTACCAGTTCCTTCACTTCTCTTCGTGACAGTAGTGATCCACACTGCATTGCTTCTCCAGGCTGGTAGGTGATTACATTTGGTAATAAAGGGGTGGAAATTCCTGTGCATTTGTGCTGAGAGAGATGCATTTACGTTCTGTGACACTTAATCTTCAGTGATATGAATTGTTCTGAGATGTTTATTGTTCTGTGATATTCATTGTCCTGAGATGTTTACTGTTCTAAAATGTTTACTGTTCTGAGATGTTTATTGTTCTGAGATGTTTATTGTCCTGAGATGTTTCCTGTTCTGAGATGTTTATTGTTCTGAGATGTTTATTGTCCTGAGATGTTTCCTGTTCTGAGATGTTTACTGTTCTGAGATGTTTATTGTTCTGAGATGTTTCCTGTTCTGAGATGTTTACTGTTCTGAGATGTTTATTGTTCTGAGATGTTTATTGTCCTGAGATGTTTGCTGTTCTGAGATGTTTACTGTTCTGAGATGTTTACTGTTCTGAGATGCTTATTGTTCTGAGATGTTTATTGTTCTGAGATGTTTGCTGTTCTGAAATGTTTATTGTCCTGAGATGTTTATTGTCCTGAGATGTTTTCTGTTATGAGATGTTTATTGTTCTGAGATGTTTATTGTCCTGAGATGTTTATTGTTCTGAGATGTTTGCTGTTCTGAGATGTTTACTGTTCTGAGATGTTTACTGTTCTGAGATGCTTATTGTTCTGAGATGTTTACTGTTCTGAGATGTTTGCTGTTCTGAAATGTTTATTGTCCTGAGATGTTTATTGTCCTGAGATGTTTTCTGTTATGAGATGTTTATTGTTCTGAGATGTTTATTGTCCTGAGATGTTTACTGTTATGAGATGTTTATTGTTCTGAGCCTGTCACTCCAGAATTGGCCTTTATAGCCACTCCAGGCGCTGCTTCACAAACCACTGACCACCTCCAGGCGCGTATCCATTGTCTCTTGAGATAAGGAGGCCCAAAAGAAAGAAGAATTGTTCTGAGATGTTTATTGTCCTAAGATGTTTATTGTCCTGAGATGTTTCCTGTTCTGAGATGTTTACTGTTCTGAGATGTTTATTGTCCTGAGATGTTTACTGTCATGAGATGTTTATTGTCCTGAGATGATTACTGTCCTGAGATGTTTATTGTTCTGAGATGTTTACTGTCCTGAAATATTTACTGATCTGAGATGCTTATTTATCTGAGATGTTTATTGTTCTGAGATGTTTACTGTCCTGAAATATTTACTGATCTGAGATGCTTATTTATCTGAGATGTTTATTGTTCTGAGATGTTTATTGTCCTGAGATGTTTACTGATCTGAAATGTTTATTGTCCTGAGATGTTTATTGTCCTGAAATGTTTACTGTTCTGAGATGTTTAATGTTCTGAGATGTTTAATGTTCTGAGATGTTTATTGTCCTGAGATGTTTATTGTTCTGAGATGTTTATTGTTCTGGGATGTTTACTGTTCTGAGATGTTTATTGTTCTGAGATGTTTATTGTCCTGAGATGTTTATTGTTTTGAGATGTTTCCTGTTCTTAGATGTTTATTGTTCTGAGATGTTTACTGTTCTGAGATGTTTATTGTCCTGAGATGTTTATTGTCCTGAGATGTTTATTGTTCTGAGATGTTTACTGTTCTGAGATGTTTACTGTACTGAGATGTTTATTGTCCTGTGATTTTTATTGTCCTGAGACATTTACTGTTTTGAGATGTTTATTGTTCTGAGATGTCTTCTGTTCTGAGATGTTTATTCTTCTGAGATGTTTATTGTCCTGAGATGTTTCCTGTTCTGAGATGTTTACTGTTCTGAGATGTTTATTGTCCTGAGATGTTTACTGTTCTGAGATGTTTATTGTCCTGAGATGTTTACTGTTCTGAGATGTTTATTGTCCTGAGATGTTTATTGTCCTGAGATGTTTACTGTTCTGAGATGTTTATTGTTCTGAGATGTCTTCTGTTCTGAGATGTTTATTCTTCTGAGATGTTTATTGTCCTGAGATGTTTCCTGTTCTGAGATGTTTACTGTTCTGAGATGTTTATTGTCCTGAGATGTTTACTGTTCTGAGATGTTTATTGTCCTGAGATGTTTACTGTTCTGAGATGTTTATTGTCCTAAGATGTTTATTGTCCTGAGATGTTTACTGTTCTGAGATGTTTATTGTTCTGAGATGTTTATTGTTCTGAGATGTCTTCTGTTCTGAGATGTTTATTCTTCTGAGATGTTTATTGTCCTGAGATGTTTCCTGTTCTGAGATGTTTATTGTCCTGAGATGTTTACTGTTCTGAGATGTTTATTGTTCTGAGATGTCTTCTGTTCTGAGGTGTTTATTCTTCTGAGATGTTTATTGTCCTGAGATGTTTCCTGTTCTGAGATGTTTACTGTTCTGAGATGTTTATTGTCCTGAGATGTTTACTGTTCTGAGATGTTTATTGTCCTGAGATGTTTATTGTCCTGAGATGTTTCCTGTTCTGAGATGTTTACTGTTCTGAGATGTTTATTGTCCTGAGATGTTTACTGTTCTGAGATGTTTATTGTCCTGAGATGTTTATTGTCCTGAGATGTTTCCTGTTCTGAGATGTTTACTGTTCTGAGATGTTTATTGTCCTGAGATGTTTACTGTTCTGAGATGTTTATTGTCCTGAGATGTTTATTGTCCTGAGATGTTTCCTGTTCTGAGATGTTTACTGTTCTGAGATGTTTATTGTCCTGAGATGTTTACTGTTCTGAGATTTTTATTGTCCTGTGATTTTTATTGTCCTGAGACGTTTACTGTTCTGAGATGTTTATTGTTCTGAGATGTCTTCTGTTCTGAGATGTTTATTCTTCTGAGATGTTTATTGTCCTGAGATGTTTCCTGTTCTGAGATGTTTACTGTTCTGAGATGTTTATTGTCCTGAGATGTTTACTGTTCTGAGATGTTTATTGTCCTGAGATGTTTATTATCCTGAGATGTTTCCTGTTCTTAGATGTTTACTGTTCTGAGATGTTTATTGTCCTGAGATGTTTACTGTTCTGAGATGTTTATTGTCCTGAGATGTTTACTGTTCTGAGCTGTTTATTGTCCTGAGATGTTTCCTGTTCTTAGATGTTTACTGTTCTGAGATGTTTATTGTCCTGAGATGTTTCCTGTTCTGAGATGTTTACTGTTCTGAGATGTTTATTGTTCTGAGATGTCTTCTGTTCTGAGATGTTTATTCTTCTGAGATGTTTATTGTCCTGAGATGTTTCCTGTTCTGAGATGTTTACTGTTCTGAGATGTTTATTGTTCTGAGATGTTTACTGTTCTGAGATGTTTACTGTTCTGAGATGTTTATTGTTCTGAGATGTCTTCTGTTCTGAGATGTTTATTCTTCTGAGATGTTTATTGTCCTGAGATGTTTCCTGTTCTGAGATGTTTACTGTTCTGAGATGTTTATTGTTCTGAGATGTCTTCTGTTCTGAGATGTTTATTCTTCTGAGATGTTTATTGTCCTGAGATGTTTCCTGTTCTGAGATGTTTACTGTTCTGAGATGTTTATTGTCCTGAGATGTTTACTGTTCTGAGATGTTTATTGTCCTGAGATGTTTATTGTTCTGAGATGTTTATTGTCCTGTGATTTTTATTGTCCTGAGACGTTTACTGTTCTGAGATGTTTATTGTTCTGAGATGTCTTCTGTTCTGAGATGTTTATTCTTCTGAGATGTTTATTGTCCTGAGATGTTTCCTGTTCTGAGATGTTTACTGTTCTGAGATGTTTATTGTCCTGAGATGTTTACTGTTCTGAGATGTTTATTCTTCTGAGATGTTTATTGTCCTGAGATGTTTCCTGTTCTGAGATGTTTACTGTTCTGAGATGTTTATTGTCCTGAGATGTTTACTGTTCTGAGATGTTTATTGTCCTGAGATGTTTATTGTTCTGAGATGTTTATTGTTCTGAGATGTTTATTGTTCTGTGATTAGGATTGTTCTGTGATGGTGTTTTTTATGTGATGTTTATTCTGTGAAACTGGAAAAAAGGCAGAAGCCATTTGTAACCTGTATGTGGAGGCAATGGACATTGATATGGTTCTTAATGAATACATTCCATCTGCTTTCACAAAAGAGAGGGACAATATGGACATTGCAATCAGGGAGGTGGAGTGTGAAATATTCGATTAAATTAACGTAGTGAAAGAGTAAGTATTAAGGTGGTTTAACATCTTTGAAAGTGGATAAGTCATCAGGACTGGATGAAATGTATGCTAGGCTGTTAAGGGAAGCAAAATAAGAAATAGCGGCAGCTCTGATCATCATTGTCCAATCCTTAATGGCTGCAGTTGTGCTTGTTGCCAGAGGACTGGTGGACAGCTAACATTGTACTTTTATTTAAAAAGGGAGAGAGGGCTAGACTGAGTAATTACAAGCCAGTCAGCCTCACCTTGGTGGTGGAAAAATCATTGGAAAAGGTTCTGAGGGACAGGACAAATCTTCATTTAGAAAGACATGGTGTCAGGCAAACCCCACCTGCCAAGACTGAGGCGTACACCATTTTGCCACATGAACATTAAAACTTAAAATTGCAAGCCCCTGACTGGAAAGACATTTGCATAGTAACCTCCACTGTTGGAACAATGGGGACCCAGTCGTTGCTTCCCCAATACACATAAGAAGTGGTCAGACCAGTTTTGGTCACATGACTGACTGACTGTTGGAGGTTTTGAATTTGAACTTCCAACAGAAGTTTTGAACTCAGATAGCCATGTATTTCCGGTTGGAACAGAACCTCCTCACCAGTCCTGCCTGCCTCCATCTCTTTCCCACGGAACTGAATCTTGTGAAAAGACGTGAACCTCAAAGAGAAAAGGTCTCCTATGTGAACAAGGTTTAAGAAGAACACTGGCCCCGATGAGCAGCAAGACTACCTTCAATCAAGGGAGCTTGAAACACAGTAAACAAGAAACTCTTCTGATATTGCCTCAAACCAATCTCTATTTTCCTCTCCTCTTTTCTGTCTCTATTTGCATGTGTATATCACGTGTGCATGTTTGCGTGGGCATGTCGTATATCCGTAGGCGTCAACCGTATTAGAGTTGAAGTCTAAGTTTTAATAAATTTCACTTTTCTCCTTTATACCTGAGAAAACCTGGTCTGCTGTTTTTTTTTTGCCTTATAATTGGAAAGCTGCGAACAAGGATTCACAAAGGGGGAGCTCAAAACACAGTGTGTTTAAAATTAAACCCTGTTAAATTAATTTTATTTATTTAGAGATACAGCACTGAAACAGGCCCTTCGGCCCACCAAGTATGTGCCAACCAACAACCACCCATTTTATACTAACCTTACAGTAATCCCATATTCCCTACCACCTACCTACACTAGGGGCAATTTGCAATGGCCAATTTACCTATCAACCTGCAAATCTTTGGATGTGGGAGGAAACCGGAGCACCCAGTGAAAACCCACGCAGTCACAGGGAGAACTTGCAAACTCCTCACAGGTAGTACCCAGAATCGAACCCGGGTCCTTGGAGTTGTGAGGCTGCGGTGCTAACCACTGTGCCACCCTAGGCAAAGACAGCAAAAGACCCCCAGGCACATTTCTCACCTGGTCGTAACAGAAATTTGGGTGCTAGCATCCAGAAGTCTACCCACAGACGAATGAGTGAAATTGGAACTGGGAAGCCAAATTGTTCCCAATCAAAAAGAGCAAGGTTTTAATACAGGATTTCTTGTGGTTTTGTGTGATTGAAAATTAACATGTCTGTAACTGATGCAAGTAGCTCTCCAAGCCAGGGTGAAGTAACTTGGGATAAGTTAAAAGCACTGTCTATGGAGGAGCTGAGAAAAATGACTGAGCAGTGTGGGATCACTGTATGTGGCAAGGCTAGGAAGTCTGAACTCTTAACACTAGTGGACAGCCATTTTTCCCTTGAATATGAAGAAGCAGAAGCAGTGTTAGAAACAGAATCCAACAGGGTATTGTCAGCAAAGTTACAATTGGAACAGAGGAAACTTGAATTTGAGGAAAGGGAGGGGGAGAAAGAGCCTTCCAAAAGGAACGTGAAGAAAATGAAAGGCAGGACAGAGAGAGAGAGAAAGACAGGAGAAGGAACAAAAGAGAGAGAGTTGAGGCGGTTTGAGTTAGCTAGGGGGCGACAGAGTAACCCGAGTGAAAGCATGGCCAATTGGGAGGAGCATAATTCAGGGTTGGGCACAAGATTGCTAAAACCCGCTCAGTTAATTCGAAAATTCAATGAAGATGTGGAAGCATTTTTCCTATCTTTTGAGAAACTGGCAAGGCAGTTAAAATGGCCAGCTGAGACCTGGTCTCTTTTAAGGCAAAGCAAACTAACAGGAAAAGCCCATTAGGTTTATTCCTTGCAGCCTGATGAGAGTTCATCAAATTATGAACTGACCAAAAATGCTATCCTTGGGGCATATGAATTAGTACCCAAAGCCTATCGCCAAAAGTTTCGAACCCTCAAAAAGCAAGTCAATCAAACTTATTTGGAGGTTGAAAGAAGTAAATAACTGGCTTTTGACAAGTGGGTGAGGGCTTTAAAAATACAGCTCAGCTATGAGAACCTCAGAGAAGTAATCCTGTTAGAGGAAATTTAAAACTCTCCCACTCTCCATAAAGACCCATGTAGAGGAGCAGCGGTTCAGGGAGCCCGGCAAGCGGCCGTTCTGGCCGATGAGTTTGCTTTAATTTATAAGTTGGTTTCCCAGAGGAGAACCTTTCCTAATCACCCCCACAAATCTGAAAAGGACAAAAGGTGGGAAGGTGATATTTGGCTAGGCAGTCCTGGAAGAGAAAGGAAAGCAGGAGACACAGGTGGCCCTCCTCCAGTCAAAAAGGAAGGTGCTGTGAGCAAGAGTGAGACCCAGCCTGTGTGCTTCCATTGCTGTAAGGCAGGGCATTTAAAAGTTGACTGCTGGAAACTAAAGGGGAAACCAGTAGGGTTAATCAGGGCACATCTGCTCAGTGAAGACAAGTGCCTGATGCAAAACACAGAACAAGCTGTGGGTTTAACTGCAGTAAGAGTACAACCCAGGAAGCTTACTATGTCTAGTGCAGGAAAAGTTAATGGGATTCCTGAAGGGTATCAGGGTTTTGTATTTGAAGGGAAAGTAACCCCATATCCCTCGAGTGCGGTGAACAAGCCCATAGTAATTCTCAGGGACACAGGGGCCACTAGATCCCTTTTACTGGGATAAGGCCTGATCTTTCCCCCAGATAGTGCAGTGAACACCAAAATGGTGGTGAATGGTATTGGAGGCAGTGTACGCCTATACCTGTACACAGGGTGCACCTGGCGTGCAACCTAGTTTCGGGACCGGTGACCGTAGGGATTGTCCCTAGTTTGCCTGTGGATGGGGCTGACCTGCTCCTGGGTAATGATATGGCAGGGTTGAAGGTGGTAGCACCCCCCCTCACCCCCAGTAGTGAAAGAAAGACCGCAGGAGGCCAGAGAGACAGGGCAGTGGCAGGAGATGATCCCCTGCAGAGTCCCGGAATGTGTGTTGGATCAGGCCATGATCAAACTAGCTGCCCCAGAGGAGACTGCATTGGCACTGCAGGCAGATGACCATGAGGTCTGCCTGTCCAAGACTTTCTTTGGAAAGTTAGGAGACCCAGGGAATGAATTAAATGGATTTTCCCTAGGTGAGGCTCAGCGAGCCGACCCAGTATTGTGGGAGTTAGCACAGGCTGCCCAGTCTGAAAGTGAAGCAGAGGGAGTCCCTGATTGCTACTATTTAAAGAATGAGGTACTGATGACGAAATGGAGTCCTCCTCACAGATCTGAGGGCAAGGAGTGGACAGTAGTTCACCAGTTAGTGGTGCCGCAGAGGTACCGGGGAGAAATATTAAGAAGGGCCCACGAGACTACAGTGGCTGTACATGCTGGTGTACGAAAGACCAAAGCCAGCAGAAGACAACAGTTTGACTGGCCAAAACTCTACAAAGATGTGGTGGAGTACTGCAGGAGTTGCCACATGTGCCAGGATGAGGGGAAACCCTGACCTACAGTGAAACCTACACCCCTAAGTCCTGTACTGGTGTTAGGAGGACCCTGTAGCAGAGGGCTGGTGAACTGTAAGGGACCCCTGCTGAGAACAAAAGGGGACAGGCAGGCACACGGCTGGCAAAAGTTTAGAAAGGGAAGGGGAAAAAGTGACCAAGAGGGCAAATTAAAGGAAGTCTGGGAAGAATCCCGGATGAAAACCCCTACTGTCTGGTCAACCAACCCTGAAAAATGTGAAATGTTAGACCTCACATCTCCTATGTGAATGCAGACTCTAGAAGCAACCCACCAGAGTTGCTAACAGCATTTACAGGAACTTGTAGAGACAAAGAGAGATTTCTAGGGGGCACAGAAACCATGAGGGTGATGCCTCACCTAATCAAAGTGTCACAGGAGAGTGCAGTTAAGTCTGCACAAATATCCGCAGGTAGGAGTGTCCCAGAGAACAAAAGGGAGAGTAACAAAGACTCCTCCCCACAGTCAGAGGAAAAGGGAACCACCCATCCCCTGAGTCTTTGCATGTCTCAGAGAGTTCAGGATAGACCCGCCCACTACTAACTCTCCTGAGAAAAAAAGGGGGAAATTGAAACACTCCTGGCACCCAGAAGAGACCATTTTAATAGGCTTTAAGATTGGTGAATGAATGGAAATAAATGAGAGAAATACATGTTATTTTCTTTCTGTATCTTACATTTCTCTCAAACTCTGGAATGAAATGTGCCATTTTTCTTCAAATTGCATTTCATTCCCCTGGGTGTGAAGGTGTCAGGCAAATGCCCCTCCTGGCAAGACTGAGGCACACACGATTTGGTCACATGAACATTAAAACTTAAAATTGCAAGCTTCTGACTGTAAAGACATTTGCATAGTAACTGACAGTGTTGGAACAATGGGGACCTAGTTGTTGCTTCCCCAATACACAGAAGAAGTGGTCAGACCAGTTTTGGTCACGGGACTGACTGACTGTTGGAGGATTTGAATTTGAACTTCCAACAGAAGATTTGAACTCAGAAAGCCATGTGTTCCCGATTGGAACAGAACCTCCTCTCCAGTCCTACCTGCCTCCATCTCTTTCCCAAAGAACTGAATCTTGTGAAAAGACGTGAACCTCAAAGAGACAAATGTCTCCTACGTGAACAAGGTTTAAGAAGAACACCGGGCCCCGACGAACAGCAAGACTACCTACATTCAAGTGAGCTTGAAGCACAGTAAACAAGCAACTCTTCTGATATTGCCTCAAACCCATCTCTACTTTATTTTCCTCTCCTTTTTTCTGTCCCTATTTGCATGTGTATATCGCATATGCATGCTTGCCTGGCATGTCGTATATCCATAGGCATCAACCATATTAGAGTTGAAGTCTAAGTTTTAATAAATTTCACTCTTTCTCCTTTAAACCTGAGAAAACCTGATGTGTTGGTTTCTTTGCCTTATAATTGGAAAGCAGTGAACAAGGATTCACAAAGGGGGAGCTCAAAACACAGTGTGTTTAAAATTAAACCCTGTTACAATAAGACCAGGTAAAGACAGCAAAAGACCCCTAGACACATTTCTCACCTGGTCGTAACACATGTATTTATCAGAAACAGTCAGCACGGATCTATTAAGGGAAGGTTATGTATGACTAACATGACTGAATTTTTAGAGGAGATAACAAGGAGGGGCGATGAGGGTAACACATTTGATGTAGTCTATATGGATTTCAGCAAGGCTTTTGATAAGGTCCTACATGGCAGACTGATCATGAAAGTAAATGTCCATGGGATCCAAGACAAAGTGGTATTGTCACTTTGACAATGTGATAATCCAAAATTGGCTTAGAGGCAGGAAGCACAGGGTACTGGTATATAGGTGTTCGTGTGACTGAAAGGCTGTTTCCAGCAAGGTTCCGCAGGGCTCAGTACTAAGCTTTTGTGGTATATTTCAATGATTTGGACTTGAATGTAGGGGATATGATTAAGAAATTTGTTGATGATACAAAAATTGGTTGTGTGGTTGATAATGAAGAAGAAAGAAGTAGACGGCAGGAAGATATCAGTAGACTAGTCAGGTGGGTGGAACAGTGATAAATGGAGTTCAGTCACGAGAAGTGTGAGGTAATGCGTTTGGGGAAGGTTAACAAGGCAAGGAAATACACAATAAATGGTATGAAACTGAGAAGTATAGAGGAACAGAGGGACGTGGCATGCATGTCCATAAATCCCTGAAGGTGGTTGGACAGGTAGATAAAGTGGCCAAGAGGCATACAGGATAAGTACTGTCATGCAGACCCCCACCTACCAAGAATGAGGCATATTAATTTTGTCAGATGAACGTTGCTTTGAAAACTGTTTCTGAAGTGAAGAAAGGACTTGTTTTAAAAAATCACCAGGCCCTTGGCTGGAAAGACATTTGCATATTAACAGACTGTGCCTGTGGAGAGTAAAGGGTTACTTCCCTTATCCAGTTTAACTCACAATGGACTTTGAGCACCAGACATTGAAGGTGAGGAAGCTCAAATTTCAGGATGATTGCTGGGATAGCTGAATCCACAAACAGATGTGGTCAGACCAGCTGGTCATGCGACTAACCTGCTTGGCAACCGGGTTTTTCTGAATTGTACAAACAGTTTGATCTCAGAGACTGCAGAATACTCCTGGACTGAAGAACACCTCTCCTGTCTGCCTGCTCCCATCTCTTTTTCATGGAACTCCAAATCTACTGAAGACATATGAACCCCAAGAGAGAAAAGTCTCCTACAGCGATCAAGGTTTAAGAAGAATACTGGGCCCCAACGAAAAGCAATATCTACCTACAATCAAGGACTCTACAGTGAACTTGAAGAACCGTAACAAAAACCCTCTTCATATATTGCCTCAAACTTTTCCAATTTATTTTTCTTCTGCTCGTTTCTGTCTCTATCTGCATGTGTGTATCACGTATGCATGCTAGCATGGGCACGTTGTGTATCTGTAGGCATTAAACAAATTAGAGTTTAAGTTTAACAAAATTTCAACTTTCTTCTTTAAACCTAAGAAAACCTGTTTTGTGCTGGTTTCTTTGCCTTATAATTGAAAAGCAGTGAACAAGGATTCACCGAGGGGGAACTAAAAACAGGGTGTGTTTAAAAATAAAACCCTATTGTGGAACCCTAGACACCTTTCTCCCCTGGTCGTAACAGTACAAGATATAAAAAGAAGAGTAACTGAAGTAAAAGTTGGTCCCTCAGTGGCAGAGACATTGAACAAATATTTTATGTTTGTCTTCGAAGTAGAAGATAGCAGCAAAAATGTAATGGAGAAACTGAAGGGACTAAAATCTGACAAATCCCAGGACCTGATGGCCTACATCATAGGGTTAGATAGTGGATGTACTGGTTAAGATTTTTCAAAATTCATTAGATTCTTGCATGGTCCCAGCAGATTGGAAGTTGGCAAATGTAACACCGCTATTGAAGAAAGGAGGGAGAGAGAAAACAGCCAATTAGCCTGACATTAGTCATTGGGAACATGCTGGAATCTATTATTAAGGAAATCTTAACAATGCACTTAGAAAATCACAGTATGATTAGGCAAAGTGAACATGGTTTTACAAAGGGGAAATCAGGTTTGGCAAATTTATTACAGATTTTTGAGGATGTAACTAATGGGATAGATAAAGGGGAACCAGGAGATGTAGTATACTTTGATTTTCAAAAGGCATTCGACAAGGTGCACACAAAGGGTGAATTTGCAAGATAAGGACTCATGGAGTTATGGGTAATATATTAACATAGATAGAGGATTGGTTAAAGGACAGTAAGCGGAGAGTAGGGATAAAAGGAGCATTTTCAAGTTATCAGGCTATAACTAGTGGAATGCCGCAAGGATCAATGCTGGGGCCTCAGCTATTTACAATCTATATTAATTACTTAGACAAAGACACAGAGTATTGTATCTAAGTTTGCTGATGATACCATGCTAGGTGGGAATGCATGCTGTGAGGAGGGCACAAAGAGGCTGCAAAGAGATATAGACAGGTTAAGTGAGTGGGCAATAAAATGGCAGATGGAGTATAATGTGGGGAAGTGTGAGGTTATTCACTTTGGTAGTAAGAATAGGAAAGCAGGATATTTTTTAAAAGGCATGAAACTTGTAAATGTTGATGTTCAGAGGGACATAGATGTACTTGTACAAGGAACACAGAAATTTAGCATGCAGCTACAGCAAGCAATTAGAAAGGCAAATAGCATGTTGAGCATTATTGCAAGGGGATTGGAGTACAAGAATAAAGATGTCTTGCTACAATTGTACAGAGCTTTAATGAGACCATACCTGGAATACTGTGTGCAGTTTTGGTCTCCCTATCTAAGAAAGGATATACTTGCATTGGAGGCAGTACAGGGAAGGTTCACTAGATTGGTCCCTGGGGTGAGAGGGTTGTCCGATGATGAGAGGCTGAGTAAATTGGGTCTGTGCTCTCTGGAGTTTAGAAGAATGAAAGGTAATCTCATTGAAACATACAGGGTTCTGAAGGGGCTGGATAGGGTAGACACTGAGAGGTGGTTTCCGCTGGCTGGGGAATCTAGAACACGGAGGGCACAGCCTCAGGATAAGGGGCCGATCATTTAGGACTGAGATCCCAAATTTCCTCACTCAAAGGGTTCTGAATCTTTTGAATTCTCTCCTCCAGAAGATAGTGGATGTTCCATTGTTGAATATATTTAAGGCTGAAATAGACAGATTTTTGTTTTCTCAGGGAATCAAGGGATATGGAGAGTGGGTGGGAAAGTGGAGTTGAGGCAGAAGATCAGCCATGATCATATTGAATGGCGGAGCAGGCTCGAGGGGGCATATGGTCTACTCCTGCTCCTACTTCTTAAATTCTTATACTTACCTTTCTTAGCTGAGGCATGGAATATAAGAGCTGGGAGATTATGCTGAAACTGTAAAAAACACTAGCTAGACCACAGCTAGTCACCGAACTATAGGAAAGATGTCCTTGCACGAGAAACGGTACAGAGGGGATTTATGAGGTTGTTGCCAGGACTGGAGAATTTTAGTTATGAGGAAAGATTGGATAGGCTAGGGTTGTTTTCTTTGGAACAGAGGAGACTGAGGGGAGACCTAACTGAAGTGTATAAAATTATGAGGTATCGAGATGGAGTGGATAGGAAGGCCAAATTTCCCTTCATTGAGGGATCCATAAATAGGGGGCAGACATTTAGGATGTAAGGGTGAAGGCTCACCCCAGTACCCAAAAACGCCTCAAGAGTCGGATGTCTTGTACAAATGAGCGATCTTTATTTATGAGCATGCAAGGAGAAGTCCTACTCTCGCGAATGATTGTAGGGGTTTTACTCGTACATTGTTCGAGTAGTCATTTTATACAGTTTTGCAGGAGGTTTACTTGATAAACTGTTTCTTAATTACATCATCTCCCATCTATTGCCTTCCCTGATCTCATCCTGCCTTGGTTACATAGAACATAGAACAGTACAGCACAGTACAGGCCCTTCGGCCCAAGATGTTGTGCCGACCCTTTAACCTACTCTAAGATCAAACTACCTACATACCCTTCATTCTACTATCATCCATGTACCTATCCAAGAGTCACTTAAATGTCCCTAATGTATCTGCTTCTACTACCACCGCTGGCAGTGCATTCCACGCACCCACCACTCTCTGTGTAAAGAACCTACCTCTGACATCTCCCCTAAATCTTCCTCCAATCACCTTAAAATTATGCCCCCTGGTGATAGCCCTTTCGGCCCTGGGAAAAAGTCTCTGGCTATCCACTCTATCTATGCCTCTCATCATCTTGTACACCTCTATCAAGTCACCTCTCATCCTTCTTTGCTCCAATGAGAAAAGCCCTAGCTCCCTCAACCTTTCTTCATAAGACATGCCCTCCAGTCCAGGCAGCATCCTGGTAAATCTCCGCTGCACCCTCTCTAAAGCTTCCACATCCTTCCTATAATGAGGCGACCAGAACTGAACACAATATTCCAAGTGTGGTCGAACCAGGGCCTTATAGAGCTGCAGCATAACCTCGCGGCTCTTAAACTCAATCCCCCCGTTAATGAAAGCCAACACCCCATATGCCTTCTTAACAACCCTATCAACTTGGGTGGCAACTTTGAGGGATCTATGGACGTGGACCCCAAGATCCCTCTGTCCCTCCACACTGCCAAGAACCCTGTCTTTAAGCCTGTATTCTGCATTCAAATTCGACCTTCCAAAATGAATCACTTCACACTTTTCCAGGTTGAACTCCATCTGCCACTTCTCAGCCCAGCTCTGCATCCTGTCAGTGTCCCGTTGCAACCGACAATAGCCCTCCACACTATCCACAACTCCAGCAACCTTTGTGTCATCGGCAAACTTACTAACCCAGCCTTCCACTTCCTCATCCAAGTCGCTTATCAAAATCACAAAGAGCAGAGGTCCCAGAACAGATCCCTGCAGAACACCACTGGTCACCGAGCTCCAGGCTGAATACTTTCCATCTACTACCATCCTCTGTCTTCTATGGGCCAGCCAATTCTGTATCCAGACAGCCAAATTTCCCTGTATCCCATGCCTCCTTATTTTCTGAATGAGCCTACCATGGGGAACCTTTTCAAACGCCTTGCTAAAATCCATATACACCACATCCAATGCTCTTCCTTCATCAATGTGTTTTGTTACATCCTCAAAGAATTCAATAAGGCTTGTGAGGCATGACCTCACAAAGCCATGCTGACTATCTCTAATCAAACTATGCTTTTCCAAATAATCATAAATCCTGTCTCTCAGAATCCTCTCCAATAATTTGCCCTTCACCGATGTAAGACTGACTGGTCTGTAATTCCCAGGGTTATCCCTATTCCCTTTCTTGAACAAGGGAATAACATTTGCCACCCTCCAATCATCTGGTACTACTCCAGTGGACAGTGAGGACGCAAAGATCATCGCCAAAGGCGCGGCAATCTCTTCCCTCACTTCCCGTAATAACCTTGGGTATATCCCGTCTGGCCCCGGGGACTTATCTATCCTCATGTCTTTCAAAATTTCCAGCACATACTCCTTCTTAACATCAACCTGTTCGAGCATATCAGCCCGTTTCACGCTGTCCTCACAAACGACCAGGTCCCTCTCACTAGTGAATACTGAAGCAAAGTATTCATTAAGGACCTCCCCTACCTCCCCCGACTCCAGGCACAAATTCCCTCCACTATGCCTGATCGGCCCTACCCTCACTCTGGCCATCCTCTTGTTCCTCACATAAGTGTAGAACGCCTTGGGATTTTCCTCAATCCTACCCGCCAAGACTTTTTCATATCCCCTTCTAGCTTTCCTAAGTCCATTCTTCAGTTCCTTCCTGGCTACCTTGTAACCCTCTAGAGCCCTGTCTGATCCTTGCTTCCTCAATATTAAGTAAGCTTCCTTCTTCCTCTTGACTAGCTGTTCCATATCTCTTGTCATCCAAGGTTCCTTCACCCTACCATCCCTTCCTTGCCTCATCAGGACAAACCTATCCAGCAGTCGCAGCAAGTGCTCCCTAAACAACCTCCACATTTCTGTCGTGCATTTCCCTGAGAACATTTGTTCCCAATTTAAGCTCCCCAGTTCCTGCCTAACAGCATTGTAATTCCCCCTCCCCCAATTAAATATTTTCCCATCCCGTCTGCTCCTGTCCCTCTCCGTGACTATAGTAAAGGTCAGGGAGTTGTGATCACTATCACCGAAATGCTCTCCCACCGAGAGATCTGCCACCTGGCCTGGTTCGTTGCCAAGCACCAAATTCAACATAGCTTCACCTCTAGTCGGCCTATCTACATATTGAGTCAGGAAACCTTCCTGGACACACCTGACAAAATCTGCTCCATCCAAACTATTTGCACTAAGGAGGTTCCAATCAATATTAGGGAAGTTGAAGTCACCCATGACAACAACCCTGTTAGTTTAGTTTAGTTTAGTTTAGAGATACAGCACTGAAACAGGCCCTTCGGCCCACCGAGTCTGTGCCGACCATCAACCACTTTTACTAATCCTACACTAATTCCATATTTCTACCACACCCCCACCTGTCTCTATATTTCCCTACCACCTACCTATACTATGGGCAATTTATAATGGCCAATTAACCTATCAACCTGCAAGTCTTTGGCAGGTGGGAGGAAACCAGAGCACCCGGAGAAAACCCACGCAGACACAGGGAGAACTTGCAAACTCCACACAGGCAGTACCCAGAATTGAACCCGGGTCGCTGGAGCTGTGAGACTGCAGTGCTAACCAATGCAGCACTGCACCTTTCCAAAATCTGCCTCCCAATCTGTTCCTCCATGTCTCTGTTGCTATTGGGGGGTCTATAGAAAACTCCCAATAAAGTGACTGCTCCTTTCCTGTTCCTGACTTCCACCGATACTGACTCAGTAGACAAACCCTCCTCGACGACCTCCCTTTCTGCAGCTGTGATACTATCCCTGATTAGCAATGCCACTCCCCCACCTCTTTTACCTCCCTCCCTATTCCTTTTGAAACATCTGAACCCCGGAACATCCAACATCCATTCCTGCCCCTGTGATATCCAAGTCTCCGTAATAGCCACAACATCGTAGCTCCAAGTACTGATCCATGCTCTAAGTTCATCACCCTTATTCCTAACACTTCTTGCGTTAAAATAGACACACTTCAACCCATCATACTGGCTGCAACTTTGCCCTGTCAACTGTCTAACCTTCCTCACAGACACTCTGCAATCTGTATCTGCCTGTTCAACAGCTACCCCATCCACTGATCCGTAGCTCCGGTTCCCATCCCCCTGCCAAACTAGTTTAAACCCTCCCGAAGAGCTCTAGCAAACCTCCCGCCCAGGATATTGGTGCCCCTCCAGTTCAGATGCAACACGTCCTTCTTGTACAGGTCCCACCTTCCCCAGAAGGTATCCCAATGATCCACATATCTGAAGCCCTCCCTCCTACACCAGCTCTGTAGCCACGTGTTCAGCTGCACTCGCTCTCTGTTTCTAGCCTCACTAGCACGTGGCACCGGTATCAATCCTGAGATTACTACTCTGCTCGTCCTGCCTTTTAGCTTCCAACCTAACTCCCTATATTCGCTTTTCAGGTCCTCATCCCTTTTCCTAGCTATGTCATTGGTACCGATGTGTACCACGACTTCTGGCTGCTTCCCCTCCCCCTTAAGAATCTTGTAGACTCGATCCGATACATCCCTGACCCTGGCACCCGGGAGGCAACATACCATTCGGGAGTCTCGTTCGCGACCACAGAATCTCCTGTCTGTTCCTCTAACCATTGAATCTCCTATGACTATCGCTCTCCTATTCTCCCCCCTTCCCTTCTGAGCCACAGAGCCAGGCTCAGTGCCAGAGACCTGGCCGCTGTGGCTTTCCTCTGGTAGGTCGTCCCCCCCAACCGTGTCCAAAACGGTATACTTATTATTGAGGGGAACGGCCACAGGGGATCCCTGCACTGTGCGCCTATTCCTTTTCATTATTGACCTTGTCAGCCTCTTGATTACCCTATTCATAGGATTCATAGGCTATTCATAGGATTTGGGTGTCTCCTTCCTGAGCTCGTTTCCTTCTGATTAGGTATTCATATAATTCGTGTGTCTAACAGACAAGCTTTCTCAAGTGACAGGGACCTAAGTTACACCGTATCCCATGATTCCCTGTGCTAGTCTCCTCTACAGACCTCCCATTTGGCCCTTGGGAAGCACCTGGCCCAAGGTAGCCATTACCCTCGGATCCTCTGCCCGTCGAATAATCCGTGGATCTTACCGGTTTCAATGAGCTTCGGATCCTTCCCTAGCATCCTCTTATGATCTCACCTGTGTCCTAGTGACCAGGCTTAGTCTGGGATTGCTACTTCATATTAGTCTACATAAATTACAGCTATTTTAGTCAAGCCTGCAGTACTCCCGAGGTAGACCACTTCAGTCCCCAGTTTTGGCCCTAGGCTACTAGCAAGATGGCCAACTAACGCTAAGTGCTCCTTCCTCCATCTCTGTTGGCCAGACTGGTGGTTAGATTTGCAGAGTTACATTTTCTAAATTGTGTCTAACATCTCAATTTAGGTATCAGGTTGCAACATTCAACCATAATTCCGATATCAATTAGCAATTGCACCGCTACCAGTACATGGGAATCAATTCTAATCCATGGGTGAACGTCCACCCTAATACCCCAGTCCCAAACCGCCTCCCACCGCAATGTGTCCTCCAGATCGGCTTCCACATCCTATCCCAGTTGCTTGACCTCCTGTTGGATTCGGTGATACTGCTTCATTGCTGTCCGGGCCATTTCCCTCAGCTTCAGTAGATGTTCTGGCGGTTTAGGGATTCACTTTCCCTCAGGAAGCAGGTATCTCAACAAGTCCTCCGTTGGATCATTGGTTATGCTCATCCACTCCCTACGGGGAGGCCAGACATGAGTTATCACCAAATGTTCGATTGTCGTTAGGGCCCGGGGGTGGAAGCAGAAACTCAAGTTGATCACTGGACAGTGGATGTTACCGTACTGGTATTGAGGTTTGCTGATGGTCACGCAGTATTCCCCTTCTCCACAATGTGCCATCTCCATCGGTTCATGGTGGGTACTGGAAATTTTAAGGGTACAGTTTAGGGTGGTATTAAAAACATCCCTATGGGATGTGGACAGACTACACCCAGCCAGCGAGATCCCGTAAGGGGGGACTCTCTCTGGGTCGCGTATTTGGGTGTAAAGTAGTACTTTGGCCAATTGCTATCTCCCATAATGCCTGTATTCTCTACCCCGAGAAGGGTTTGGATGTCCTGGTTCTTTAGTGTTTTGCTAGCATGTTGGTTAAATTCAAATCTAACTTAAAATTCCATTTGAACATTGCTTTGCTCAATATGATTTAGAAGTTGGCAAGCTCAATATAGCTAAAAGCCGTAATGCATTAATAAATACCGACTGGCTCTACATAATTATTCCGGCAATTCAATTTTTTTCAAATTAAAAGTTATACTCAAATCAGTGAATCTGGCTATGCAGTTCAGCCACGAAGCTAGCCAATGTGCTCATGTACACTTAACGGAGTCTAACAACTTCTCTCTTTCAGGATACAAATAATAAACAGATTACCCAAAATGGCACCCTGCAGTCAACATTCACGTTGGTTAGACAATTTAATAACAAATAACTTGAATAGAACTTAATCCAACAAGTAACTGCATACAGATAGAATAGGGGTTATAAAGTTAGAACTACTGTGAGTGATACTGATGCTAGATTTATGCATGGCTGCTTTAAATACAAAGGAACCTTCATTGCCACGCTTTGCAACTTCAGGCACTGCTGTTCTCCATTCCCAACTGCCCTAAGCTACTCTTTAGGCATACTAGTTTGTTAACCGTGACATTTAACATTCCACGCACCCGATAGCAATTGGCATCGCTCAAGTTCTTATGGAACCAGGCCCTTGGTTCCTTCTGCGCGCGTGGTTGCCAGGTATATCAGCAGTACTGCGGTTTTCATGGTCCGGTAAAGAGAGAACAGTGGACATCGGTCGTCACCAGTTATTCCTTATTATTCTTTGCGTTTCCATACTCCTTGATCTGCGTCCAGTGTTTCCACCAGCCTTTCCCTTCCACATCCACGTGTACAAGTGTTGCTGGTCATTGAGACCTCATAAGGTCCTTGCCTGCGAGATGCTAAGCCTGGTTTTGCAAGTAAGACCCTAACAATCACTTGATCTCCTACTCCTGGCAACTTTTCCCTGTCCTTTAGAAAAACTTACAAGTTCTGATGTTCCCTACTTAACCACATTTGAATTGTGTCTTTAACTTGCTGCAAAGTTTGAAAGGCTAAAACTGGGTTTCTGCCAGACTTCATAAGGCTCCGGACTTATCTTTATATTTG
Organism: Heterodontus francisci; assembly: GCF_036365525.1. Classification (NCBI taxonomy): domain Eukaryota; kingdom Metazoa; phylum Chordata; class Chondrichthyes; order Heterodontiformes; family Heterodontidae; genus Heterodontus; species Heterodontus francisci. The sequence continues at coordinate 14,326,140 of NC_090381.1, read as the reverse complement.
GAAAACAAACTGGAGCTTCATCCCCAGTTGCCAATAGTTTGTGCCTTTATGTCTCAGTTTTAAAATTGCACTGAAAATCACAAATTCAAGCACACAAACATCATGCGCCCAAATAAAATAAATAAATCCTCGCACACCCACAGACAGAAAAGAATAGCACATGCATTTAAAGGAAGGGAAACAGAAATAAATCAATTCCATCAACGATCCCAATTCTCCCTTCTTCAAATGTCTTGCACCAACTATAATTAGAAACTAAAGGAAAAATATAAACTCTCGCAAGCAGCTAAACTCCAAGAGGTTATGCAGCAGCCTTTCACAGTCATTCTTTGATGATTATTCTGAACTCGCTGATATGCATCCCCTTTTCTGAAGCCCATAGCCCTAGCCACCCAAGTGTTCATTTCGTCCCAGGTGCCTCGAGCCATTCTCCCTTCCTCTGGTAGGGCTGAGTAAATCTCGTTCCTGTTCAGCTTCGCTACACCTCTGCTTCAACAATCTCTCGACTGCCTCCTTCTTTTCCCTTTCCCTTGATATATCTGCACAGTATGCCTTCAGGAACTCCACTCTCCCAGCCCACTGTGTTGTCTCTTCTATATGGCTGGGTCGTTCATCCTCTCGTTTATCCCTTTCTTTCTGTAATTGTCTTTTTGTCCTGTCAACTATAGCACACCTATCTTCTCTTTCCTTAATTTACTCAATTCTAACTCTGACTGTCTAAGCTTTTCCTCCTGCTGCTTACACTTAGCCTGATACACCAACAGCCAGACTGCTTTCATTTATCTGTCTTTACATGTGGACCCCTGCATCTACTGCTCTGCCTCACCGACAGGGTCATCTGAAATCTGTACAATCCGGACCCACCCAATAAATTTCACTACCACCAAACAAAGCAAGTTAGAAAGCAATGCTTCTAATAACTTAAATGACTCCTCGTGATCGTAGCTTCTTCTTTTAACTTACACCAATTTAATACAACTTCACTCAGATGCTTCACACACATTCACATTTACCATTCAACAGAGACCAAACACCAACATAGACTTACACACACACAGACAAAAAAAAATTTCTTCTTTTGTCCTTTCAACAGCATTTTAGACTACTGTGGTACTTCCAATGTAATTTCTACCAATCATTTCCTGAAACTTGTTTCTATCTCGGACTTGTTTCTGGACTGGCTGTTAATATGTTTCTGCTTTTGGAAATGTTTGTGGACTTGCCGGCAGAGTCCCATGTAAGAATTGATTCTGATCCTAATTGTCTTATCCTTCCGACCTTTCTTTTGGCCCTTCCACCATGCTCTTTGTATTTTTGGGGGGTCATTAGATTTCCACCCATCTTTTTCATTTTACTGGTCAAGTTCTCATTTGCTATAAACCTGGTAGGGGACCCCTCCGGTCCCCAATCTAGACTTTCTGTGCTATAGTTCATTCTGTCAGGGTCTGGTCTACCTGAGCAGTATTGACCTGCAGGATACCCTTTAAATCCCCTGCTCAGCTTGACCTCTTGTGAAGGTCTGCTTTGCGGTCTCTCTCAGCGCGGTCTCCTGCGTGGTAATGGCCTGCGGGATACCACTAAATCTCCTGCACGGCTTCACCTACTATGTGGCTTTGCGTTGTGGCTTTCTCAGCGTGGCTCTCTGCCCGGTTCTCTCAACTTGAAACCTACTACCTAACTATGAGTGGTAAAATTATAAGTACTCACTCCTTGGTTGGTCGCCTTACTGTTGCGGTCCCGATGTTGTGTATTCTGCCGACTACGCCAAATGTAAGGGTGAGGGCTTGCCTCAGTACCCAAAAATGCCTCAAGAGTCGAATGTCTTGCAAGGAGAAGTCCTACACTTACGAATGATTGGAGGAGTTCTGCTAGTACATTGTTCCAGTTTTATACAGTTTTACAGGAGATTTACTTGATAAACTGTTTCTTAATTACATCATCTCTCATCTGTTACCTTCCCTGATCTCATCCTGCCTTGGTTATAATATTCACCTCATCAACCTCTTGATTACCCTATTCATAGGATTCAGGTATCTCCCTCCTAAGCTCGTTTCCTTCTGATTAGGTATTCATATAATTTGTGTGTCTAGCAGGCAAGCTTTCTCAAATTACAGGGACCTAAGTTACGCCAAGTATCCCATGGTTCCCTAAGCCAGACTCCCCTACAAGGGTAAGAGTACGGAGGTCCAGAGCAGATTCGAGAGGAAATTTTTTCACCCAGAGGATGGTGGGGATCTGGAACTCACTGCCTGAAAGGCTGGTAGAGGCAAAAACCCACATAACATTTAAGATGTACTTGCACGTGCACTTGAAGTGCTGTAACCTACAAGGCTCCGTTCTGAGGGCAAGAAAGTGAGATTAGTCCGGATGGCTACTTGTCGGCTGGCACGGACATAACGGGCTGAATGGCCTCCTTCCGTGCTGTAAATTTCTATGATTTTATGACTGGTAATAGCTGTAATATTATCAGTAATTTTACCATGAGTAATATTAGTAATAATGATAATGTTACCATGAACACAGCTGATACATCTGCATGTACACCCTGTGAAATCAGTGTGAAGGTTTAATAGCCCTAAACAATGTGTAATTGAACCAGCCTATGCTGGGTATTTATCACAGAATGAATATCATCAATTGCTGTTGGAACTCATTGTTGCTTTTGCATTCTGTAGATATGAGTAATTGCTTAATATTGCTTTTAATTTAATATCAATATGAGTGATAACTTGCAGTGGATTTGGGAAACAGAGACAGTTAATTTTTGGGAATACTATTTAAAAGGACCACACGATGGCACTAAATGCCTTGACCTGAGGAAGCTATGCCTCTGGCCTTCTTACATTCACTTCAATACCTGAGTCCGCGCAGGGACAAACCAAAATAATTGCACATTGTCAGAGTGGCATTGGGGAAGTGACGGGACTTTTAGTTATTTAATTATACAACTTACATCACTGTTACAATGCAGTCAACCCTGGGAAACAAATCACAACGGTGTTACAGTCTGTGCAGCTTCTATTGTTTTTAAAGAAAGAACTTTCATTATGTAGGCAAATGTGGCAGCCAATTTGTGCACAGTTTGTGCCCAATGAACAACAAATGAGATAACTGTAGAAGAGTAACGGTGAGATACATCAAAGTGTGCTCCATTTTTAGATTGAAATAAGTAAGTCCCACTCCACATTAAGGAGATTTGAGAGGCGTTTTGCTTGCCAAGCGGAATTCCACACTTGAATGGAGCTAACAGATGGATTGAAGAAAAGCACTTGTATTTAGATTTGACTTTTCACATCCTCAGGCTGTCCAAGTGCTTCACAGTCAATAACTAACTTATGAAGTAAACTCATTGTTTCACGGGGAAACACTGCAGCCAATTTGTGTACAGCAAGCTCCCACAACCAGCAATGAGAACCCTGGTTAATCTTGGTTTGATGTTATTATTTGAGACATAAATGATGATGAGGCCACTTGGAGAACACCCTTTGCTCTTGTTTGAATAAATACGATGGGAGCTTTTACATCTACCTGAAAAGGCAAGTTTAATGTCACACCTGAAAGATGGCTTCTCTGACAGTGCAGCTCTCCCTCAGTATTGCACTGAAGAATCAGCCTGGTTTGCTAACAATAATTTCTTTGGAGTTGCTTCCACCAAACCTCAGGCAATGTTACTGTAGCAGAGCAGCAGCTTGGAGGAATGAGAGCGGAGTGGAGCACGCAATAAAGCTGTGGGAAACAAATCAATGAAGTGGATCACAAACCAGTGTTATAGAGCACAGCAGTGGTTAGTGCAGGTCTATCGTTGGTTAGTGTGGAGGTCTATCACTGGTTAGTGTGGGACTATCACTGGTTGGGGCAGGTCTATCAATGGTTAGTGTGGGTTTATCAATGGTTAGCTTGTGCATCTATCAAGGGTTAGTGCAGGTCTATCAATAGTTAGTGTGGGGGCCTATCAATGGTTAGTATGTGTCTATCACTGCTTAGTGTGGGTCAATCACTGGCAAGTATGCATGTATCGCTGGTTAGTGGTCTGTCACTGGTTAGTATGGGTCTATCAATAGGTAGTGTGGTTTATCAATGGTTGGTGCAGGTCTATCAATGATTAGTGTGGGTGTATCCTGGTTAGTGTGAGTCTATCGATAGTTAGTCTAGGTCTATCAATAGTTAGCATGGGTCTATCAATAGTTAGTGTGAGTCTATCTCTGGTTTGGGTCTAGAATATAACTAAATTGCTTGCTCCTTGTATGAACTATCTTTCAGTAATTTGACTCCACTGGGATTTAATGTTTGTTCATTGAGCAGGTTGTCACTTCCTCCAATGGTGAATGTGCTCCAGTTGTTTTGGATTTATTGTCAGTTATTTTCTTCAAGTAAAGAATTTGGGATTGAGATTTGGTAAAGTACTGTCTTGTAAACCAAAGTGAATTCTCACATGTTTAAAAGTCATTAACTGAAACCTCTGGGACTGAGTGGGATTCGATATGTTAATGAACCAGCTATCCTATTGTTTATCTTAACAATCAGGAATTAGTTATAACACCATAGATTGCCAGAAGGCAATCCCACTCTCGACATTATTCTTGGGTGGTAGGTCGGGCCTCTCTGCTTAAGAAAGACACTTGGGAAGGGGGTTGACAGTTTGGTAAACAAGCCGGAACAGAATGGGATTTAAAGACACTGCACTTCCACTTCCTGTTAATGTGAGTAGAGAAGAGTGGAGACACATGTGAGTCAAGGAGGGTTTAAACAGAACAATCTGAGGGGTAAGCTTTAGCTTCGGGCTTGGTGTGAGTACTACTGAGTTTAGTTCTTGCAGTTAATAGATGTCTAGAAAGATAATGCCAAAAAGTCAGTCAAGAATGGGATGGGGCATGGAGTTTATTAATTATTCTCATTTTTCGAAGAGAGAAGTGAAATTCAGTGAAAAGAGTGAGGTTCATTTGCAACGATCAATCTATAGGCTCAATTACTATCTATAAAATGAAACTGCTTACTGATTCATATCTGGCCTTGTCTCACCGAATTGTTCTCAGTCCTTCTACTGAAAGATAGGAAAAATGTATGTGAGGGCACATGTGGATGCCAAAGTGGCCCAAAAATTCCTATAACTGGTCAAGAGTGCCCACTGTTAGTTAGACTCGGCATTATCTGTTTAATCTCCATAATATTTTGTACTGCAAGTTGCTCGGATTGAGAGATGGAAATAATGTGGCACTCTTTACAAAACACCTGGGATCAGAGTTAACAGTGCAAGCAACTACGTATCTCCTTAACCAGATTCAAGGATTGTGAAAGGAATAACGCAACGCCTGAACTGAAGAAAGTCTAATTAAGAATGGTGTATTCAATGTTATATCAGGGTAGAGAGGGGATAACAGAGAAAAAAGAGGCAGAAAATAATAAAAAAATAAACTCCAACAGCAATTAAAACCTGAAGAAATGAGATTTCACACATGAATGATTTCAAATGGAAATTGGATTGGAACTTGAGAGAAATAAACTTGCTTGTCTACGGGGATAGAGCTGGGTATTGGACTGACTGGATGAACCGAATGGCCTAATTCTATACCGTTATGAATCTATGACCTGTAATAGATCATGGTCATTGCTGGACAGGTTGATTTGCAGTAATTAACAATTACCTTGTTGTTAAAAGGATATTTAGACTTGAAATGGCTTGACTAAACTTTCTGTGGCATGTTTACTTTGTATGTACAGTGCAAGGACACCATCCAGGACAAAGCAGCCCGCTTGATTGGCACCCCATCTACAAACATTACCGATGCACAGTGGCAGCAGTGTGTACCATCTACAAGATGCACTGCAGCAATGCACCAAGGCTCCTTAGACAGCACCTTCCAAACCCACGACCTCTACCAACTAGAAGGACAAGGGCAGCAAATACATGGGAACACCACCACATGCAAGTTCCCCTCCAAGTCACACACCATCCTGACTTGGAACTGTATCGCCGTTCCTTCACTGTCGCTGGGTCAAAATCCTGGAACTCCCTTCCTAACAGCACTGTGGGTATATCTACCCCAAATGGACTGCAGCGGTTCAAGAAGACAGCTCACCACCACATTCTCAAGGGCAATTAGGGATAAGCAATAAATGCTGGCCTGGCCAGTGACGCCCACATCCCATGAATGAATAAAAAAAAAAGTACAGGAACTTCACACCACTCAGTGCACTTTAACAGGGAACCAAACAGCAAGATGCCATTTTTGCAAAGCTAATGATGGAACAGCTCATTGCTTACAGCAACTTCTTGATTTCTGTGTGTAATCGCGCATCTGCCCTCATTTGAGGTTGCTATAGCATTTGCATTCAAATAACGGTGAGTGCTATTAACCTCGCTGTTATTTTGACAGCTATTTTGAACCAATGTCCAGTTACGATCACATGGATGCTCTTTGGTTACATATTCCAGATTTACCATTCTATAACAAAAAAACAAAATGCTGGAAATACTCTGCAGGTCAGGCAGCATCTGCAGAGAGAAAAACAGAGTGAACATTTTCAGGTCTGTGTGACCTTTCATCAGAACTGGCAAAAGTTAGATATAGAATCATAGACTCATAGAATGTCTACAGCACAGAAGGAGGCCATTTGGCCCATCATGTCTGTACTGGCTCTTTACGAGAGCAACTCACCTAATCCCACTCCCGGCCTTTTCTATGTAGCCCTGGAAATCTTTTCTCTTCAGATAACTGTTTAATTCCCTTTTCAAGGCCTCGATAGAATGAAATAGGCATTGAGCAAGTGAAAGCAGGAAGGGGGAAAGAAGAACAAAAGGGAAAGTCTGTGATAGGGTGGAGAGCAGGAGAGATTAAATGACAAAAGGTTTCATGGTACAGAGCCAAAGCAGGTAGTAATGGGACAATTTAAGAGACAAAAGATGTGTCTGGATGAGGTGTAAATGGCAGAGCAACAGCCACCCGAATACAAAGTAAAGGAATTATGTAAGAAACAAGGGGTGGAGGAAAAACAAAAAAAACACAAAAATGGGGCAGTGGTTATGATCTAAAATTATTGAACTCAATGTTGAGTCCGAAAGGTTGTAAAGTGCCCAGTCGAAAATAAGGTGCAGTTCTTTGAGCTTGCATTGAGCTTCATTGTAGCAGGCCAAGGACAGAAAGGTCAAAGTGGAGCAAGATAGAGAATTAAAATGACAAGTGACAGGAAGCTCGGGGTTGCACTTGTGGACTGAACAGAGGTATTCCACAAAACAGTGACCCAGTCTGCGTTTAGTCTCCCCAGTGTAGAGGAGACCACACTGTGAGCAGCGAATACAGTATACTACATTGAAAGAAGTGCAAGTAAATCGCTGTTTCACTTGGAAGGGGTGTTTGGCTGCCAGGACGGTGAGAAGGGAGGTAAAAGGGCAGGTGTTGCAGGTGCCTTAGGAAACTGGGGAGGTATTGGGGGTGACTGAGAAGTGGGTATTGCGGAAGGAATGGTCCCTTTGGAATGCTGACAGGGGAGGGAAAGATATATTTGGTGGTGGTGTCACACTGGAGGTGGTGGAAATGGCGGAGGATGATCCTTTGGGTGTGGAGGCTGGTGGGGTGGAAGGGAAGGGAACCTTATCATGGTTCTGGGAAGGAGAAGAATGGGTGAGAGCAGAAGTGCGGGAAATAGATTGGGCACATTCAAGGGCCTGGTCAGCTACAGTGGGGAGGCATTCTCGGTTCATGGAAAAGAAAGACATATCGGAAGTGCTAGTATGGAAAGTTGCATCATCAGAACCGATGCAACTGAGACGGAGAAACTGGGAAAATGGAGTCTTGTCCTTCCAGGAAGTGGGCTGTGAGAAAGTATAGTCCAGGTAGCTGTGGGAGTCCGTGGGTTTATAGTGAATATTGGTAGATAGCCTATTCCCAGAAATGGGGACAGAGAAGTCGAGAAAGGGAAGAGTCGGAGATGGACTGTGAAGGTGAGAGAAGGGTGGAAATTGGAAACAAAATCAATGACATTTTCCAGTTCAGGGCGAGAACAGGAAGTGGCACCGATACAGTCATCAGTGTACTGGAAGAAGAGGTGAGGGAGCGAGCCGGAGTAGGACTGGAACAAAGAATGTTCCATATATCACACAAAAAGCTAGGACCCATGCAGGTACCCATAGCAATGCATTTTATTTGAAGGAAGTGAGTGGAGTTGAAGGAGAAGTTGTTCAATGTGAGAACAAGTTCAGCCAGGCAGAGGAGGGTGGTGGTGGATGGGGACTGGTTGGCCCTCCGTTCAAGAAAGAAGCGGAGAGCCCTCAAACTGTCCTGGTGGGGGAATGGAGGTGTAGAGGGATTGGACGACCATGGCGACTAGAAGAAGATGAGGGCTAGGAAACTGGAAACTGTTGAAGTGACAGAAAGCATCAGAAGAGTCATAGATGTAGGTAGGAAGAGACTGGACAAGGAGAGTAAAAATAGAATTGACATGAAGGAATCAGTTCAGTGGAGCAGGAACAGGCTAAAACAATGGGCTGGATTTAATGGGATGCCTGAAGACAGGATAGGAGGCGGGGGGCTCATAGAATTGCAATGGGAGGTGGAGGTTGGAAGGCCCGTCGCCTTTCTGTCGCACTCCGATGAAGTCGGGGGTGGGATAGGCCGACGATGGCCTTCCCGCCCAGAGGTCAATTGAGGCCCTTAAGAGGCCTATTATCAATCACTTAAGGGCCTCTTCCTGCCCCTGCTGGAATTAAGCCAGCGGCAGTGGGGGCCACGGGGGGAGATCACCCGGGAAAACGAGGTGACTTCCCTGCGGGCTTTGGGGGGCCTTCCTCCATGAGAAATCTGTGGCCTATGGAGGGCCCCTGGCAGAAAACAACTCACCTCCCTGAACCTCCCTCCTCCTGCACTCCATGCCCTCCCTCCCTCTCTCTCCCTATCTCCTTTCTTGTGTTTTATCAGGTAACTCCCAAAGCTCACTTGCACAGCCACATCCCCTTCCTCAGCAACTGTCTCTGGCTCCAAGTTATTCCACATGGATTCCAACTGAAATTCCACCCTTCGTGTTTCAGATCAGCCCGTGATTACAGATATTTCCTAGATATCGCTGTCTCTGAGAAGGGCCACCCCACCTCACTTACCTTGGATCGGAGTCTCAGCTATGGGCCTGGGTCCAAGGCCTCCTGTAGTGGCCACTGCTCCTGGTGATGCTGTCGATACTGCTGAACTGCTGACCCTCAGATTGGCCAGCAGCTCTTGGAGGCGGAATCCCTGTCTTTGAAGGGACGGGGATCTCTGCGCCAGGCAGTTAATTGTGGATTTTGGGAAGGAGGTAGAAGCTGGTTGTACAGGGTTAGGGGACTATAAGGTTTAAGGCCATGAAGGGAAGATTTCCAGAGGAGATGAGGTCAGTGACAGTCCTGGATACAATGGCTTGATATTTGGTAGTGGGGTCATAGTCCAGTGGGGGGTAGGAGAAAGTGTCAGAGAGTTGGAATTCGTCACCACCCTCATCATTGATGACGATGTTAGGGTTGGATCTGAGGGAACGGAGTGCAGAAATTCAGAGGGGGACAGGTTAGAGTGAGTGAGGGGAACAGAGAAATTGAGACGGCTGATATCTCGCTGGCAGTTCTCAGTGCAAAGATTGAGGGAGGGTAAAACGCCAAAGGGAGGGGTCCAGGTGGAGGGAGAATATTGGAGACTGGTGAAAGGGTCCACTGAGCAGAGGGTTGACTCTTGGCCAAAAATATAGGCATGGAGGCAGAGGAGACAGAAGAAGAACTCAGCATTATTCCAAACTCTAAATTCATTGATGTTGGGGCATAAGGGGATGAAGCTGAGGCCATTGCTGAGGACTGACCGCTCAGAGTCAGAGGGGAAGGTCAGAGGGTATCGTGAATACATGGCAAGGGGTGAGATCGAAGAAGAGATGGGATCAGAGGGATGGGAAGGGGAAGAGGATCCAGAGGGGTGTTAGTACCCATGAGTTTTTGAAGCTTGCGATCCTTCACACCTGTAAGGAAGATAAAACATTTTTTGTTAAACGCCGGATGAGACGAAGGATGATATGAAACTACGGAATGGGACAGCTTTGAGATAGAATGAGTCAGTGCTGCTTAAGAGATAGGTCGAGAGTGTGCATGTGGCAGTGCATGGCGTTGAGTGTGGAACTCAATATGCGGCGAGAACAGTGGTTTGATGAATGCTAAATGTACAGGAGATATCTGTAATCATGGGTGAATCTGACTTTCAGTTGGAATCCATGTGGAATAAATTGAAGCTGGAGAAAGTTGCTGAGCAAGGAGAAGGAGATGTGGCTGTGAAAGTGAGTTCTGGAAGATACCTGATCAAGCACAAGAAGGGAGATAGAAAGCACTGAAGATGAACAAGGTAGAAGAGACAAATGGAAAATCCTTTGGAGAGAAGAGCAGAATTTCTTCAAGGTAGGCATTCCTGGAAAAGAAGTGGCAGTGAATTAAATACTAAAATAAAAGCAAAATACTGTGGATGCTGGAAATCTGAAACAAAAACAGATAAAGCTGGAAATACTTGACAGGTCTGGCAGCATCAGTGGAGAGAAAAACAGAGCTAACATTTCAGGTCCGTGTGACCTGCCATCAGAACTGGCAAAAGTTAGAAATGTATTCGGTTTTGTGCAAGTGAAAGGGAGGAGGGGGAAAGAAGAACAAAAGGGAAGGTCTGTGATAGGGTGGAGGACAAGGGAGATTAAATGATAAAAAGTTTCATGGTACAAAGCCAAAGGGAGTGGTAATGGGACAAGTAAGGAAACAAAAGATGTGTCTGGATTAGGTGTAAATGGCAGAAAAGCAGCCGTCTGAACACAAAGTAGAGGGATTATGAAAGAAACAAGATGTGGGGGAAAATCAAAACAAATCAGCAAAAAAAACTTAGGTAATTGTACAATGGGCGTAAGATCCTGAACATAAGAATCTCAAACCACTTCTGAGGGTAGCTAGCACCATCAAAGTCAGAGATATGGAAGCATTTGTTGAATATGGCTGGAAATATTTTACTATTTCACAGGTTGTCAGTATCATTTAGTTCCAATTATTTATAGGCTACATTCTGGGAACCCTATCCTGCTAAACAACCACAACCTGCACTCATCACATGCCTTTTAACAGAATAAAATGTCACCATAAAACCCTTAATGGAGATTAAAAATAAAATGACACCAATTATTGGAAGAAGAAGGATTAGAGGCAGTGACTAAAAACAAGATTAAAGGGACAGTTTCCGAGTAGGTTTTTGAAGGGAGAATGAATTCGAGAGTTTGGGGCAGAGATGGCTGAAGATGAGGTTGCAGTGAAAGGAAGATGCAAAGAATTGGAAGAGCGAAGGCTGTGTACAGGAAGAAAGGGTTGAAGTTGTGGGGGTGGCGTAAGGCCACAGAGGGATTTGCTAGATGGGACATGGATTTTGAATTTGATGTGTTTGGATGAAATGGAGCCAGGGAAGGCTGTTGAAGACATGACTGGTAAGGAAGTGAAGTGTAGTGTAGGACAGTATATGGGTAACAGAGTATTGTGAGTGAATTGTATTTCATGAGGATGAGCACTCAGAAGACGAGTAAGGTGAGTGCGGCTAGATTTGAGTTTGGCAGTTTTGGCGAGGCCTTGAAGCTGGGATTCGATCTCAGCTCAGTCAACTCAACTCAGATCAACTTTGTATGAAAGAGCATCGACCTGAAATATTAACTCTGTTCCCCGCTCTACAGGTGCTGCCTGACCTGCTAAGTACTTGCAACATTTTCTGTTTTATTTCAGTTTAACGTCATGCTGTTGCAGTGGGAGAAACATTGTCCAGTTGCAATGGGGTAAAATAGCATTTGCTTCCAACATTGAAGGGCCAAAACCAATTACTAGGTCAGGAATGACCATTAAGGACAGTTTTCAGCAGCCCCAAATTCTAGCAGTAGCTCGCCGCTGGCACTAATGGAATGGGTGAGGGGTGGGAGAATGATGTACAGTTTCAAGGGTTTGTTTTATTTATTCATGAGATGTGCCCATTGCTGGTAAGGCCAGCGTTTATTGCCCATTCCTAATTGTCCTTGAGAAGGTGGTGGTGAGCCACATTCTTGAACTGCTCCAGTTCATGTGATCTAGGTACACCCATGGTGCTGTTAGGGAGGGAGTTCCAGGTTTTGACCCAATGACAGTGAAGGAAAGGTTTACACAGTTCCCAAGTCAGGATGGTGTGCAACTTGGAGGGGAACCTGTAGGTGGTGGTGTTCACATGTATCTGCTGCCCTTGTTTTCCAGGTGGTAGAGGTCGCAGGTTTCGAAGGTGCTGTCGAAGGAACCTTGGTGAGTTGCTGCAATGCATCATGTAGATGATACACACTGCTGCCACTGTGTGCCTGTGGTGGGGGGAGTGAATGTTGAGGGTGGTGGATAGGGTTCCAATCAAACGATCTGCTTAGTACTGAATGGTGTTGTTGGAGCTTCGCTAATCCAGGCAAGTGGAGAGTATTTCATCACACTCCTGACTTGTGCCTTGTAGATTATGGGCAGGCTTTGCGGAGTCAGGACAGCAGTTACTCGCCTCAGTCGCTAATGCCACTGAATGTCAAGGGGAGATGATTAGATTCTCTATTGTTGGAGATGGTCATTGCCTGGCACCTGTGTGATGCAAATACTACTTGCCACTTACCAGCCCAAGCTTGAATGTTGTCCAGGTCTTGCTGCATGTGGGCACGGACTGCTTTATTATCTGAGGAGTTTTGAATGGCACTGAACACTGTGCAATCATCAGCGAACATCCCCACTTCTGACCTTATGATGGAGGGAAGATCATTGATGAAGCTGCTGAAGATGGTTGGGCCTAGGACACTACCCTAAGAAACTCCTGCAGTGATGTCCTGGAGCTGAGATGATTTGTCCTGCTTTTTTGTGGACAGGACATACCTGGACAATTTTCCACATTGTTGGATGGATGCCAGTATTGTAGCTGTACTGGGGCAACTTGGCGAGGGGCGCAGCTAGTTATGGAGCACAAATCTTCAGTACAGCAGCTGAGATGTTGTCAGGGCCCATGGCCTTTAGTGTATCCAGTGCCTTCAGTCGTTTCTTGATATCATACGGAGTGAATCGAATTGGCTAAAAACTGGCATCTGTGATGCTGGGGACTTCAGGAGGAGGCTGAGCTAGATCATCCGCTCTGCACTCCTGGCTGAAGATGGTTGCAAATTCTTCAGCCTTATCTTTTGCACTGGTGTGCTGGGCTCCCCATCAATGAGGATGGGCTTGTTTGTGGAGTCTCCTCTTCCAGTTAGTTGTTTAATTTTCATCAGCTGAGGTTGGTGGTAATCAGCAGGAGGCTTCCTTGCTTATGTTTGACCTGATACCATGAGAATTCATGGGTTCCGAGTCAATGTTGAGGACTCCCAGGGCAACTCCCTCCTGACTGTATACCACTGTGCCGTCACTTCTGGCGGGTCTGTCCTGGACAATGTCTTGGACATTGATTGTAAGGCATGATTCTGTGAGTATGAGTGTGTCTGGATTTTGCTTGACTAGTCTGTGGGACAGCTCTCCCAATTTGCAGGGTCATCTTGTCTGGATGTGCCCTTGTCGTTTCTGGTGCCTCAGTCGATGCCGGATGGTCTGTTCAGTTCTATTCTTATTCAAACTTCTTGCAGTGGTTTGATAAAATGGAGTACCTTGTTAGGTCATTTTAGAGGACAGTTATGCATCAACCACATTGATGTGGGTCTGGAGACATGTGTTGGTCAAACTGTGTAAGGACGGCAGATTTCCTTCCCTGCAGGACTTTATGAGCCAGATGGGTTATTACAATAATCCAGCAGTTCGATGGCCACCAATAATGATGTTAGCTTTTTATTCCATGTTTATTTAATTAATTTAATGTATATTCCCCAAAAGCTGTCACGTGATTTGATCTCATGCCTTTGGAGCATTAGCAACTGCCTCTGAATGACTAGTCCAGTAACATAATCACTATGCTACTATTCCCAATGTTGTGTGTTACATGAGTGACAGTATCTCATCAATAACCTGTTCGCTGATGCTCAGTTTAGGTTCTGCCAGTACCCTCGGCTCCAGCCTCATGGACTGCAGCGGTTCAGGAAGGTGGCTCACCAGCACCTTCCTAAGGATAGTTACCGATGGGTCATACATGTTGGCCTTGCCAGCAGCGCTCACATCCCATGAATGAATAAAACAAAACCCAAGTACTTCTTCTCCATGTGAACCCAGTGAGTGAGTGCTGTTAAGGTAATGGGCCTGGAATGGGAATGGCAGGGAGGGTGCTTCACATCACAATTGAGCCTGATTCAGTGCTCTCTACATTCACGCACACTCGTTCCAATCGAGTCACTGGAAAGTGATCAAGAATGGAAACAATGGATGATTTTTTTTCTCTTATCCTGTCCTGTGGTGTTGAGGACTGTTATCAGCTGACAGTTGCCGCCCTTGCTGATATCAGCTATCCTGGGACATTCTAGACTATATGACTGAGTAATACTACGCACAGCGATACCTATAGAGGCAAAACTATCAGGACAGAGGTAACTTCTCATGCATCTGGGATGGATGGAAAATCAGGATGCATCACAACACGGCATTCCTGTTTCTTAGAGCTGTCAGCTGTGGCTCAGTGGGTAGCGCTGCTAAATCAGCAGATTGAGTTCAACCTCAGAGAGTTAAGCATATAATCTAAGCTGACACTCCAGTGCAGTACTGAGGGAGTGCTGCACTATCAGGGATGCTGTCTTTTGAATGAGACGTTAAACGGAGGCCCAGTCTGCCTTCTCAGATGAGTGGTAAATGATCCCATGGCACTATTCAAAGAAGGGAAAAGGAGTTTTCCCCCATGTTCTGTTCAATATTTATCCCTCAATCAACATCACTACAACAGATGATCTGGTCATTATCTCAATGCTGCTTGGGGGATCCTGTTGTGGCAAATTGGCTACAATGTTTCCTACATTACAACAGTGACTACATATCAAAAGTGTATCATTGGCTGTAAAGCATTTGGGATGTTCTGAGCTGGTGAAAGAGGCTAGGCAATGCAAGATCTAGTCTAGCATCCATGGCCCTTGTCTTTAGTTTTCATGTTTTGAAAGCAAATTGCAGTGAGAATTTCTGCTGTCAACTGAGCGGAGAATTGTAATACTGTGTCCAAACCCTTTGGTGGTCTTTGGCTCACTCGCCGCTCCTGCGAGCTGAAAGAAATGAGGGGGAGAAAATGAAGCGAATTCATGAAAAATGTCTTGCCGGTGTTGCATCAGTCTTCTGAGACCACATTTATTTCAAATACCTTGAACTTTCACACAAAACAGAGATAATTTCAAGATAATGACATTCCATAAATGTAATTTAAGTGCAAGCTTTCCTTCACAGTGACAAATGCCAAGATTTTTGAAAGTGCTTGAATTCCATAGGAGCGAGAAAAAAACTGAAAAATGTTTTGCTTGAAGCTGAGTTCCAGCACATAGCGATGGACCTTTTTATTTTTCTCAGAAACTATTTCAGTTCTATTTATAAAACTACTAATCATTCAGAGATTATACATAGTTCAACCCTGTTTGGGGTTTTCAGATCCTAATTAATAAATTGACAAATAAATAAAATGCAATGCTGGATGAAGAGCCATCAAAATGACTGAAATTTGTACTTGAGTTAAAGAAAGAAGGATCTACATTTATGTAGCACTATTCATGACCTCAGGACATCCCAATGTGCTTCACAACCAATGAAGTACCCCTGAGATGAGCTTTTAACCACGTATCTAATCTGTTATCAAGACTGCCTTTTTCCACATCCATAACTCTACCCCTGCCTCAAATCCTTATCCATACCTTTGTTACCTCTAAATTTAATGATTGCAATGTTCACCTGGCTGGCCTCCCACATTCTACATTCCATAAACTTGAACTCATCCAGAACTCTGCTGCCCCTATCCTAACTCGCACCAAGTCCTGTTCACCCATCCCCCTGTGCTCCCTGACCTTTGTTGGCTCCAGGCTTGACAACATCATAATTTTAAAATTCTCATTCTTGTTTTCGAATCCCTCAATGGCCTCGCCCCTCCCTGCCTTGATAATCTCCTCCAGCCCTACAACCCCCCGAAATCTCTGCAGTCCCCCAATTCTGGCTCTCGCATATCCCTGATTTTAATCTCTCCACCATTGGTGGCTGTGCCTTCAGCTGCCTGGACCCTAAGCTCTGGAATTCCCTCCCTGAAACTCTTTGCCTTTCCACTTCTTTTCTCCTTTAAGACTTTTGGTTATCTGTCCTAATATCTCCAAATGTGGATTGGTGTCAAACTTTGTTTGGTAATGCTCCTATGAAGTGTTTTGTGACATTTTATTATGTTAAAGGGAATATATAAATGCATGTCATTGCTGCTGTTTTGAAGTGTAGTAATATAGGAAATGTAGCAGCCAATTGACCTTTTAGCAGCCTTTGACCTCATCAGCAGACGTGGTCTCTTCAGACTACTAGAAAAGATTGGATGTCCACCAAAGCTACTAAGTATCATCACCTCATTCCATGACAATATAAAAGGCACAATTCAGCATAGCGGCGCCTCATCAGACCCCTTTCCTATCCTGAGTGGCGTGAAACAGGGCTGTGTTCTCGCACCCACACTGTTCGGGATTTTCTTCTCCCTGCTGCTCTCACATGCATTCAAGTCTTCAGAAGAAGGAATTTTCCTCCATACAAGATCAGGTGGCAGGTTGTTCAACCTTGCCCGTCTAAGAGCGAAGACCAAAGTACGGAAAGTCCTCATCAGGGAAGTCCTCTTTGCTGACGATGCTGCTTTAACATCTCACACTGAAGAGTGTCTGCAGTGTCTCATCGACAGGTTTGCGGCTGCCTGCAACGAATTTGGCCTAACCATCAGCCTCAAAAAAACGAACATCATGGGACAGGACGTCAGAAATGCTTCATCCATCAATATCGGCGACCACGCTCTGGAAGTGGTTCAAGAGTTCACCTACCTAGGCTCAACTATCACCAGTATCCTGTCTCTAGATGCAGAAATCAACAAGCGTATGGGAAAGGCTTCCACTGCTATGTCCAGACTGGCCAAGAGAGTGTGGGAAAATGGCGCACTGACACGGAACACAAAAGTCCAAGTGTATCAAGCCTGTGTCCTCAGTACCTTGCTCTATGGCAGCGAGGCCTGGACAACGTATGTCAGCCAAGAGTGACGTCTCAATTCATTCCATCTTCGCTGCCTCCGGAGAATACTTGGTATCAGGTGGCAGGACCGTATCTCCAACACAGAAGTCCTCGAGGCGGCCAACATCCCCAGCTTATACACACTACTGAGTCAGTGGCGCTTGAGATGGCTTGGCCATGTGAGCCGCATGGAAGATGGCAGGATCCCCAAAGATACATTGTACAGCGAGCTCGTCACTGGTATCAGACCCAGCGGCCGTCCATGTCTCCGCTTTAAAGATGTCTGCAAACGCGACATGAAGTCCTGTGACATTGATCACAAGTCGTAGGAGTCACTTGCCAGCGATCGCCAGAACTGGCGGGCAGCCATAAAGGCGGGGCTAAAGTGTGGCGAGTCGAAGAGACTTAGTAGTTGGCAGGAAAAAAGACAGAAGCGCAAGGGAAGAGCCAACTGTGTAACAGCCCTGACAAACAAATTTTTCTGCAGCACCTGTGGAAGAGCCTGTCACTCTGGAATTGGCCTTTATAACCACTCCAGGCGCTGCTCCACACACCACTGACCACCTCCAGGCGCTTACCCATTGTCTCTCGAGATAAGGAGGCCAAAGAAAGCAGCCAATTTGACACAGCAAGCTCCCACAAAAGGCACCGAGATAATAACCAATAATATCTGTTTTACTGATATTGATTAAGAGAGAAATATTGGCCAGGACATTGAGGCGAACTCTCCCATCCTTTCTTCAAAAATTTTCATGCAACTTCTTGTGTCCACCTGAGTGGGCAGAGAGAACCTAGGCTTAATGTCTCATCTGAAAGACGGCACCTTTGACTGTGCCTTACTCCCTCAGTACTCCACTGGAGTCTCAGTCTGGAGTCAGACTTCAACATGCAACCTTCTGACTTAGAGGTGAGCATGCATCACTAAGATGGCACAGGTCATTGATAAGAGGGTATCTGAGCTAACACAACCATAATATGATGCAAAGAATGCCTTCAGTCCACCCCCATTCGCAGTACAAGATTTGTAAAATGGCTTTTGGCATGGACACTGCTCATAATTGCAAACCTTATCAAAATGATACCAAGTGTCCTGTTCAATTATACTACCAGCTGAGAGCCCATTCACTTTAATTGGAAGCAAGTGATATGGCCTTGAGCAGTTTGAAATCAATGGTCATAAAGCCATTCTTTAAAGGGGAAGTGTGATCCTACTGAATTGACCCACATTCCTTAAAGGGATTCCTATGCACTGATTGGAATCCCTAAATTGACGATTGTCACATTGTTTTTAACTTTAGAACTAACATTCCTTATACCTCCGAATGTGACATTCGTGCGAAGTTCTGCTCCAATGCTGGGCTCCTATCCTCAGCCTGCATCACATCCATTCAGGATGTCAAGCATGCAGCTTCATAATGGAGAGTTCGACACAAAATACTTTTCACCAATGCTTCGGCATGGTTAAAAAAAGAAGTGTGAGGAACACGAGAGTGTACAGGACTCTCCTGAAATAACAGTAAGGGATTATGAAGGTAATTGTATGAGAAAGGCTTTTCTTTAAGTTGGCTGCTTTTGACGAGGAACAAACTCAAGTACTGGCTTAGGCCATGCCCTTTCATCTTTGGGAGCTGGATTTGAATGGTAAAATGGTGCAACACTCAGAACCTCTCTCCATAAAATGTATAGTGTGGAATATTTGAAAGAAAAAGGAAAGACTGGTATTTACATTTTTTTTGATGGTACCTTCAGAGGGGCCTGGCAGAACCTTCTGGAAAATGGCAGGAACCTTTCCATTTCTAGGAGTGTCCTAATTGCCTTGTCAGGAGTGCAACTTCATTCCATTTGGAAGGAAAATGGCAGCAAAGGGGGTGGGAAGTGAAGCCCATGATGGAGACTTCCTACACCAAGAATTCCTGTTCCTTTGGTTCAGCTGGGATTCAGCATATCAGAGAGATCAGTGCACCCAGTGAGGTGATATGTAGGCAGATGTGGGCTCAATCAGTGGGAAGTGGCCTGGACCCCAAGGCAGATAATCCCCGAAAGACGCAGTCCAATGAGGATGTGAACGGACTGCAGGAGGGGCCTAGGCAAGCTTCCCCCAAGAGCCCTGTAACCGCTTCTGGTGCTGCAGTAACAGTCTCGCTGGAAGGAGATACTGGGGCATAAATTCAGCATTGTTGCACCCCATTTTACATGTCTAAATTCAGGAAAAGATAACCAATTTAGCAGGTAGGGCAGACGCTTGTGCTCGGGCTGCACAAGCCCGATGGTGGTCAGGGCATTCCTTAGGCAGCCCTTTCAGATGCCTGAAATGACCACAATATTGAAATGAGGGTCCAATCCCCATTTATGACCTGATTCATACATTTGATGAGACTGGTCAGAGTTTGCGATGCCCAGTATTTCTGGGTCTTTAGCTGTCCAATCAGAATTATTTAGAGGGACCATTAGACGCAGCGGAGAGAAAGGCCCCAATGGTTGTGAAGTTTTATTTTTGTGGAGTTTGAAGAAGCAGAATTGCTTCTCCTGACTCTGGAAAACAAATGTGGGCTACTGTCAACCTGTGCTCACATCCTCATCACCCCCCTCATCTCCTCACAATCTCCACTTCCCTTCCTCTCCCCTCAATTTCTCCCTATCTTCTCCCCTCACATCCCACCTCCAACCCTAAATCTAACCCAACTCTCCCCACCCTCACTCTCTCCCAGTTTTCTCCCTTCTCCTCCTCTCTCTGCCCATCCCCATCCCGAAGCCACTTCCCAAATTCCTCCCCTCCCCCTCCACTCTTCTCCTTGCCCTCCATCCCCTTGCTGTCCTTCCACTTTGCCTCCACCCTCCCTCTCACCTGCTCTCCTCATTCCCTCCCCTACCGTCGAACACCCTCCCCTCCCTTTCCCTCAACCCCCTTCTCTTCCCCTCACTCTTCTGCTCTCACCCCACTCCCCTCAGCTCCCCTCTCCTAGTCCTTTCCCACCCTCCCCTCCTCTCCCATTGCCCCCTCCCCTTCACCTCCCACCCTGTCTCTTCTTCTCCCTTCCCCTTGTCCCCGTCTCTCAACCCCACCTTTCTTCCCTCACCTCCCAGATGGTTCCCCCTCCCCTTCCCTCAGCCTCCTTTCACCCACCCCCACCCTTCTCTCCCTCCCCACTCCTCACCCCTATCCACTCTTCCCCAACCACGCTCTCCCCTGACCCCCTTTCCCTCCCTTCCTCCCTTTCCTTCCCCCTCGGCTTTCCTTGTCCCCACTGCCCCCCACTCTCTGCGGGCCTCAGTGGCACTAAAATTGATTGGGCGCCAACCGGCAAGCTGAGCCTGAGCTCCTGATTGACACACACAGCTCACCGATATTACGATAGTTGAGAGCAATTTAGGAAGATCGTCAGGCCTGTCCCTGCTGACACACCATTACTGCATGATTTCAAGCAGTGTTCAATTCTTACTCCACTTCGTGGGGAGTTCCCTGTTGTGGCTTGGTGGAGTTTTGATCCAATGAACCTCATAAATGGGAGCTGGGGGATGGCAGCCCTTCCAGATTGCCCTGGAATCTCCAGGAATTAAAGATTAATCACTGCTGCAAGTAACCCCAGTGAAAAATCATGGGGAAGAAAAATACCAGAGATGGAAAAAGATTTTTGATTGACATTTAAGAACCATCCAATTGGGTATTGAAGAGTTTGTTTACTCTTCAGTTGGTGTGGAAATGCGATGCGCTTCAAGAATGGACATGTTGGACCGCCAATGGCAGGAGGCCAGGGGCAGGGCAATTGAAGCTGAAGGTCATTTGTTGAAGCCTCCAGCAATATATCCAATCCCAAAAGGGAGAGCTAGATTGGGGCAATAGTCTGTGATGATTTCAGTGAATCAGTGTCGTGGTGCATGAAGGTAATCTGCTCAGTGCTGTCTTTAAGAATGTTTCCAACCACAGTTCTATAATATAAGTACTGGATAATGATGAACACCATAACAGTTTATTTTTATAATGAACTGCACATGGTGGAACTCAGCAATTGGTTGTCAACGAGCTGCCTGCATGGACAAGCAACTCTTCATTAGAGGGAAGGGTCAGGCCATTGTGAGTGGGAGCTGCAGAGCAGCGAGCATCACGTAGGATGAGTTTTTTGGGAGCAGGCGAAACGTTCATTTTACTCTGCTCAGTGACGTAACAATTGCTCAAAATGGGCAGCAATTTTGAGGAACATTCAGGCCAGTGAATCTTTCGTCATTCCGCACCCCCCTTCCAAAGCTTAATCAAACCTAATATCAGAAAATCATTCTTTAGCCCTTTGATCCTTGCGTAAAGCACAAAAATAGCAAGGAAAGAATAAACAGTCAATAAAAAAGCAGTGAGCTGTATCCAGTGAGATTTCCAAATACCAAGTTCATTAATGCAAACCATGTGCAGTTTGTTGTGTAACTCCAAATTGGGAAATTAAGACAAGTTCACAATGCCGTGAGGTATTCCGTTGTAAAATGGCACTCTGCTGGTAAAAGTATTTTCAAAGTTGATCAGCAATAAGAAATCTAAAGAGATGCAATGGATAAGATTTTGTATTTTTCTATGATTATTGCTTTAAACAGTGTGGTGAAATTATAGTTGTATTTAGCTTGGCCAGGCACTCACCCAAAGAAAGTGGAGGAATTCTGTTCCCATGGATACTCACTATGTAGACAGCAACAAACTGAAGAAGAAGTTAGTGGAGCAGGCAGGCTGTTTGGAACAAGAAACCTCACAAAAATGTTAAGCTTGCGAAAGAACAACTGGTGTAACTCCTCAACAACTAATGATTGCTGTACACGCAGAGAGAAAACACAAAAGCTGAAGACGGGTTTTGAGGCAGCTACAGGAAGGCGAGGTCCCTGATAATATGGCCCCGGTGTGAGGATGAAGCTAAAGGGTTTGTAAAATCAGCCAACCCCCTCTATTTGCATCAGCACCACAAGCCTCACTTGTTGCTTTGTGAGGTTTTATTGACTATATAATAATTAAGGGCTGGAAATTGATTCAATCCACTTTTTCTTGGTGGGGTCACAATTTTCGACCTGCCCGTGCCTGTTGCCATGGAGATAGGCAGTTCGCAGAGTTGGTGCTGCCTCCTCATGTACCTAATTGCTGCACTGACCTGGGCAGTTGCTGCACTGTTGGCTGCCTCAGTGTTCAGCAGGGGGCCGAGCAGCATGTGCTAATAGCAAATGGTGCAGCCAGCCTTCAGTTCTTACAGGCAGTCTGTCCCTCTTAAAGGGAAGCTGCACTGAATGACAGCAGGCTGAATACAATTGCTGCAATTTTAAGCAAGGAAATTGGAACTCTAGGGCAAAGAGAGGGCTTGAGGCCGCTGGAGGCCTTAATGGTGGAGATGGACAGGAGGAGAGAGATCATGATTCCACAGGGCCCAAGAGGCCTTCAAGAGCCACCCTCATTAGGGAATGAGAACAGGTGACCAGGGAGGTCAATTGCCAGAGTCTGTCCCTGAGGACCAGGCAGTAGAGCCACAAGAAGTGTAATGACCTCACATGGGTGGTCAGCATCAGAGAATGCATCTTCGCATGACATCTCCTACCCATCGCACCACCAACCTCTCACGTTGCTCAATGCACCACATCCCCATCACTCACCCAGCAGCACTCCCTGGCACTCAGGACTCACACCTAACATACAGTTACTCCACCTCACCCTCACACACCTAGCAATGTTACCAGTCTCTGGCCCAGTTCCTGCTGTTTCCACGTAACTCTACCTATTCAAATGTGGCAGGGACTTCACCCAAGCACAGTACTGACCTGCCAGGCAGCCTCCTGTCACTGTAAAGGAGCCTGGAGGAGTACTGCTCCAACCTGGCAGAGGGAATCCCCTCTCCACAAACTCTGCTCCATCTCCCTGTTATGCTTCAGTCACAGATACACTGACACTGCAGGCCGCATACCTATGTAAACCTTTGTGTGGACGTCACCAAATCCTCTGGCCTCCCTGTGAGGATGCAGTAACACTCCCTGACAAATCCAGAAACTCGTCACAACATCCCCAAAAACACGACAGAGTACCTCCAGAGATTTTGCTCTTGCAGAAGTTATTCAATATTACCTTACCTACAAGTTGGCTGCCTGACCCTTTAATGCTAGCACTGGACTCTCTTGCAACTGAACACTTATTCTTTGGTGAGTGGCAGTGAATTTGTCCAAAGGATCCGTGTGGTCCAATACACATATATTTATAAAAATATATATCTTAGATGGACGTAAAAGATCCCATGACACTATTCGAAGAAGAACAGGGGAGTTCCACCTGGTGTCCTGGTAAATATTTATCACTCAAACAACATCACTAAAGCAGATGATCTGGTCATTATCTCATTGCTGTTTGTGGGAGTTTGCTGTGTGTAAATTGGCTGTTGCGTTTCCAATCTATGTAGGATACACTTGTATTCACAGCTCTAATTTGCTGTCTCCAGTTTCGAGCTGGGTATTGTTTGGAGAAGAGTAATGTTTGCCTCTGGCTATCTGGCTGCAACAGGATTCTGCATTCCTGCCGTCAATTGTCCACCATAGACGTGGAAACGGATCTCAAATTCCCACTGAAGTTCACGAAGTGGGAATGATTGGCACTTGTGTGTGCTCCAGATCCCTGATTACTTTGGAGACATTATTCCCAGTGTCAGAGGCTTTATTGCTGCTCAATCTATGGCCAATGTATTCTCAGTGCAAATCTGGCAGCAATATACACTTCAGGAGCCATGGACTCAAGAGCGGCTTTATACTGGAATCCTGGTAAATTAATCTCTCCCGTCCAAGTGTGTAACATGATTCATGATGTGTATTAAATATTTTATAATCGTAGTTATGGCAACAGCACATTTCTCATAAAGCTTGAAATGAACTCATTCCTATAACTGAATTAGGAAGGCTGAGGGATAATCTGATCAAAGTGTTTCAAATGACAAAGTGATTCAATAGGTTAGATACAGAGAAACTATTTTCTCTAGCTGAGGAATCTAGAACAAGTGTGCATAATCTTAAAATTAGAGCCAGGTCATTCAGGAGTGATGTCAAGAAGCAATTTTTCGCACCGAGAGTAGGGAAACTGGAATTCACTCTCCTAAAGGCCCTGGATTCTAGCAGTCAATTGGAGCTTTCAGGACTGAGGCTGATAGATTTTTCTTAGCTAACGGTATCAAGGGATACAACATAAGTGTGAGTAAATGGAGTTGAGGTGCAGCTCAGCCATGATCAATGGCAGACAGGCTCAAGGAGCTGAATGTCTTCCTCTTACTTTTACATTGACGGGGAGGCGGTGGCGAAGTGGTATTATCACTGGACTAGTAACCCAGAGACCAAGGGTATTGATCTGGAGACATGGGTTCGAATCCCACCACAGCAGAAGGTGGAATTTGAATTTCATTAATAAATCTGGAATTAAAAACTATGAAACCATCATCAATTGTTGTAAAAACCCATCTGGTTTACTAATGCCCTTTAGGAAAGGAAAACTGCTGTCCTTACCTGGTCTGGCCGACATGTGACTCCAGACCCACAGCAATGTTGTGAACTCTTACATGCCCGTGCCATCACTACGAGCGTCTATTTCCACCTCTGTAACATCGCCCACATCTACCCCTGCATCAACTCATCTGCTAGAGAAATCCTCACCCATGCCTCTTTACTAGACTTAACTATTCGAACACACTCCTGGCCATCCTCCCACATTCTACCTCCCATTAATTGAGTTCATTCAAAACTTTACTGTCCATGTCCGAACTCACACCAAGTCCCTTCCACCTATCACCACTGTGCTCACTGACCTACATTGGCTCCTGGTTAAGCAATGCCTTGAGTTAAAATTCTCTTCCTTGTTTTCAAATCAAACCAGCAATGTGGTCAACTCTTACAGGCCCTCTGAAATGGCCTAGCAAGCCACTCAGTTGTACCTAACCGCTACAAAGTCCATAAAAAGGAATGAAACCGGACGGACCACCCTGCATGGACATAGGCACCGGAAGCGACAACGGCAAACCCAGCCCTGTCGACCCTGCAAAGTCCTCCTTACTAACATCCGGGGGCTTGTGCCAAAGTTGGGAGAGCTGTCCCACAGACTAGTCAAGCAACAGTCTGACATAGTCATACTCATGGAATCATACCTGACAGACAATGTCCCAGACACTGCCATCACCATCCCCGGGTACGCCCTGTCCGACCGGCAGGACAGACCCAGCAGAGGTGGTGGCACAGTGGTATACAGTAGGCAGGGAGTTGCCCTGGGAGTCCTCTACATCGACTCCGGACCCCATGAAGTCTCATGGCATCAGGTCAAACATGGGCAAGGTAACCTCCTACTGATTACCACCTACCGCCCTCCCTCAGCTGATGACTCAGTATTCCTCCATGTTGAACACCACTTGGAGGAAGCACTGAGGGTGGCAAGGGCACAAAATGTACTCTGGGTGGGGGACTTCAATGTCCATCACCAAGAGTGACTCGGTAGCACCACTGCTGACCGAGCTGGCCGAGTCCTAAAGGACATAGCTGCCAGGCTAGGTCTGCGGCAGGTGGTGAGAGAACCAACAAGACGGAAAAACATACTTGACCTTTTTCTCACCAATCTGCCTGCTGCAGATGCTTCTGTCCATGACTGTATTGGTAGGAGTTACCACCGCACAGTCCTTGTCTCGCCTTCAGTCCCGCCTTCACATTGAGGATGCATCCATCGTGTTGTGTGGCACTATCACCGTGCTAAATGGGATAGATTTCGATCCGATCTCGCAATGCAAAATTGGGCATCCATGAGGCGCTGTGGGCCATCAGCAGCAGCAGAATTGTACTCAATCACAATCTTTAACCTCATGGCCTGGCATATCCCCCACTCTACCATTATCATCAAGCCAGGAGATCAACCCTGGTTCAATGAAGAGTGCATGAGGACATGCCAGGAGCAGCACCAGGCATACCTCAAAATGAGGTGTCAACCTGGTGAAGCTACAACCCAGGACTATCTGCATGCCAAACTGCATAAGCAGCATGCGATAGACAGAGCTAAGCGATCCCATAAACAACGGATCAGATTGAAGCTCTGCAGTCCTGCCACATCCAACCATGAATGGTGGTGGACAATTAAACAACTAACTGGAGGAGGTGGCTCCACAAATATCCCCATCCTCAATGATGGGGGAGCCCATCACATCAGTGCGACAGATAAGGCTGAAGCATTTACAACAACCTTCAGCCAGAAGTGCCTAGTTGATGATCCATCTTGGCCTCCTCCTGAAGTCCCCAGCATCACAGATGCCAGACTTCAGCCAATACGATTCACTCCGCGAGATGTCAAGAAACGACTGAAGGCACTGGATACTACAAAGGCTATGGGTCCTGACAACATTCTTGCAATAGTACTGAAGACCTGTGCTCCAGAACTTGCCGCACCCCTAGCCAGGCTGTTCCAATATAGCTACAACACTGGCATCTACCTGGCAATGTGGAAAATTGCCCAGGTATGTCCTGTACACAAAAAGCAGGACAAGTCCAACCCGACCAATTACCGTCCCATCAGTCTACTCTCAATCATTAGCAAAGTGATGGAAGGTGTCATCAACAGTGCCATCAAGCAGCATTTGCTTAGCAATAACCTGCTCAGTGACGCTCAGTTTGGGTTCTGACAGGGCCACTCAGCATCTGCCCTCATTACAGCCTTGGTTCAAACATGGACAAAAGAGCTGAACCCAAGAGGTGAGTTGAGAGTGACTGCCCTTGACATCAAGGCAGCATTTGACCGAGTATGGCATCAAGGAGCCCTAGCAAAACTGAAGTCAATGGGAATCAGGGGGAAACCGCTCTGCTGGTTAGTGTCATACCTAGCGCAAAGGAAGATGGCTGTGGTTGTCGGAGGTCAATCATCTCAGCTCCAGGACATCACTGCAGGAGTTCCTTAGGGTAGTGTCCAACCATCTTCAGCTGCTTCATCAATGACCTTTCTTCAGTCATATTGATCAGAAGTGGGGATGTTCGCTGATCATTGCACAATGTTCAGCACCGTTCGCGAGTTCTCAAATACTGAAGCAGTCCTGACTTGTGCCGTGTAGATGATGGACTTTGGGGAGTCAGGACTTGAGTTACTTACTGCAGAATTCCAAGCCTCTGCCCTGCTATTCTGGCCACACTATTTATGTAGCTGGTCCAGTTCAGTTTCTGGTCAATGGTAACCCCCAGGATGTTGATGGTGGGGGATTCAGTGATGGTCATGCCATTGAATGGTAAGATTCTCTCTAGTTGGAGATAGTCATTGCCTGGCACTTGTGTGAGGCAGATGTTACTTACCACATTGCAGCCCAAGCCAGAATATTGTCGAGCTCTTTCTGCATGCAGGGATGGACTGCTTCAGTATCTGAGGAGTTGTGAATGGCACTGAACTTTGTGCAATCATCAGTGACCATTACCAGTACTGCCCTATATTGGAGGGAAGGTCATTGATGAAGTAGCTGAAGATGATTGGGCCTTGGACACTACCCTGAGGAACTCCTGCAGCGATGTTCTGGGGCTGAGATGATTGACCTCCAACAACCACAACCCTCTTCCTTTGTGCCATGTTTGACTCCAACCAGCGGAGAGTTTTCCTCTGATTCCAATTACTTCTATTTTGTTCGGGCTGCTTGATACCACACATGGTCAAATGCTGTCTTGATGTCAAAGGCAGTCACTCACAATTTACCTTTAGCGTTCAGCTCTTCAGTCCACGTTTGGAGCAAGGCTGTAATGAGGTCTGAAGCCAAGTTACCCTGGTGGAACCCAAACTAACCATTGGTGAGCAGGTTATTATTGAGTAAGTGCTGTTTGATAACCCTGTAAATGACACCTTCCATCACCTTGCTGATGATTCAGGCTTGGGCTGCGACGTGGCAAGTAACATTTACCTCACACAAGTTCCAGACAATGACCATCTCTCCTTGACATTCAATGGCATGACAATCGCTGAATCCCCCACCATCAACTTCCTGGAGGTTACCGAGAGTAGACTAATTGAGTATTAATTGGCCAGATTGGATTTGTCCTGCTTGTTGTGGACAGGACTTACCTGGGCAATTTTACACATTGTCAGGTAGATGCCAATGTTGTGGTTGTGCTGGAACAACTTGCCTAGGGGTGTGACTCATTCTGGAGCATGCATTTTCAGTACTGCAGGCAGGATGTTGTCAGGTCCCAAAGCCTTTGCTGCACCCAGTGCCTTCAACCGTTTCTTGATATCCACGTGGTGTGAATCGAATTGGTTGAAGACTGACATCTGTGATGCTGGGGACCTCAGAGGAGGCCGAGATGGATCATTCACTAAGCACTTCTGGCTGATGATGGTTGCAAATGCTACATCTGCATGTTTCACTGATTCAGAAGGTTCCACCTCAAATATTAACTGATCATTGTCTTGCAACCTGACCTTCAGTGCATCAACAGCATACTTTGTTTTAATTTCCAACTCCCCCATGATGTTTTATTTATATCAGTCCCATGACATCTTTATTTTTTATTTAGAGATACAGCACTGAAACAGGCCCTTCGGCCCACCGAGTCTGTGCCGACCATCAACCATCCATTTATACTAATCCTGCACTAATTCCATATTCCTACCACATCTCCACCTGTCCCTATATTTCCCTACCACCTACCTATACGAGGGGCAATTGCTAATGGCCAATTTACCTATCAACCTGCAAGTCTTTGGCATGTGGGAGGAAACCGGAGCACCCGAAGGAAACCCACGCAGACACAGGGAGAACTTGCAAACTCCACATAGGCAGTACCCAGAATTGAACCCGGGTCACTGGAGCTGTGAGACTGTGGTGCTAACCACTGCGCCACTACCTGGCAATGTGGAAAATGTCCTGTCCATAAAAAGTAGGTCAAATGCAATCTCGCCAATTACCGCCCCATTAGTCTACTTTCCATTATCAGCAAACTGATGGAAGATGTCTTCGACAGTGCTATCAAGCAGCACTTACACAGCAATAACCTGCTCACTTCACTGGCGCTCAATTTCGGTTCCACCAGGGCCACTCAGCTCCTGACCTCGTTACAACCTTGGTCCAAACATGGACAAAGAAAGCTTAACTCAAGAGATGAGGTGAGAGTGACTGCCCTTGACATCAAGGCAGCATTTAACCGATTATGGCATCAAGAAGCCCTAGCAAAATTGTAGTCAATGGGAATCAGGAGGAAAACTCTCCACTGGTTGGTGTCATACCTAGTGCAAAGGAAGATAGTTGTGATTGTTGGAGGTCAATCATCTCAGTGCTGGGACATCACTGCAGGAGTTCCTCAGGGTAGTGTCCTAGGACCAACTATCTTCAGCTACTTCATCAATGAACTTGCTTCCATCATACGGTCAGAAGTGGGGATGTTCGCTGATGATCGCACAATGTTCAGTCCCATTCACAGTTCCTCAAATACTGAAGCAGTCTGTGTCTACATGCAACAAGACCTGGACAACATTCATGCTTGGGCTGATATGTGGTGAGTAACATTCGCGTCACACAAGTGCCAGGCAATGACCATCACAAATAAACGGGGCGGCACAGTGGCGCAGTGGTTAGCACCGCAGCCTCACAGCTCCAGTGACCCGCGTTCAATTCTGGGTACTGCCTGTGTGGAGTTTGCAAGTTCTCCCTGTGTCTGCGTGGGTTTCCTGCGGGTGCTCCGGTTTCCTCCCACATGCCAAAAGACTTGCAGGTTGATAGGTAAATTGGCCATTATAAATTGCCCCTAGTATAGGTAGGGAAATATAGAGACAGGTGGGGATGTGGTGGGAATATGGAGTTGGTGTGGGATTGGTATAAATGGGTGGTTGATCTTCGGCACAGACTCGGTGGGCCGAAGGGCCTGTTTCAGTGCTGTATCTCTAAACTAAACTAAGAGAGAATCTAATCATCTCCCCTTGATGTTCAATGGCATTACAGTCTCTGAATTCCCCATTATCAACATCCTGAGGGTTACCAGTCACCAGAAACTGAACTAGACCAGCCACATAAATGCTGTGGCTACAAGAGCAGTTCAGAAGCAAGGAATTCTGCTATGACTGTATGACTCTATGGCTCTCTCTATGACTCTATGAGTAACTCACTTCCTATCCACCATCTACAAGGCACAAGTCAGGAGTGTGATGGAGTACTCTCCACCTGCCTGGATGGGTGCAGCTCCAACAACACTCAAGAAGCTCAACACCATCATGCACCAGATGGACTGCAACTGTTCAAGAAGGCAGCTCACCTTCACCTTCTCAAGGGCAATTAGGGATGGGCAACAAATGCTGGCCTTGCCTGCAATGCCCACGTCCCATGAAATGAATTTTAAAAATGCTAATAAGGGGTTAAGTCCAAGTGTAGACCTCAAGTGAAATGAGATCAGAGGGTAAGAGTTCATGGACCATGGTGTGCAGATAGAATTTACTCCATATTTTAAAGTAACACATTGTAAACTTATTTTCCTATATCCATCTTAAATTCCAATATTCACATTTATAATGGAAACTGCTGATGTAAACTTTTCAGCCTGTAATTGCATTCTGCCACTAATAGGGAGTCCACAGGTTGCAAAACATTAGCTATGAATTGGTTGGAAGGAAATAGAGGAGTGAAGAGAAAGCAAGACATTTGATATATCAGAAAACTGGCAGAAGCTGTTTGAGTAAGCAGCTAAAGAGTCGAGACAAATCTTAGCAAAACCAAGCAAGGAGATAATGATTAAACTAGAAAGGATCTTGACTGTGAAGTTGGTCTTTACACCAGGAAATACAACCATTGAAGAATTGAGATCTGAATGAATGAGAGAAGTAGGACAAGGTCACACAGAAACAAAGGGGATTTATAATAGATTGAAAAGATATGGTTATAAAGCAGGAAAAAGGGATTTACTTTGTAAGAGATCAGTCTGGGGAGAAAGGGAGAAAATGGCCCTGTGTAAAAGCAAAAAGAGTTGAATGGCCTCTTCCTCTGCTACAATTTCTATTGTTGATATGTTATGTAAAGGTATCTGTGTAAAATACAAAGGAGAGACACTGGTGATCAATGCACAAGAATAAAAGTCCATGGATACTTGAGGCTGATAATGTGGCAATGACTGGTGGGCACTGGAGGAGGGAAGTGGGTGTAAATCCCACAGGGCTGAAAGATAAACTGAAGCTAGCTAAACCGGGTAAATGGAAAGAGAATGTAATTGACATTAGAGAAATTATGGAAGAACAGCAAAACAAAACTCCTATTTCATCAAGAAGTCTGCCAAATCGTCAAAGTTTATAGCATTAAGTGTTTGGCCAATTATAAAGAATTATAATCACTCTGTAGCCTCAGGGCCAGAATTACACAATTTGGAACGTTCCCCTGGTAAACCAGTGTGAGATGAAGAGCCATTCAGTAGATTTAACTGTACCACAACTGCACATAAATGATGGGATTTAACAGGACATGGCGGGAAAAGGAAGGCTAGTAACTTTGTGTTGGCAGGCAGGGTGACCGGCTATTCAGTGCCCGAAAATGTGTTTTCAGTTGGTGGCCATGTCGTCACCTGATGCGGTCAGACTTAATGGCACCATGTTTATAAGGCTGCTAGCACCCTAGCACTGATGCGGGCATCCATTCTTGCAGCTGTCATCTCTCATTCTCAAAGAACTCAGGCCTGCCAGTACCCAGCTGTCAGAGACCCTCCAGAATCCAGCATCCAGCTGCCAGAGACCTTCCACCATCCAGCACCCAGCTGCCAGAGACCCTCCAGAATCCAGCATCCAGCTGCCAGAGACCTTCCACCATCCAGCACCCAGCTGCCAGAGACCCTCCAGAATCCAGCATCCAGCTGCTAGAGACCTTCCACCATCCAGCACCCAGCTGCCAGAGACCCTCCAGTATCCAGCACCCAGCTGTCAGAGACCCTCCACAATCCAGCATCCAGCTGCCAGAGACCCTCCACCATCCAGCACCCAGCTGCCAGAGACCCTCCACCATCCAGCACCCAGCTGCCAGAGACCCTCCACCATCCAGCACCCAGCTGCCAGAGACCTTCCACCATCCAGCATCCAGCTGTCAGACCCTCCACCATCCAGCACCCAGCTGTCAGAGACCCTCCACCATCCAGCACCCAGCTGCCAGAGACCCTCCACCATCCAGCACCCAGCTGGCAGAGACGCTCCACCAGTCAGCACCCAGCTGCCAGAGACCCTCCACCATCCAGCACCCAGCTGCCAGAGACCCTGCACCATCCAGCACCCAGCTGTCAGAGACCCTCCACCATCCAGCATCCAGCTGCCAGAGACCCTCCAGTATCCAGCTGCCAGAGACCCTCCACCATCCAGCACCCAGCTGTCAGAGACCTTCCACCATCCAGCACCCAGCTGCCAGAGACCCTCCAGTATCCAGCTGCCAGAGACCCTCCAGTATCCAGCACCCAGCTGCCAGAGACCCTCCAGTATCCAGCACCCAGCTGCCAGAGACCCTCCAGTATCCAGCTGCCAGAGACCCTCCACCATCCAGCACCCAGCTGCCAGAGACCCTCCAGTATCCAGCACCCAGCTGCCAGAGACCCTCCAGTATCCAGCACCCAGCTGCCAGAGACCCTCCAGTATCCAGCTGCCAGAGACCCTCCCCCATCCAGCACCCAGCTGCCAGAGACCCTCCAGTATCCAGCTGCCAGAGACCCTCCAGTATGCAGCACCCAGCTGCCAGAGACCCTCCAGTATCCAGCTGCCAGAGACTCTCCACCATCCAGCACCCAGCTGCCAGAGACCCTCCAGTATCCAGCTGCCAGAGACCCTCCAGTATCCAGCACCCAGCTGCCAGAGACCCTCCAGTATCCAGCACCCAGCTGCCAGAGACCCTCCAGTATCCAGCTGCCAGAGACCCTCCAGTGTCCAGCACCCAGCTGCCAGAGACCCTCCACCATCCAGCACCCAGCTGCCAGAGACCCTCCAGTATCCAGCTGCCAGAGACCCTGCACCATCCAGCACCCAGCTGCCAGAGACCCTCCAGTATCCAGCACCCAGCTGCCAGAGACCCTCCACCATCCAGCACCCAGCTGTCAGAGACCCTCCATCATCCAGCACCCAGCTGCCAGAGACCCTCCATCATCCTCCGAAGGAAGGCACAGGAGAAATGCACTTGTAGGCATGGCAGAAGCAAGTCCTGGGTGGCCCCACAGTTTGGTGATGACTCCCTGCGTGTTCACCTCCAGGGTCCTTGGGCAAGGCGGGACCGAGGTTGCAGAAAAGCTCAGCAGCCATTGGATCATCTGGAGAACCCGGCTGCAGTGCCGCAAGTGTGTCAATGATCTTCTCTGCTCCACATGCAATTCGATTAGACATTGTGTTTTCTCTCGCGTGGCCACTAACATTCTTCGTTTGTGCTCCCATAGGAGAAGAGAGCCCAGAAGTATAGTGAGAGGGCCCACACTGATGGCAGTGATCCTGATGCCCATGGAGGAGGAGGCTCTAGGGCTGGCAGATTCTCAAGGTGGCTACGCCATCGCAGTCATTGAGGCCAGAGAGCATTCGCAGGAGAGTGAGTCACCTTATCAGAGGGCACGAGGGAAGCCTCAGACGAGCATGAGGGATGGTGTTCATGTGTCCTCCAATGTACAGACATCAATGTGAGATGTAGGCGACTCTGTCTGGAGAGACGAGGAGTGATGATCATTTTATTCTCTCTCACAGAGAGCTACTGTCTCTGGGGGACAGTTGTCCACCTCTGAGGAGTTGGAGGAGAACTCAGCGGGCACAGCACCACAACATTCCCCCCACCCTCCACCGGCGCAGATTTTTGCACCTTGGAGGATATGTGTTCATGAGAAGATTCGGGGTCACAACCTGGTGAGAGCACCACACATTTGCCTGACCAGCTGTTGGAAGCTGTGACAGCAAAGGCCACTGACAATGGGAGGAGTGTGGGTGTCCAGGCCCATGCTGAATCCCAGAACCATGATGTACCTCTGGAGTCGTCCATGAGGTGGCAGATGCTGGAAGTCAATCTATGTAGATCTGGCAGGATTCCAGAGGGCATGCGCACCCTGTCTCGGACAGTGCAGTGAATTCCCGTTTCCCCCCCCCCCCCGGTACTTGCTGACCTACATAGGGTCCCAGTCCCGCAACGCCTCGATTGTAAAATTCTCATCCTTGTGTTCAAATCCCTCTGTGGCCTTGCCCTTTCCTTTCTTTGCAACCTCTTCCGGACCTACAACTCTTCAAGATCTCTGTACATCTCCAATTCTGGCCTCTTGCGCCACCACAATTTCCTTTGCTCCACCTTCAGCTGCCTGGACCCTAAACACTGGAATTACCTCCCTAAACCTCTTTACCTCTCTCCTCCTTTGTCACTCCTTAAAACCTTTGAGCAAGCTTTTGGTCACTTTTCCTAATATTTCTTTACATGGTGCAGTTTCAATTTTTATCTGATCATATTCCTGTCAAGCACTTGGGACGCTTTACCACATTAACGGTGCTATATAAATGTAAATTATTATAGCTGCTTTCTGTGCTACTCCAAGCTTCCTAATGAATGGCCATGTTTTTCTACTGGACCTTGTACTGTTTGACAGATACATTTAAGGGGAGGCCTGATGTGTACATGAAGGAGAAGGGAATAGGGGATCATGGAGAGCATGGTAGTTAGAGGTAATTAGAGTGTAAGGAGGCTCATGTGGAGTATAAACACTGACATAGACCAACTGGACCGAATGGCCTGTTTCTCTGCTGAAAATACTATGTAAGCCTTTGCATTTAGAGTGACAAAATGTTTAGTGTACCTAAAACCTGAGTTATGAACCCATGACTAACATCTCTCTCATTGCAATGCCTTGCTTTCACATGTCACAGTTTAATGCAGGACCTATGTGGGGTGGTCAGCTTCTTTTGGGGATGTGTCAGCTATTGGCAGGTATCACTGAGCAGGGGCATTGAGCTCACTAACATTCCCTCCTTGGACTGGGATACCTGTTGTCTCTTTCCCCCATCCCACTTAAACACTTCACTAGTTTTAATTTGTGATGCAGGGGTTACACCTGAAACATTAATCCTCCCATTCTCTTCATGGTTGCTGACAGCCCAGCATTCCCTGGTTCTCCTTTTCTTTGTATCTGCTGCGCTGTGCATTACCCAGATGACAAGCAACTTGCTCTTCGAGGCATTTTCCATTGAATGAGTTAACATTTCTTTGGACATTTCTGCTGTGGAATTTGCTGCAGATTATCTGACTCACCACCATCTATGCAAAGCAGCTTGGCTTTCAGTTATTTCAGCAGAAACGTTAATGAGCTGAACATTCCACAGATATTTATACAAATGAACAAACAACCAGGGCACTTTTAAAGGTCAACAGCTATTTTCTGACAGTGGGAACAATGTGAATAACCATCATGTCCAATTTAGGAGATAAGAAGACAGCAGTGATCCCTTAGTTAGGAAGACTGTGAATCATTTACTGCAAGGTTACAGCCGTGGAGGAGATACTGGATGTGAAAGAAATGAAAAATAAATCTTTAAGCACCACACATCTATCCAAGGAAGTGGGAGGACAGGAAGGAAAATTTTAAGCAATATGTTTTGGCCACTACTTGATAATACAGATCCAGTTCAGGGAATAATGCCCCATGTTGCCAAAACAAATATACCAACACCATATCAAAATACTTGTCATATTTCTGCTGTTTGCACAATACCTCAAACAGTCAGGGGTAAAGTTCACTTTCTTTATTGTTTTTAAATTCAGTCAGCCTCAAACTTCAACTTTCCTCGGGCTTGGGACGCAATGCAGACCCCCCCCCCCCCCCCCCACCCCCCACCACCATCCATACCCATGTGAACGTTGAAGAAAGGGTTAGACAGGTGGTTGCAGGAAAGGAGAATGAAGGGATATGGGAACAGGAAAGACATGGGATTAGGATACTGCTTGTGTGGAGAGTAAACACCAACATGGACTGCAAGGGCTGAATGGCCTGTTTCCCTGTTGCCATTTCAAACAATTCGGTGTAATCCACATCCACAGAGCTTCTCAGCAAACTATATTCTGGAGCAATCTGCTTGATTATTCTGATCCCAGGTCCAATTGTTCCTCTCCATAAAATATAGTGGGGGCAGGGCTGGTGGTGGATGTTCTGTGTGAGGTTTATGCTGGATGCCCCCCCATGCTCTTTGCTGTTCTTTAACCCCCATGAGGGAGGATGTTGTATCACTAAAACACACCAAACTGTTCTGTATTAACTAATGTAAGTGATTCATTTACAGATCAAAACCCAGAAGCTACTGTTGGCACCATTTGTGGATGAATGTTTACATGTTTGTATCATATCCATTAGTCCAATATTTAAGGGCAGGTAGTAACCTATTTAAAATAAATAGGATAGGCCTTGACTTTGGATGATAACATAAAGCCAGTGATAGCAGGCTCGTTGCCTGTTTTATATCTCTCCCACTGAAAGAAAGAAAGATTTGCCTTTCAAAACATCAGGGCACCCCAGAATGCTCTGCAACCAATGAAATACTTTTGAAGTGCAGTCATTGTTGCCATGTAGGAAATGAGGCAAACAACATTTGCACACCAAGCTCCCACAAACAACAATGAGATAATAACCACACCAGCACCGGCATGATGAACTGAATGGCCTCCTTCTTTACTATATGATTCTAATCTATTGAAATACAGAGTAAAATTTCAAAATTTTCTGATGATACCAAACTTGGGCGTGTGGCAGACAGTGAGGATGGTACCAATTGACTGCAACAGGACTTAGATAGGCTAGCAGAATGGGCAGAGAAGTTGCAAATAGCATTTAATACAGAGAAATGTGAGGCGATGCATTTTGACAGAAGGGTTAGGGAGAGGCAATATAGTCTTAATGATACAGTTCTA
Organism: Heterodontus francisci; assembly: GCF_036365525.1. Classification (NCBI taxonomy): domain Eukaryota; kingdom Metazoa; phylum Chordata; class Chondrichthyes; order Heterodontiformes; family Heterodontidae; genus Heterodontus; species Heterodontus francisci. The sequence goes on along the minus strand of NC_090381.1, from coordinate 14,289,159 downwards.
AAGAGTGTGTAGGAACAGAGGGATCTGGGGGTTCATGTACATCGATCTTTGAAGGTGGCAGGACATACTGAGAGAGTAGTTTGCAAAGCATATGGGATCTTGGGCTTCATAAATAGGGGAATCGAGTACAAAAGCAGGGGAGTTATGCTGAATCTTTGTAAAGCTCTGGTTAGGTCTCAACTAGAGTATTGCATCCTGTTCTAGTCACCACACTTTAGGAAGGATGTGAGGATCCTCAAGAGGATGCAGAGGAGATTTACCAGAATGGTTCCAGTGATGAGGGATTTAACGACAAGGTGAGGGTGGAGAAGCTGGGATTGTTCTCCTTGAAGCAAAGGAGATTGAGGGGAGATTTGATAGAGGTGTACAAGATTATGACGGGTTTGGATAGGGTAGACAAGGAAAAGTTGTTCCCATTAACTGATGGTGCAAGAATTAGGGGACACAGAAGGTTTTGGGCAAGAGATGCAGGGACAATGTGAGGAAGAACTTTTTTATGTAGTGGGTGGTAATGACCTAGAACTTACTGCCTACAGGTTTGGTGGAAGTGGAGGCGATGAATGATTTCAAAAGAAAATTGGATGGGCATTTGAGGTAAAAACCTTGTGGGGCTATGGGGATCGAACAGAGGAATGGAACTGATTGGAATGCTCTACAGAGAGCTGGCATAAACTCAATGGGCCGAATGCCCTCCTTTTGTGCTGTCATGACTCTATGAATCTGTTTCTTAGTGGTTGAAGGGTAATATTATCCAGGACACCAGTGAGAATGCCCCTGCTTTTCGTCGAAAAAGTGCAATGGGATATTTTACATCTTGAGTGGGAAGATCGGGCTTTGGGTTGATGTTACATCCAAAAGACGTGCAGCACTCTCTCAGTTTTGCGTTGGGAATGTCAGGCTAGATTTTGTGCTGCAGTTTATGGAATGGGACTTCAACCCACACCCTACAAACTCAGGGATGAGAGTGCTACCCACTGAGTCACAGCTACCAGTGACTGAAGGTGACCCTTGAAGTGACTGGAAATAATAATCGGGAGAGATGTAAAGCAGGCTGCTGATTCACTATCGCCTGATGTACACTATCGCCCAAAGTTAAGATCTGCTCTATGAGTTAGTGTCCGTCAAAATAGCTAACAAAGGAATATCATATAAATGTGATAAGCTTTGGCAAGCTAATATCTGTAACAGTAATTTCAGGAATCCAAAGCAAATTGAAAGAATTGAAATAAGATTCAAGGCACAATAAGTTATAACATTGTACTTTATTTGTCATTATGGCTGTTCTTTCTTCAGTTCAGTAGGGTATAATCTACCATATGATATTGCTTGCAAGTTAGAAAATACTTATCTGTAAAGCTACAATCATGCAGTACTCAGGCAGTGTTGCACTGTCACAGGTGTGTCAGTCGGATGAGACATTAAACTGTCTGCTCCCTCAGGTGGATGTAAAGTTCCCATGGCACTATTTTGAAGAAGGGCAGGGGTGTTACCTCAGTGTCCTGGACAATACTTATCCCCCAATCAACATCACTAAAGCAGATTATCTGGTCATTATCACATTTCTTTTTGTGGGATCTTGCTGTGCACAAATTGGCTGCTGCGTTTTGTACATTATAACAATGACTACACTTCGAAAGGAAATTATTGACTGCAAAGTGCTTTGTGACACCCTGAGGTCATGAAAGATGCTACAGAATTGGAGCTTCTCTCAAGATCACAATCATACTGATGTTGTTTCTGTACGGTATGGCATTGCAATTTATTAAATTATCCATTTATTTCTTTCAACCGGAAGCAGGGATGAACAAATTCTAATACCAAAAATAATCAGCGGTTTCATAAATGGAATTGAAATAGCTTCTGAGGAAAACTATTCCTGTTTTATTCCTGAGTCAAAAGGTGCAGGATTCAAACCTCACTCCAGACAGTCTTGGCGAGTGGAGATCAGAGCTCTGTCTCCCAATTGCTCCATTTACCCTGCATTATGCTTTCATATTCAATTTTTTGTCTCTATTCATAATGTCACATGAGGGGACTTGCACAAATCATCCAGTCCTCAACTTTTTCCAACAAGTAGTCAAAAGCACAATGAATTGACGATTTGTCCCACCCTTAGCAATGGTTGGATTATAATATGCTCTGCTTACCCATAACAATTGATCACTATCAGTAAGTGGAAAATAACTCTGTTTGAAACTTGTTTTTACAATGCCGATTAAATGATAAGGAATTGTTGTGAGATAATACATTAAAGGAATGAAGTTCAGAATAAATATTTGTCATATATTTATTTTCCTACTTCCTACTGACAAATGGGGCAATGACAAACATCATGTCAATACAGTCATAAACACTTTAACAATGTGTCGTTAGCATAAAAAATTATCCCAAGATGCATCACGAATAGATGTCTGCAAATGGCTGAGCCAGGAACGGCATGATCAGAAAAATGAATGGAAGCCAGGTTGAAATGGTCTTCAAGAAGGTTCTTATGCATAGGATACACAGCACAGAAACAGGCCGTTCAGCCCAACCAGTCCATGTCAGCATTTATGCTCCACTCGAGCATCATCCCATCTTTCCTCATCTAAATCTATCATCGTGACCTTCTATTCCCTTCTCTCTCATACGCTGTCTAGCATCCCCTTGAATACTATTCACTTCAATCACTACCTGTGGTAGCGTATTCCACATCCTCAACACTCTTTGGGTAAAGAATGTTCCTTCTGGATTCCCTATATGATTTCTTGGTGACTATCTTATGCTGATGGCCTCTAGTTACACTCTTGCGAGTGGAAACATTTCCTCTCTATTCACTCTATCAAAACCTTTCATAACTTTAAAGACTTGTATTAGGTCTCCCCTCAGCCTTTTTTCAAGAGAAAAGAGACCCAGCCTGTTCATCCTTTCTTGATATGTATATATATATAGAGGGAGAGGGAGTAGGATGGAATAGTTTATGGAGGGAGTTTCAGCCAACAGAAGGATCTGCCAGTAACAATTCAAAAGGAGGGTGGGGGTTTGCAGCAAGTGCCAAACTCAGAGGAACAGAATGCTAAGGAGGGCATACACCTGGAGGAGATTGCAGAGAGAGGTTGGGTGAGGATAGAGATTTTCAATCGAACACATTCGGGTACTAGGTCAACAAGAAAAAATCACGTTAAATTTACGACTTGACGCTCCAAGAAAGAAACTGGTGTTGCAAATATTTCTCCTGTTATACACTCTGCCCGTTATATACCCGCCCATAATACACCTATCCATTATACACTCTGCCCGTTATATACCCGCCCATAATACACCTATCCGTTATACACCTGTCCGTTATACACCTGCCCATTATACACTTGTCCATTACACACCGGGCCATTATTCACCCTCCCCTTACACACCCATCCCTTGCACACCCATCCCAGATACACCCGTCCCTTCTACTTCGGCCCGTTATACACCCATCCCTTACCCACCCATCCCTTATACACCCATCCCTTGCACACCCATCCCTTATACATCTATCCCTTATACACCCATCCCTTACACACCTGCTCCGTATGCAGTCATCCCTTATACATCCATCCCTCACTCACCCATCCCCTACACACCCACCCCTTATACACCCATCCCTTACACACCCATGCCTTATACACCAATCTATTATACACCGGCCAGTTATACACCCGCCCCTTACACACCCGCCCCTTATGTACTCATCCCTTATACATCCATCGCTTTTTCACGCATCCCTTACACACCCGCACCTTACACACCCAGTCCTTTTACACCCACCCCTTACACGACTGCCCCTTACACACCTGCCCCTTCCACACACACCCCTTACACACCCATCCCTTATACACCTGCCCCTTATATACCCGTGCCTTATACAACCATCCCTTACACACCCATCCCTTACATACCCGCCCCTTAGACCCCATCTCTTATACAGCCATCCCTTACACACCCACTCCTTATAAACCCGTCCCTTAAGCACCCATCCCCTTACACACCCATCCCTTCTACACCCATCCATCATACACCCGCTAGTTATACACCTGCCCCTTACACACCCGCCCCTTATACACCCATCTCTTACACATCCATCCTTTACATACCTACTCCGTATACACTCATCTGTTATATGTCCTGTCCGTTATAGACCCTGCCCATTATATACCCGTCTATTATACACATGCCTGTTATATACCTTTTCCATTATACACATGCCTGTTGTATACCCCGTCCATTATATACATGCCTGTTATATATCCCTTCCATAATACACCGTGCATGTTATATGTCCCATCCATTATACACATGCCTGTTATGTACCCCGTCCATTATACACCCTGCCCGTTATACACCTGTTCAATACACACCCACCTATTATACAGTCTCAGCGTTATACATCCTGCCATTGGACACCCACCCATTTTGCACCCGCTTATTCTCCACGCCCCATTATCCACCCCCACATTATGCACCCACACCTTATACACCCCACCCATTTACACATCCTGCATGTTATATAGCCCTCTCGCTATTCACTTCACCATTTTACTCACCAACGTTATACACCTTCCTGATTCTGCTCCTACCTCACCTCAACTGCTGCTGAAAGACTCATCCATGCATTTGTTACCTCGGGACCTGACTATTGCAATGGCTCCCTAGCTGGCCTCTGACAATTATTCCCTCCATGTACTTGAGGTTATCCAAACTCTCGTGCACAGAATCTAACCCGTACCAAGTTCTGTTCACCTATCACCCCCGTGCTTACTGAACTATATTGCCTTCTGGTCCGGCAATGGCTCAGTTTTAAATTCTCATCCTTGTGTTCAAATCCCCCCATGCCCTTTCCGCTATGTGTTTCTGTATCCTTCTCCAGCCCTACAATCCTCCATGAACTCTGCATTACTGCAATTCTGGTCTGCTGCACATCCCTGATTTCCTTCTCTCGACCATTGGTAGCTGTGGTTTAATCTGCCGAGGCCCTACACTCTGGAAATCCCTCTTTAAATCTCTTTACCTCCTCTTTTCCTTAAAGACGCTCGATAGGACCTACCTTTTTGCCCAAGCTTTTGGTCACCTGCCCTAAATTCTCCTTATGTGGCTCAGTGTCAAATTTTGTTTGACATGCTGCTGCTATCTCATTGAAGTATATAAGATTCTGAAGGGGCTGGATAGGGTGGGCACTGAGATTACCTCCGCTGATTGGGGAATCTAAAATACGGGGGCACGCTGTAAGGATAAGGATGGGACTGGGATCAAGAGAAATTACTTCACTTAAAGGGTTGTGAATCTTTGGAATTCTCTTCCCCAGAGGGTAGTGGATGCTCCATCATTGAATATATTTCATGCTGGGATAGACAGATTTTTGGTCTCCCAGGGAATCAAGGGATATGGGAGCAGGCAGAAAAGTGGATTTGAAGCCTCAGATCAGCCATGATTGTTTTCAATAGTGGAGCAGGCTGGATGGGCCATGTGGTCTACTCATGCTCCTCTTTCTTGTTTCCTTGTGTTCTTGTGTGAAGTATCTTGGAAGGCTTTACGATGTTAAAGGCACTAACAGGAATTGTATCAAAGTGGTTATATTACTGGACTGGTAATCCATTTTCGTGCCCCCCTAATCCCTGTCCAGTGCGATCCTCCGGTGTTTCTCAGTTAAGGACTCATGAGCCGGGGTCCCCGTGCCTTTAAAGATGGGGATCTCACCTCCATGAACTGCCGGCCAAACAGAGGGCTGGCAGCTCAGCAGTATTGGCAGTGCCACTGGGAGCAGCAGCCACTGCTAGTGCTACAGGCGCCTTGGACCCAGGCCCAGTGCTGGACCCTAGACACGAGGTAGGTGAGGTGGGGTTGCCAGGGCCAGTCCAGAGGCCCTGGCAAAGTGCGGGGTGGGCGGGTCGGGAGGTTTTTGTGAAGTCCAGGGGGAGTGGCCCGGGGGTAAAGTTGTTCCCGATGGGGGTTCTCTGTGAAGCACAGATTGCTCACGGTGGAGGGACCATGCCCCAAGGCCTCAGGGAGTGTGCCACATGTTGCAAAGCATCCTCCCTGCATGGCGGAGGCCCTCCCTGGTGCTGGTAAGAACACAGTGGCAGTGGGACCAGGCTCTACCCTTTTGAGCAAGAGAGTAGCCAGAGAAAAGGTTGGCCACTCCAGGACAGAGGAGGGAATCTATGCATGGAGCCAGAGGAAATGGGCGAGGTACTTTGCGTCAGTATTCACCCAAGAGAAGGACTTGGTGGATGATAAGTCTAGGGAAGGGAGTGTAGATAGTTTGGGTCATGTCGATATCAAAAAGGAGGAGGTGTTGGGCGTCTTGAAAAACATTAAGGTAGATAAGTCCCCAGGGCCTGATGGGATTGACCCCAGAATATTGAGGGAGGCAAGGGAGGAAATTTCTGGGGCCTTGACAGAAATCTTTGTATCCTCATTGGCTACAGGTGAGGTCCCAGAGGACTGGAGAATAGCCAGTGTTGTTCCTTTGTTTAAGAAGGCTAGCAAGGATAATCCAGGAAATTATAGGCCGGTGAGCCTTACGTCAGTGGTAGGGAAATTATTGGAGAGGATTCTTCAGGACAGGATTTACTCCCATTTGGAAACAAATGGACTTATTAGCGAGAGGCAGCATGGTTTTGTGAAGGGGAGGTCGTGTCTCACTAACTTGATTGAGTTTTTTGAGGAAGTGACGATGATGATTAATGAAGGAAGGGCAGTGAATGTTGTCCACATGGACTTCAGTAAAGCCTTTGACAAGATCCCTCATGGCAGACTGGTGCAAAAGGCGGTCACAGTGGATCAGAGGTGAGCTGGCAAGATGGATACAGAACTGGCTCGGTCATAGAGGACAGAGGGTAGCAGTGGAAGGGTGCTTTTCTGAATGGAGGGCTGTGGCTAGTGGTGTTCCGCAGGGATCAGTGCTGGGACCTTTGCTGTTTGCAGTATATATAAATGATTTGGAGGAAAATGTAGCTGGTCTGATTAGTAAGTTTGCGGACGACACAAAGGTTTGGTGGAGTTGCGGATAGTGATGAGGATTGTCAGAGATTACAGCAGGATATAGATCGGTTGGAGACTTGGGCAGAGATATGGCAGATGGAACTTAATCCGGACAAATGTGAGGTAATGCATTTTGGAAGGTCTAATACAGGCGGGAAGTATATAGTAAATGGCAGAACCCTTAGGAGTATTTACAGGCAGAGAGATCTGGGCATCCAGGTCCACAGATCACTGAAAGTGGATAAGTTAGTCAAGAAGGCATACGGCATGCTTGCCTTCATCAGTCGGGGCAAAGCTGAGAGGAGATGTGCGAGGCAAGTTTTTTACACAGAGGGTGGTGAGTGTCTGGGACTTGCTGCCGGGGGAGGTGGTGGAAGCAGATACGATAGCGACGTTTAAGAGGCATCTTGACAAATACATGAATAGGATGGGAATAGAGGGATATGGACCCCGGAAGTGCAGAAGGTTTTAGTTTAGGCAGGCATCAAGATTGGCGCAGCCTTGGAGGGCCGAATGGCCTGTTCCTGTGCTGTACTGTTCTTTGTTCTTTAATTGGCCATTAATGGGCCACTTAAGGGCCTCAGTTGACCTCTGGGCATGAAGGCCGTCATCGACCTATCCTACCCCCGGGAAGATCGTTTGGCAATGGGCCCTCCGCCCCACCTCTCCTCCCATCCCCGCCACGTGTCACAATACACTGTGCCCCGGAGGGTCCATAAAATCCCGGTCCTAGTCTCAGTAATGGTGACCATGAAACTACTGGATTGTTGTAAAATCCCATCTGGGTCATGAATGTCCTTTAGCGAATGAAATCTGTCTTCCTTATTCATTCTGACCTGCATGTGTCTCCAGACTCACAGCAATGTGGTTGACTCTTAACAGCTTTCTGAAATGGCATCATAAACTCTTCAGTTAAGGGAAGATATGGATGAGCATTAAATGTTGGCCTTGCCAGTGATGCCCACATCCCATGAAAGAATTAATAAAATGCAAGTTGTTGCGTTGGAACTATGGATTGTTCTCCATTAGGAACTGGCTTGACGATTGGATTATTAACAGGAAAGTGGAGCCATATTCCAGAGCTGGATTGTAGCTGAGATCCTTGAGGTGAAAGGGCAGTCATCCAGCCCTCACATTCCAGTCTGGGCACTGGAATGCGTTTTGTTTTTGGGTCCAGTAACAGCACCAAGTGCTATCTGGCCAAATTGTGCATGGCGGAAATGTGGCCAGAGAGTTTACGTGTCAAAATGTGAAAGGAAACAGCACAGACTGAGCACCATTCTCAGGGAACTTGCATTTATAGAACACATCAGATAATACGGAAAATAACCCAAACACTTCACATTCAATCAGTTATTTTGAAGTGCAAGTTGTCGTTGTTATTTAGATGAATGCAGTCATTTTGAGCGGCAACGTCTCTCATTTACATGATGAACAAACTGTTTTTTGGTGTTACAGTATTGAGGGAAGGTTGTTGGCTAGGACACAGGGAGAACCATGTGCTGTTCTTTGTCTAGTGCTACAGGATCACTAACATCCACTTAAACATCAGAACAAGTCATTGGGGCTCAGTTCAGTGTGCAAACCACCTGGGCTCCGTGCTCTGTATTCCCTCCTTTCTTTCTCTCCTCTGCAAAACCCACCTTTTTGACCACATTTTTGGTCACCTCGCTCCTCATTCTCCTTCTTCGGTTTGGGATCCATTTTTGATGCGGGGGGGATTGTGCCTCTGTGAAGAACTTTGGGATGTTTTTCTACGATAAAGGCATTGTATAAATACAAGCTGTTGATACTTCATCTGGAGGACGGGACCACTGACAGTATTATGTGCTCAGGTCCCTGCAGCGCATTTTGAACCCACAACTTGCTGACTCAGAAGCAAAAGCCAAGCTAACACGTCGAAAGAAGTCTAAGAAAGATCAAAAAAACTACTTCAAAGGACAATTGAGATGTGAACTCCACATTAATCCATAACACAGACAGGCTCAGGTGGGTATCAGACACTGTACTCAACTTATGGAGTTACAATGTTTGCGCTGTTTGAATGTCCTCAGTGGTAAGGGTCAAATACCAAAAGCATTAGTGCAGCTTGTCACCCCAGGATCTGACAGATAGCAGTTTGAGGTGGTCAGTGAGTACAGTGACCATTTCACACTGCTCCTATGGCACTTTATAATCTGCTTTGATTCAAGCTCCTACCCACAGGCAAGTCCTTCTTGTACAATGATGTGTCCTGCCTGCCAGCAATGGCTGAAACCATTGATACTGAAGCCCATTGTAGTAACATGCCCCGACTGAGACCAGTAAACTCAGCACCGATGGGACCGTACCAGCAGACCTAATGCCATGAAGTGATGCAGTTACTGAATGAGGAATGGCCGGAGCTGATATATGCCTCTTGTGTTCCATCACAGGTGGTGTGGTGACATTGACGCTGGAACCTTGAAATCAGTGGCCTAGAAATTGAGTCATACAGCGACATCCCTGGCCCCCGATCCCCAACGCCTGACTGTCGGAGGGGCAGTGCCAAAGGGGTGCTGCACTGTCGGAGGGACAGTACTGAGGGAGCGCTGCACTGTCAGAGGGACAGTACTGGTGGAGTGCTGCACTGTTGAAGGGACAGTACTGAGGGAATGCTGCACTGTCAGAGGGGCAGTACTGAGGGAGTGCTGCACCGTCAGAGGGACAGTACTGGTGGAGCGCTGCATAGTTGGAGGGGCAGTGTTGAGGGAATGCTACACTGTCAGAGAGGCAGTATTGAGAAAGCGCTGCACTGTCGGAGGGACAGTACTGGGAGCGCGCTGCACTGTCGGAGGGACAGTACTGAGCTAGTGCTACACTGTCGGAGGGTCGATACTGAGGGAGTGCTGCACTGTCGGAGGGACAGTACTGGGAGAGCGCTGCACTGTCAGAGGGACAGTACTGAGGGAGTGCTGCACTGTCAGAGGGGCAGTACTGAGGGAATGCTGCACTGTCAGAGGGGCAGTACTGAGGGAATGCTGCACTGTCAGAGGGACAGTACTGAGGGAACTCTGCACTGTCAGAGGTGTCGTCTTTTGGATGAGACCTTAAAACAAGTCCCTATTTGCCCTCTCAGATATATGTTAAATATCTCACAGCACTGCTTGAAGAGCAGGGGCGTTATCTTTGGTCAATATTTATTGTTCAACCAATATCAAAAAACAGATTATCTGTTCATTTTTTTCATTGTATTTTGTGGGTGCTTGCTGTGTGAAAACTAGCTGCTATGTTTCCTAAATTTCAACAATGACTATGCTTCAAAAGTACTCTATTGGCTGTAAAATGCTTTCGGATTTCCTGAAGCTGTTGAAGGTACTATAAAAATGTAGTAATTTCTTGTTATTCTTTTCTGAATAAAATAGTGTGCTGGTGGGGCCAAGTGGCAGAATGATCTAAACACTGTCCTTCCATCTCTGGAACTCTGGGCTGAAGTTTCCCAGCCTTGGGATGGCAGGCTGGGAGGTGTTGGGAGGTGAGGGCAGTTGGAGGTGGAAAAATAGCGGCGAGCCGGGTTGGGATGGCTCCCTGACACATTCCCACTGCTGGGGAGGTTTCTCAATGGTGAGCTGGGAGCCAGATCGGCTGCTCTCCACACTGAGGTAGGCAGTCAATTTAAATAATTAAATCCCATAAGAGGGTCATTTGTCAGGGCTGCCGGCATTTTGCCAGCGCTGGGGTGACCCCAGCCACATGGGGAGGCCTCCAGCTTCATGGAGGCAGCCTCCCTGCGGCAGCCGGGGGGCTATCAAAGCCGGAGGCTCCATCCCCTAAAGAGGGGGCTGCAGGGAGGAAAGGCATTCCCAATGGCCCTGATGCTCTATCTGGAGGGGTCTCGTCTCCTTCCCTTGGGGCTTTCCCCCTCAGCTATCTGGAATATTAAGTTAAAATGTCACCTCTGAGGGTGTCTCCAATTTGAGGCAGCCTCTCGATCCCGGACTTGCCTCAGCCCCCCCAGGGGGCTGTCGCAGTTTCAGAGCCGCCAGCCATCTGATTGGACTGGAGGCCTCTGGAAATATTGTTGAGCTGGTCTCGCTGCTGGCATGTGTGGGCTCGGGATGTCCATTTGGTCCCAATGTCGGGGTTCCAAAGCCCATAATAAAATCCAACCCTCTGGGTCTGAATGGCACCCCATTAATGGGATGAAGTCTCTTCTCTGTGATGCTTGTAATGAATCCAATGGAGATCACTTCAACAATCCAAACGCCCATATTTTTCAAAGTTCAGTCTCGCCATGAGAGACCACAAGGGCAGCTGGAATGGAAACTGTTAAATGTTACACTGCTATCTATCACCTTGGCTTCCTGTGCTGAGCTTGTACAGCGGGTAATTTCCAGATCATGTTCTCATGGCCCTGTGACTGCTTAATGCTGACTGTAAAAAGTGTTCTATTTACTGCATTGGGACAGTGAGCTGATGTTTGTACTGCATGATGTGAAGTGCTTATAAGGTTTTCTTTGGAGGGCATGTTGCATCCTGTGTGCTATTTATGCTAACTTTCTCTTCTCTCCGGATGGTGCTGAATGAACAGGCAACACCGCCTCATCCAAGTCACCATTCCAAACGTGTGCACATGGGCATGGAGAAACCATAGAGGCTGTCATAGCCTAACCGAGTCCTATCCACACATGTAGTGCTTCCCAGAAATGGAGCTGATTCTCTTCAGGCTTAATCCAGATTAATTGGACTGGAAAATTCTCTATTTACAACTCCATTATTTTTACTTGCTACTCAAGTCCACCATTATCCTCACATTTATCCTTCCTTGTCTGAGGTTTCTGCTTCCCTAACAACCATCCTGCCTCCCTGGGCTCAGGAATCCAGATTGCCTTACCTGCTCAGTAAATGCCACACCAGAGGAATTTCCAAGACACCTTTCTCTGTGGGCCACAACCATTCGAACTCCCAGTGCTAAAGCACTCGTCCCATACTGAAATACATCTCAAAGCATTTTACACGGAGGAGATACAATGGACACTGAGTGGGAAGGACAAAAGAAAAATGGAAACCATTGGGAAAGGGGAGAGTCAAAGCACAGGGTCAAAGAAAAGGTTTTGTAAACACGAGAGGTGTGGTAAGGGGGACAGAGCTGTGATGGAAGGCTAAGAGTAGTGAAGGTAGGGAGAAATGAGGTGATGGAGGTAACTGAAAGTGAGAGCGGGTACAAAAAACAAAGAACAGTACAGCACAGGAACAGGCCATTCGGCCCTTCAAGCCTGCCTGGAGTGGTAATGAACCCCATGGACTGGATCTCTGCTTTGTACTGAGTTGGTTGGTATCAGCTAGGATACAGTTAGGGGCTCTCTTTCCCCCATTCCTTCTTTTTTCTTTCCTTTATTCCTTCAACAGCTATAACTTGCATTTATTCAAACCTTTAGCATAGAGAATTAGACAGTTACATGAAAAGCAAGAATGTGCAGGGTTATGGGGAGAAGGCAGGGGACTGTAACTGAGGGAGTTGCTGTTTCAGAGAGTTGGCGCAGACACGATGGGACGAATGGCCTCCTTCTGCGCTGTAACGATTCTGTGATTCTGAGAAGTCCCATGCTGCTTTGCAGTGAGTAAAGGAGAAATGCACAGACAGCTAAAGAAAATAAAATTAGGGCCAGTGTCCAAATGTTTGTTGAAAAAGGTAGGTTTGAAGGAGGGACTTAAAAGAAGAGAGAGAGGAAGAGAGGTTTAGACATTGATTCCCACAGTGTGTGGCCATGGTGGCTAATGGTGCAGTCCCCCATGGTGGGGGTGAAAACAGGAGGCTGCCAGAGTCGGAAGAATGGAGAGTTGATTGGAACAGCAGTCCTAGAGTAAGCTGCAATAATAGAGAGGGGTGAAGCACTGAAACAAGAGGATGAGTATTTTAAATTTGAGGTATTGGGGGATGAGGTGCCAATATATGTGAACAAGGACAGGGGTGAAGGACAAATGGGACTTGGTACGGTTTAGGACATGGGCAGTTGAGATTTGGTTGAATTAAGTTTATAGACAATACAGGATAGGAGGCTGGCCAGGAGATCATTGGAATAATCCCTCACTATCTACTGCCTGAACCCCTTCATTAAATGCAATGTGTAATAAAGATTCTTCAGGAAAAAAACTACAAAATGGCAGCCATTTGGTCAGTTGCTGTGGAAATGGAAATTCCACAACTCAGACATTGCCACAAATTCCTTTTCTGGACTGAATATACTGTGTAATACAGGACTTCTTACATGGATGCACTGTGTCCACTGTACGGACACTAAGGGCTGGATTTTATCAGTCTCCCCTGAGGCAGGGCCAGAGGTGGGGGAGCATGGAGAATCATGACAGGTTGGGGGGGGTGGAGGGCCCATTGCCTCCCTGTCATCAAGCGATCTTACGGGGTGTGGGATAGGCCGATGACGGCCTTCCCGCCCAGAGGCCAATTGAGGCCCTTAAGTGGCCTATTAAGTGGCCTCTTCCTGCCGCCGTTGGGATCTTACCAGCTGTGGGGTAGGGGGGCCGTGATGGGGGTGCCTCCACCATGTGGGGAGAGTACCTTGCAAAACGGGGTGCCCTCCCTGCGGGCTTAGTGGGGGGTGGGGGGTCCCTCCTCCATGGGCAATCTGTGGCCCACGGAGGACCCCTGCCGGGAACCACTACACTCCCCGGAATCCCCTTCCCTGCACGATCACCCCCTCACTGGGACTTTCCGACTATCCCTGGAAACCCCACCACACCTACCTCTGTTCTGGGGTTCCAGTGCTGTGCCTGAGTCCAAGGCCTCTGCAGTACTGGCAGTGGCCATTGCTCTCAGTGGAGATGCCGATATTGCTGAGCTGCTGGCCCTCTGATTAGCTGGAAGCTCATGGAGGCAGGATCCCCATCTTTAAAGGAATGGGAATCCTGGCTCGTGAAACTTTGATATAAGAAGACAGGTGGATCGTTCTGGGTGGGGATGGGGTTGGGGGGGGGGTGGGTGGTGCCAGGAAAAGCCTTGCTAAAATCCATGTAGACGACATCAACTACACTACCCTCATCTATCTTCCTTGTTACTTCTTCAAAATTTCCATCAAGTTGGTCAAACGATATCTTCCCTCAACAAATCCACGCTGACTATCCTTAATTAACCTATGCCTTTCTAAGTGACAGTTTATCCTGTCTCTCAGAATAGTTTCCAATAATTTGCCCACTGCTGGCCTGGAGTTATTTGGTCTATCCCTCACTCCCTTTTTAAACAGAGGTACAACGTTAGCAATTCTTCAATCCTCTGGCATCACACCTGTATCCAGTGAGGACTGGAAAATGATGGTCAGACCCTCTGCTATTTCCTCTCTTGCTTCTTTTAACAGCCTAGATACATTTCATCTGGCTCTGGTGTTTTATCAAGGATGCTAATCCCATTAATATTTCCTCTCTCCCCATGTTTATCACATCCAATAATTCACACTCTTCCTCCTTAACTACAATATCTGCATCGTCCCCTCTTTTGTGAAGACAGACGCTAGTATTCATTCAGAACCATACAAACAGCTTTCGCTCCTACACGTAGGTTACGTTTTTGGTCTTTTATGGGCCCTACTCTCTCTTTAATTTTCCTCTTACGCGTAATGTATTGATAAAACATCTTTGGGTTCACCTTGATTTTGCTTGCCAATATTCTTTCATGCCCGCTCTTTGCTTTCCTAATTTCCTTTTTGATTTCACCCCTCCACTTTCTATACTCCTCTCTGCTTTCTGTAGTATTGAGTTCTTGGTGTCGGACATAAGCTTTCCTTTTCTGCCTTATCTTACCCTGTAGCCTCTTTGACATCCATGGGGCTCTAGATTTGTCTGCCTCACCCTTTTTCTTTGTGGGAACATGTTTACCCTGAACCCCTTGAATCTCCCCTTTGAATGCCTCCCACTGCTCTGACACTGATTTACCTTCAAGTAGCTGTTTCCAGTCCACTTTCGCTAAATCACTCCTCAGTTTAGTAAAATTGGCCTTGCCTCAATTGAGAATTCTAACTCCTGTTCTATCTCTGTCCTCTGAGGGTGTGACTGCGAGTGAGGCAGGTATGGGGATCCAGAATTTAGCTTTGGAGGAGCCTCAGCCAGTGCCCTTATCCAATAGGTACGAGGTTCTTGCTCCCAGTGTGGACGAGGGCACAGGCTGCAGGGAGGATGAGCAAACTGACCACAGCACCGTGGTTCAGAGCGCCATTCAAGTGGGGGGAGAAAAGAGAAATATAGTAGTAATAGGGGATAACATAGTTAGGGGAATAGATACTGTTCTCTGCAGCAAAGCCAGGGAGTCCCGAAGGCTGTGTTGCCTACCTGGTGCCAAGGTTAAGGAGATCTCTTCTGGGCTAGAGAGGAACTTGGAGTGGGAGGGGATGGATCCAGTTGTTGTGGTCCACGTTGGTACCAACGGCATAGGTAGGACTAAGAAAGAAGTTCTGCTGAGGGACTACGAACAGCTTGGGGCTAAATTAAAATGCAGAACCAGGATTATTACCTGAGCCACGTGCAAATTGGTATCAGGTAAATAAGATTGGAGAGGTAAATGTGTGGCTCAAAGATTGGTGTGGGAGCAATGGGTTCCGATTCATGGGGCACTGGCACCAGTACTGGGGAAAGAACTGTTCCGTTGGGCCGGGCTCCATTTGAACCATGCTGGGACCAGTGTCCTGGCGAATCGTATAACTAGGGTTGTAGATAGGACTTTCAACTAATTAGTTTAAATTGAGAAGAGGGTTCAATTGAAGGGAAGTTTAAAAAATCAAAAAGAAACGAGAGAGCAGAGGTGCTCGGTAGTGAAGAGGCGAATGGTAATCAAAGTGTGACAGGAAGGGGCAGAAAATATAAGCAGAAGAGTGTAGCAGAAATTAGAACCAGAATGAGTAACAATGGTAAAAAGTCAAAGCTTAAGGCTCTTTACCTGAATGCACGCAGCATTTGTAACAAGACAGATGAGTTGACGGCACAAATAGAAATAAATGAATATGACTTGATAGCTATTACAGAGACGTGGTTGCAGGGTGACCAAGACTGGGAACTCAATATTCAAGGGTATTCGATGTTTCGGAAAAATAGGCAAAAAGGAAAAGGAGGTGGGGTAGCTTTGTTAATAAAGGAAGGTATCAGTGCAGTTGTGAGTAGAGATATAGGTTCAATAGATTGTGATGTGGAATCAGTTTGGGTGGAAATAAGGAATAGCAAGGGGAAGAAGTCACTGGTGGAAGTCGTCTATAGGCCCCCGAAGAGTTGCCTCACTGTAGGACAAGCATAAATTGGAAATAACGGAGGCTTGTAAGAAGGACGCTACAATTATCATGGGTGATTTTAATCTGCATATAGACTGGACAAATCAGATTGACAGAGGTAACCTGGAAGACGAATTTGTAGAGTGCATCAGGGATTGTTACTTAGAGCAATACGTTGCAGAACCTACCAGGGAACAGATTATTTTAGATCTAGTAATGTGTAATGAGGTAGAATGAATAAAATATCTCATAGTTAAGGATCCTCTAGGGGGGTAGCAGTCACAACATGGCAGAATTTCAAATTCAGTTTGAGGGCGAGCAACTCGGGTCTCAAACCAGTGTCCGCAACTTAAACAAGGGCAAATACAGAGGTATGAAGAAAGAGTTGTCTGAAGCGGGCTGAAAATAGACTATGGGGAGAGTCAGTGGATGAGCAGTGTCAGACATTTAAGTAGATATTTCATAATGTGGTGGGTGCGTGGAATGCACTGCCAGCGGTGGTAGTAGAAGTAGATACATTAGGGACATTTAAGCGACTCTTGGATGGGTACATGGATGATAGTAGAATGAAGGGTATGTAGGTAGTTTGATCCTAGAGTAGGTTAAAGGGTCGGCGCAACATCGTGGGCTGAAGGGCCTGTACTGTGCTGTACTGTTCTATGTCCTATGTTCTATGTTCTGAGAACACTCAGCAAAAATTTATTCCGGTCAAAAAGAAGGACTCGATGAGAAGGATGAACCACCCATGGTTAACAAAGGCGGTCAAGGAGAGTATCCAATCAAAAACTAAGGCATACCAAGTTGGGAAAACTAGTGGTAGGCCAGAGGATTGGGAACCAGCAGCAGATGACTAAAAAGCTAATAAAAAGGGAGAAAATTGATTATGAAAGTAAATTGGCAAGAAATATAAAAACAAACAGCAAGAGCTTTTATGGGTATATAAAAAGAGAGAGTAGCTAAAGTGAGTGTGGGACCCTTGGAGGATGCGACTGGAGAATTGATAATGGGGATAGGGAAATAGCAGATAATTTAAACCAATATTTTGCATAGATCTTCATGGTGGAGGACACTATAAACATCCCACAGATATCAGATAAGCAAGGAGCTAATGAAAGGAAAGATCTTCCAACAATCTCTATCACAAGGGACAAAATATTTGACAAACTAATGGGACTAAAGGCAGACAGGTTGCCAGGACCTGATGGCCTCATCCTAGGGTTTTAAAGGAAGTGACTGCAGAGATAGTGGAGGCATTAGTTGAAATATTCCAGAACACACTGGATTCCGGGAGGGTCCCAGTGGATTGGAAAACCGCTACTGTGACGCCTCTGTTCAAGAAGGGAGGGAGACAAAAAGCAGGAAACTATAGGCCAGTCAGCCTAACATCGGTCATAGGGAAAATGCTAGAGTCCATTATTGAGGAAGAAATAGCAGGACATTTAGAAAAGCTTAACACAATCAAACAGAGTAAACATGGTTTTGTGAAAGGGAAATCATGCTTGGCAAATTTTCTAGAGTTCTTTGAGGGGAGAACAAGCAGAGTTGATAAAGGGGAACTGGTAGATGTAGTGTATTTAGATTTCCAGAAGGCATTCGATAAGGTGCCACATAAAAGATTATTGCACAAGATAGGAGCTCACGGTATTGGGGGATAATGTATTAGCATGGATTGAGGATTGGTTAACTCACAGAAGACAGAGAGTTGGGATTAATGGGTCTTTTTCAGGTTGGAAAGACGTAACTAGTGGAGTGTCACAAGGATCAGTCCAAGGGCCTCAATTATTTACTATCTATATTAATGACGTGGAGGAGGGGATAGAGTGTAATCTATCCAAAGTTTCTGATTATACAAAAATAGGTGGGAGGGCATGCTGTGATGAGGACATAAGGAATCAGCAAGGGGATGTAGATAGGTTGAGTGAGTGGGCAAAATCTGGGCAGGTGGAATTTAATATAGTGTGAGGTCATGCACTTGTGTAGGAAGAATCAAAAGGCAGACTATTATTTAAATGGAGAGAGTCTTCAAAAAAAGTGCAGCACAGAGGGATCTGGGTGTTCTTGTGCATGAAACACAAAACGTTAGCATGCAGGTGCAGCAAGTAATTAAGAAGGCAAATGGAATTTTGGCCTTTATTGCTAGGGGTTGAAGTTTGAAAATAGGGAAGTCTTGTTACAACTGTACAGGGTGTTGGTGAGGCTGCACTTGGAGTACTGTGTACAGTTTTGGTCCCCGTATTAAGAAAGCATTGGAGGCAGTTCAAAAGAGATTCACGAGGTTGATTCCTGGGATGAACGGGTTGACTTATCAAGAATGGCTAAACAGTTTAGGCCTTTATTCATTAGAGTTTAGAAGAATGAGGGGTGATCTTATTGAAATGTATAAGATTATGAGGGGGCTTGACAGGGTAGATGTTGAGAAGATGTTTCCACAAGTGGGGGAATCTCAAACTAGGGGACATTGTTACAGAATAAGGGGACACTCATTTAAAATTGAGATGCGAAGGAATTTCTTCTTTCAGAGCGTGGTGAATGTCTGGAATTCTCTACTCCAGGGAGTTGAGGAGGCTAGATCAATGAAAGTATTTAAGGAGGAGGTAGATAGATTTTTAAAATATCAGGGAGTTGAGGGCAATGAGGAGCTGACAGGGAAGAGGAGTTGAGGTCTGGGGCGGATCAGCCATGATCTTATTGAATGGCAGGACAGGCTTGACGGGCCGAATGGCCTACTCCTGCTCCTATTTGTTATGTTCTTATGTTTTCCATAATTATGTTAAAACTGGCTGAATTTTGATCATGAACCCTGTCATGCAGGTCCCCACCTGCCAAGAATGAGGCACATATATTTTGCCACATGGACCTTAAATTTTAAAATTGTTGCTGGGAAGAAAAGAAGGCCTATAACAAGGGGTTGCCAAGCCCCTGGCTGGAAATATTTTTTTTCATGCGAGCAGACAGTGTTGGACCAAAGGAACCAGTCCCTGCCCCAATACACAGAAGCAACCTGGTCAAACCAGTCGGTCACGTGACCACCTGCTGGCCAACTAGGGAACTTTTAAACTGGAGGAACAGAAACGGAAAGCTGTTTGCTCCTGGACTGGAAAAGACCTCTCATGGCTGAGCTTACCGCCCCCTCTCTCCTGTCTGCTTTCATCTTGTTCTCTCACTGGCTTCAGAATCCATTGAAGTCATATGAGCCCCGGGAAAGAAAAGTCTCCTACAATGAACAAGGTTTAAGAAGAATATTGGGCCCCAATCAAAAGCAAGATCTACTTACAATCAAGGACTATACAGTGAACTCGAAGAACCATAACAAAAACTCATCAGAGATTGCCTCAAAATTTTCCACTTTATTTTTCAGTGTATTTAAAACATAAACCCTGTTACAATAAGACTCGGTGAAGGCTGAGAAAGACCCCGAACCACCTTTCTCACCTGGTCGTAACCCCAAGAAAGAAAAGTCTCCTGCAGCAAACATGGTTTAAGAAGAATACTGGGCCCCAACGAAAAGCAAGATCTACCTACAATCAAGGACTCAAAGATCTGTAACAACAACTCTTCAGAGATTGTCTCAAACTTTTCCACTTTATTTTTCTTCTGCTCCTTTCTGTCTCTATTTGCATGTGTGTATCACGTATGCATGCCAGCATGGGCACGTCGTGTATCCGTAGGCGTCAACCAAATTAGAGTTTAAGTTTAAGTTTAAATTAATAAATGTCAGCTTTTCTTCTTCAAACCTAAGAAAGCCTATTTGTGCTGGTTTATTTGCCTTATAATTGAAAAGCGCTAAAAAAGGATTCAACAAGGGGGATCTAAAATCACTCTGTATAAATATAAAACCCTGTTATGGTAAGACCAGGTGAAGACTGAGAGGGAACCCTAGACCCCTTTCTCACCTGGTCATAACAGGGGTTACCACCAGTGAATAATAGCAGAAAAGCTGCTGGGAAGGACAGCATTACCCCTGAAATAATCAAGAGTGCCAAGCCTGCTATACTCTCAGCACTACATGAACTGCTTTGCCTGTGCTGGGACGAGGGAGCAGTACCTCAGGACATGCGCGATGCCAATATCATCACCCTCCATAAAAATAAAGGTGACCGCGGAGACTGCAACAACTACCGTGGAATCTCCCTGCTCAGCATAGTGGGGAAAGTCTTTGCTCGAGTCGCTCTAAACAGGCTCCAGAAGCTGGCCGAACGCATCTACCCTGAGGCACAGTGTGGCTTTCGTGCAGAGAGATCGACCGTTGACATGCTGTTCACCCTTCGTCAGATACAGGAGAAATGCCGCAAACAACAGATGCCCCTCTACATTGCTTTCATCGATCTCACCAAAGCCTTTGACCTCATCAGCAGACGTGGTCTCTTCAGACTACTAGAAAAGATTGGATGTCCACCAAAGCTACTAAGTATCATCACCTCATTCCATGACAATATAAAAGGCACAATTCAACATGGTGGCTCCTCATCAGACCCTTTTCCTCTCCTGAGTGGCGTGAAACAGGGCTGTGTTCTCGCACCCACACTTTTTGGGATTTTCTTCTCCCTGCTGCTTTCACATGCGTTCAAGTCCTCTGATGAAGGAATTTTCCTCCATACAAGATCAGGGGGCAGGTTGTTCAACCTTGCCCGTCGAAGAGCGAAGTCCAAAGTATGGAAAGTCCTCATCAGGGAACTCCTCTTTGCTGACGATGCTGCTTTAACATCTCACACTGAAGAGTGCCTGCAGAGTCTCATCGACAGGTTTGCGGCTGCCTGCAATGAATTTGGCCTAACCATCAGCCTGAAGAAAACGAACATCATGGGGCAGGACGTCAGAAATGCTCCATCCATCAATATCGGCGACCACGCTCTGGAAGTGGTTCAAGAGTTCACCTACCTGGGCTCAACTATCACCAGTAACCTGTCTCGAGATGCAGAAATCAACAAGCGCATGGGAAAGGCTTCCACTGCTATGTCCAGACTGGCCAAGAGAGTGTGGGAAAATGGTGCACTGACACGGAACACAAAAGTCCGAGTGTATCAAGCCTGTGTCCTCAGTACCTTGCTCTATGGCAGCGAGGTCTGGACAATGTATGTCAGCCAAGAGCGACGTCTCAATTCATTCCATCTTCGCTGCCTCTGGAGAATACTTGGCATCAGGTGGCAGGACCGTATCTCCAACACAGAAGTCCTCGAGGTGGCCAACATCCCCAGCTTATACACACTACTGAGTCAGCGGCACTTGAGATGGCTTGGTCATGTGAGCCGCATGGAAGATGGCAGGATCCTCAAAGCCACATTGTACAGCGAGCTCGCCACTGGTATCAGACCCACCGGCTGTCCATGTCTCCGCTTTAAAGACGTCCGCAAACGCGACATGAAGTCCTGCGGCATTGATCACAAGTCGTGGGAGTCAGTTGCCAGCGTTCGCCAGAGCTGGCGGGCAGCCATAAAGGCGGGGCTAAAGTGTGGCGAGTCGAAGAGACTTAGCAGTTGGCAGGAAAAAAGACAGAGGCACAAGGGGTGAGCCAAATGTGTAACAGCCACGACAAACAAATTTTTCTGCAGCACCTGTGGAAGAGCCTGTCACTCTAGAATTGGCCTTTATAACCACTCCAGGCGCTGCTTCACAAACCACTGACCACCTCCAGGTGCTTATCCTTTGTCCGTCGAGATAAGGAGGCCAAAGAAGAATTGCAGACAGGATGAAATCATCCATATGGCCCCTGGAAGTGACTGACAGCTTATCTGAAAGTCAAAAAGGATCCATAGGGTTGTCGACCACTGACCGGCCTTATACTACACAAGGCTGATCCAGATGAATGCTTGTGGTGTGATTTATATTACCCCAATGGTTAGCAAAGCAGCACAGGCACCAAATGAATGACACAGAAATAATTAATTATAATTCTGGCTCAGATCAGCACCTTGTCAAGACAATGTCAACTTACTCCCTGAGACACGTGTTGGTCAGTGCTGGAGAAATGTTGGATTTGATGCACTGTTTCCATCTGTAGGCCACATGGACAACAATTCAATAAACTGTTCCTCTCAATCTCCTCATCTGTTTTGTGTGCAGTAATGTGAGGAATGCAGAGTGTAAGCAGACTTCCATTGGAGACAAAATATCCCAATGACGGTTACAGGATTTCCAACTCACCAAAGACCATTCCAACACATGAGCCCATTCAAAGAGAGATGTTAGCACATATGCAAGTAATCTCCAATGATACATCAATATCTCTGCTCATGTTGATCTGAGTCATTCAACCAATGCCCAATGAGATGAAGCCTTGTGGTCCCATAGGGGCTGTGTCCTATCTGTGCCCCTTACATCACACAGGAACAGAAATGATTTTGTTTTTCTGTTTGTGCAGCTGAAGGCTCTGTCATGCTGACACAAGAAAGGAAGTTCTGTTTCTTGCTGCATAGCTTACACTGCCATTGCTCCTCAACAATTCCACGAGTTTAGCCAATTGCTACAACCAAGGGCGGCACAGTGGCGCAGTGGTTAGCACCGCAGCCTCACAGCTCCAGGGACCCGGGTTCGATTCCGGGTACTGCCTGTGTGGAGTTTGCAAGTTCTCCCTGTGTCTGCGTGGGTTTTCTCCGGGTGCTCCGGTTTCCTCCCACAAGCCAAAAGACTTGCAGGTTGATAGGTAAATTGGCCATTATAAATTGTCACTCGTATAGGTAGGTGGTATGGAAATATATAGGGACAGGTGGGGATGTTTGGTAGGAATATGGGATTAGTGTAGGATTAGTATAGATGGGTGGTTGATGTTCGGCACAGACTCGGTGGGCCGAAGGGCCTGTTTCAGTGCTGTATCTCTAATCTAATCTAAGATGGGAGGAGTGCACTGTCTTTCTCTCGTTCCACTGTTCCACAGGTCACAACATATATTTAAATGTTTACCCAGTTACTGATATGGCCAAGTGTATACTCTATTTTAGTTCCACCAAACAGGTTTCTTTAAGAAAAAAGTATTAATTTATTATAAAACAAGACTTAGTCAATAACGATGCAAAGCTTTAACATGCAGTTTGAAATATGCCAGTCAATATATACATTCTAAATACCCAACACACACACAAACACCAGTTCAAGGAAAAATAAAGATGCTTTGGCCAAAGTACTTGTTAATTCTTGAAGAAAAAGGATAAGATATGTGATGTTCCAGATGGAATACAGTCTGGAATCTGAGTACACATAGACCTGTCACTGGGATCTTTTCAGAAGCAGTTTGTTCAGGAGATGTCGAACATAGAACAGTACAGGCCCTTCGGCCCTCGATGTTGTGCCGAACCTTTAACCTACTCTAAGATCAAACTAACTACCTACCCTTCATTCTACTATCATCCATTTACCTATCGCTTAAATGTCCCTAATGTATCTGCTTCTACTACCACCGCTGGCAGCGCATTCCATGCACCCACCACTCTCTGTGTAAAGAACCTACCTCTGACATCTCCCCCAAACCTTCCCCCAATCACCTTAAAATTATGTCCCCTGGTGATAGCCCTTTCCACCCTGGGAAAAAGTCTCTGGCTATCCACTCTATCTCTGCCTCTCATCATCTTGTACCCCTCTATCAAGTCACCTCTCATCCTTCTTCGCTCCAATGAGAAAAGCCCTAGCTCCCTCAATCTATCTTCGTAAGACATGCCCTCCAGTCCAGGCAGCATCCTGGTAAATCTCCTCTGCACCGTCTCTAAAGCTTCCACATCCTTCCTATAATGAGGCGACCAGAACTGAACACAATATTCCAAGTGTGGTCGAACCAGGGCCTTATAGAGCTGCAGCATAACCTCGCGGCTCTTAAACTCAATCCCCCTGTTAATGAAAGCCAACACACCATATGCCTTCTTAACAACCCTATCAACTTGGGTGGCAACTTTGAGCGATCTATGGACATGGACCCCAAGATCCCTCTGTTTCTCCACACTACCAAGAATCCTGTCTTTAAGCCTGTATTCTGCATTCAAATTCAACCTTCCAAAATGAATCACTTCACACTTTTCCAGGTTGAACTCCATCTGCCACTTCTCAGCCCAGCTCTGCATCCTGTCAATGTCCCGTTGCAACCGACAATAGCCTTCCACACTATCCACAACTCCAGCAACCTTCGTATCATCGGCAAACTTGCTAACCCAGCCTTCCACTTCCTCATCCAAGTCATTTATAAAAATCACAAAGAGCAGAGGTCCCAGAACAGATCCCTGCAGAACACCACTGGTCACCGAGCACCAGGCTGAATACTTTCCATCTACTACCACCCTCTGTCTTCTATGGGCCAGCCAATTTTGTATCCAGACAGCCAACTTCCCCTGTATCCCATGCCTCCTCACTTTCTGAATGAGCCTACCATAGGAAACCTTATCAAACGCCTTGCTAAAATCCATATACACCACATCCACTGCTCTTCCTTCATCAATGTGTTTTGTCACATCTTCAAAGAATTCAATAAGGCTTGTGAGGCATGACCTGCCCCTCACAAAGCCATGCTGACTGTCTCTAATCAAACCATGCTTTTCCAAATAATCATAAATCCTGTCTGTCAGAATCCTCTCCAATAATTTGCCCACTACCGCCGTAAGACTGACTGGTCTATAATTCCCAGGGTTATCCCTATTCCCTTTCTTGAACAAGGGAACAACATTTGCCACCCTCCAATCATCCGGTACTACTCCAGTGGACAGTGAGGACGCAAAGATCATCGCCAAAAAAGCAGCAATCTCTTCCCTCGCTTCCCGTAATATCCTTGGGTATATCCCGTCTGGCCCCGGGGACTTATTTGTCCTCATATCATTCAAAATTTCCAGCACATCCTCCCTCTTAACCTCAACCTGTTCGAGCATATCAGCCTGTTCCACGCTTTCCTCACAAACGACCAGGTCCCTCTCACTAGTGAATACTGAAGCAAAGTATTCATTTAGGACCTCCCCTACCTTCTCCGACTCCAGGCACAAGTTCCCTCCACTATCCCTGATCAGCCCTACCCTCACTCTGGCCATCCTCTTGTTCCTCACATATGTGTAGAATGCCTTGGGATTTTCCTTAATCCACCCGCCAAGACTTTTTCATGTCCCCTTCTAGCTCTCCTAAGTCCATTCTTCAGTTCCTTCCTGGCTACCTTGTAGCCCTCTAGAGCCCTGTCTGATCCTTGCTTCCTCAACCTTAAGTAAGCTTCCTTCTTCCTCTTGACTAGCTGTTCCACATCTCTTGTCATCCAAGGTTCCTTCACCCTACCATCCCTTCCTTGCCTCATCGGGACAAACCTATCCAGCAGTCGCAGCAAGTGCTCCCTAAACAACCTCCACATTTCTGTCGTGCATTTCCCTGATAACATCTGTTCCCAGTTTATGCTCCCCAGTTCCTGCCTGATAACATTGTAATTCCCCCTCCCCCAATTAAATATTTTCCCATCCCGTCTGCTCCTGTCACTCTCCATGACTATAGTAAAGGTCAGGGAGTTGTGATCACTATCACCGAAATGCTCTCCCACCGAGAGATCTGCCACCTGGCCTGGTTCGTTGCCAAGCACCAAGTCCAACATAGCCTCCCTTCTAGTCGGCCTATCTACATATTGAGTCAGGAAACCTTCCTGGACACACCTGACAAAAACTGCTCCATCCAAACTATTTGCACTAAGGAGGTTCCAATCAATATTAGGGAAGTTGAAGTCACCCGTGACAACAACCCTGTTACTTCTGCACCTTTCCAAAATCTGCCTCCCAATCTGTTCCTCCGTGTCTCTGTTGCTATTGGGGGGTCTATAGAAAACTCCCAACAAAGTGACTGCTCCTTTCCTGTTTCTGACTTCCACCCATACTGACTCAGTAGACAAACCCTCCTCGACGACCTCCCTTTCTGCAGCTGTGATACTATCCCTGATTAGCAATGCCACTTCCCCACCTCTTTTACCTCCCTCCCTATTCCTTTTGAAACATCTAAACCCCGGAACATCCAACATCCATTCCTGCCCCTGTGATATCCACGTCTCCGTAATGGCCACAACATTGTAGCTCCAAGTACTGATCCATGCTCTAAGTTCATCACCCTTATTCCTGACACTTCTTGCGTTAAAATAGACACACTCCAACCCATCATACTGGCTGCAACTTTGTCGTGTCAATTGTCTAACCTTCCTCACTGACTCTCTGCACTCGGTATCTGTCTGTTTAACAGCTACCCCATCCACTGATCCATAGCTCCGGTTCCCATCCCCCTGCCAAACTAGTTTAAATCCTCCCGAAGAGCTCTAGCAAACCTCCCGCCCAGGATATTGGTGCCCCTCCAGTTCAGATGCAACCCGTCGAGATGATGTCTTTCAACAGCTTCTCAGGAGAAATGCGACATTCGGCATTCCAGCTATCACACACTGGATTTTTTTGCAGGGTTTCTCAAAGAGGTGTACAGAAGATGAGCTGTGTGTTTCCTTCAGGAGGCTACAAACCCAACTGACTCAAAATAGTATTCAATAATGAAACCCACTCTTGAGCACGATAAATCTTCACATGTCACTTCTCTTGTAAACAACTCCCATAGTCAGAAGGCACCTGTCGTATACTTAGTTGAAGTCATGTGACATTTTGTAAATGTTTTTAAACAGTGTTCTTCCAGTGACACTTTAACAAAAATGTCCAGCATCTGTGGAATCACTTCAGTCCTCCAATGAATCCATCTCCACAATTCTAAAACATGAGTCCTCAAAAAAATATTAAAAAATGGAAGCACTTTCATAATACCTCCAACCTTGGAGAAATGAAATGCCATTTTTAAATGCATTTCATTAACAAAGTGTGGAAGAAAATATGAAAAAAATATTAAAACTCTTTTACACACTGCATTGTATGTATTTTGTACTCAGATAACTTAAAGCAAAATTAACTTCTGAACAAAGCATCAGCAATTACATAGTTTTTCCCCACAATGTGAATAATCTTTAAGTGATAGGTCTGCAATAGTAATCTCCATCAGAATAGTCTAGCATTCTGGTTTTTGAATTTTTCAACAAACGCTCAGGGGTTATGATCAGTATCTACCAGTCTCTCTCTGTAGTCGTGGTGGATATAGACTTCAAAATGTTTAAGAGCTAGTAATAAGCCCAGGGTTTCTTTTCCAACTGTTGAGTATCTCTTTTGGTGTTGATTTAGCTTTTTGGAAAAGTATCCCACTGGCCTTTCTATGTCTGATTCGTTGTCTTGTAACAGGACTGCACCAATCCCCAGGTCACTAGCATCAATCGCAACCTTGAAGGGCTTAGTGAAATTTGGGGCAGCCAACACTGGTCCATTGATCAAAATGGCTTTTAGCCTCTCAAAAGATGCTTGGCACTCCCCTGACCACTCTACCTTAGCTTTCTGTCTTTCTTTGTAGCAGTGGAGCAGCTATAGTGCTGAGATTTGGTCTAAACTTGCGGTAAAAACTACACATCCCCAAAAATCTCATGATTTCCCATTTAGTCTTAGGGGCAGGAAACACCATCAATGATTGTACTTTTGCTACTCTTGGCAACACTTGTCCTTGCCTTATTATATGTCCTAAGTAGGTTACCCATGCTTTTGCAAATTCACTTTTGGCAAGATTTATCACCAAATCAGCTGACTACAATTTTCTAAATAGAGCCTCTAGTTGTTCCAAATGGTCCTTCCAAGTGTCACTCTATACCAGTACATCATCAAGGTCAACCACACTGTTAGTAACGCTGGCTACCACTTATTTCATTAGTCTCTGAAAAGTTGCTGGGGTATTCTTTTAGCCCGAATGGCATCACTGTACATTGGAAAAGACCTTCTGGTGTGACAAAGGCCAATATTTTTTTAGTTCAGGGTGTTAAAGGAACCTGCCAGTATCATAGAGTCATAGAGAGATACAGCAGTGAAACAGGCCCTTCGGCCCACCGAGTCTGTGCCGACCATGAACCACCCATTTATACTCATCCTACATTAATCCCATATTCCCTACCACATCCCCACAATTCTCCTACCACCTACCTACACTAGGGGCAATTTACAATGGCCAATTTACCTGTCAACCAGCAAGTCTTTGGCTATGGGAGGAAACCGGAGCACCCGGCGGAAACCCACACCATCACAGGGAGAACTTGCAAACTCCGCACAGGCAGTACCCAGAACCGAACTTGAATCGCTGGAGCTATGAGGCTGCGGTGCTAACCACTGCGCCACTCTTTAACAAATCTATTTTGGTAAGAAACGTGGCACTGCCCACTCTGTCAATACAGTCTTCCCAGTGAGGAATTAGGTAGGAGTCTGCCTTTGTTACTGCATTAACCTTTCTGTAGTCTACACAAAATCTAGTTGAAGCATCAGGTTTAAGCATTAACACAACTGGGGAACTCCAGCTGCCTTCACTGTGTTCATGTAGGTGGTTTTCCAACATGTATTGGATTTCTGCTTTCACCTGCAGCTTTTTCTCTGGACTTAAGCAATAAGGATGCTGTTTTATAGGAGAGGATTCTCCTATATCCACATCATGTATGGCTAAGGTTGTTCATGCTGGTTTACCCCTACAGAATCCTTTAAATGCTGGGAGTAGCTTTGTTAGGTCTCCCAGTTGTTCTGCATCTAAATATGAAAGCATAGTGTCTAATCTCCCTAACAATTCAGTATTAGCTAACCGGATAGTAGAGGTTAAATTTGCTAATTGTCCAAGCCTTCTTCTGCCTCATCCTCACTATTCCTTTCATCCTTCATTGTCCCTACTACCTGACATACCTGTGTCTGCTTATCCACCTCCCGCCGGTGATATACTCCATATGGTTGACTGAACTGTGCTTTCAGTGGTTCACCCTGTAAAGGCAGTAATACTAACACCTCATCCCCTGGTTGAAATGTTCAGGTCTTGGCATGCTTGTCTGCCCATTTCTCTATGGTTGTTTGGGAAGCTGTAAGGTGTTCCTGAGCCAATTTGCAGGCTCTCATGAGCCGTTCCCGGAACGCGGATACATAATCTAACATGGAAGACTCGTCCATCTATTCCGAAAAAATTTCTTTGATTAGTTTCAGAGGACCTCTTACCTTATGTCCATAAACTAATTCAAAAGGACTAAAACCAGTAGACTCAAAAGGTGAATCCCTGGTGGCAAACAAAAGAAATTCCAGCCCTTTGTCCCAATCATGAGGATATTCATGACAGTATGCCCTGATCATCACTTTGGGGGTCTGATGGTACCTTTCTAAAGCCCCTTGTGTCTATGGGTGGTGTGCTGAAGACTTTAGCTGTGTTATACCCAGATTATTCATAACTTTCTGGAAAACATTATACATAAAATTGGAACCTTGATATGACGGAATCTCAATCGGTAATCCATATTGAGTGTAGAAATGTGTTAACTTGCCTATCACTACCTTAGTGCGTATACATTAGTGTCCTGCTTTTGTTTTTGGCAAAGGTCCTACACAGTCTACCAACACCCTACTAAATGGTTCCCCAAAAACTGGTATGGGAATTAGAGGTGTTTTTTTAGCAGGCTGCGGTTTCCCACAATCTGGCATGTATGGAATGCTTGACAAAACTGCACCACGTCCTTGGAAAGCTCTGGCCAGTGAAAATGTCGACCTATACATGATTGGGTCTTACGGAGCCCCACATATCCTGCTACAGGAATTTCATGGGCTATCCTTAATATTTCCCAGAGATACTTGGGTAGTACCACTACCTTGTGAGCAACCATCCATTCTGCATCCTCAGGTCTTTTTTAATATAGTAGCCTTCTGGAACTTTCATTGCTTCAGCTTCAGTTTGAGCCGAAGAGTGCCATTTTATTTAACTCTGGATTGTCTTGCTGAGACTTGATCAGAGAAGACTTACTGAACATTTCCTTTGGATTATCCAAATCCCCAAAGTGAGTTTCAGATATTCGGCTATCTGTCTGTGGTGCCAATTTGACCTCTGACAATGGAGAATGTTTAGTCATTGCTTGGGTCACTACACATGAAGGAAAAATCCCTGGAATCTTTTCCTGCAACTGCTCTGTCTCTTTGACTTCACTTGGTCTTTCCATGACTACCGGAGAAGCTACTACCTTCACTCCGGCCAAATCATTTTCCAGGAGTAGGTCAACTCAGTCTACAGGCAAACTATGGACAGCTCCTACTGTTACTGTTCCAGACATTAGGTCACACTCTAGGTGTACCCGATATAAAGGTACGGGTAATAACTCCCCACCGATAACATTCACTAAAACCTTGGCATTCAGTGTGCTCTCTGGTAGGAAAGTTAAGCCTTTCCGCAGCAAAAGAGTTTATGTGGCTCCTGTATCCATAAGTATAACTATAGGTTTACCTGCCTCACTTGAGGGATAAGGAGCTATTTTTCCTTTTGACAAGAATTCCCTACGACTGTCAAGTATCTTGTTCACGTTCCCCGCATTCACAGCGGGTTTTGTACTTGGCCTTACAGCTGTAGTCAGAGCTACAGCCTGATCTGTCATACTCTCAGTCAGGGCCCCTTTCTCTGGATTGTCCTTGTGCACCCTAATAAGTCCATGGGTTTACCCAGCAACTTCCAGCATTCTGCACAAAGGTGTCCCATCTTGTGACAATGGAAACATGTAGGCTTTTTGGACCTCACTTCCACCCTCAACATCTTCCTTTCTGCGCTGAGGAAGAGATTGCAGGGCGTTCCCAGCTATCCCTTCTTGTCCCTGGCTACTTGCCTTCCTTTCACCCTCCCACCTTTTTTCCTTTTCAGATTTGTGGGGGTGATGGACGAAGGGTTTGGTCTTGTAAATGAGCTCATATCATCAGCAATCTCAGCTGTCAGTCTGGCTGTTGAAACCTTCTGGTTCTCTACATCGGTTCTTACTTACGGAGGGAGTGAATTTTTAATTTCAACCAGGAGAATTATTTCCCTAAGGGTTTCATATGTGGCCTCTACCTTTAGTGCCCGCATCTAACGATCAAAGTTAATTTGCTTTACTCTCTCAAATTCTAAATAAGTCTACCCAGGCTGTTTCTGGTGGTTCTGAAATTTCTGCCTGTATGCTTCAGGAACTAACTTATAAGCAGCAAGAATAACATTTTATGCCATTTCATAATCTACAGAAGCCTCCTCAGAAAGCATGGCATAAATTTCATGAGCTCTGCCCATCAACCTGCTTTGCATAAGCAGTGTCCAGATTTCCTTTGGCCACTT
This sequence comes from Heterodontus francisci, assembly GCF_036365525.1. NCBI lineage: Eukaryota > Metazoa > Chordata > Chondrichthyes > Heterodontiformes > Heterodontidae > Heterodontus > Heterodontus francisci. The sequence continues at coordinate 14,257,795 of NC_090381.1, read as the reverse complement.
CATCTGTCCAGCTATCTTTTCAAGAGAATTGAAAAATGCCTCTACATCCCTTTCCTCAAACTTCAGGAGTACTTGCACAAATTTAAAAGGCTCTCCACTGGGTCCTGGGCTGGAATCAGATCGTTCCTCACCAGAATTTTCATCGAGGTCAAGACCACCCTATTTTTTTTAGTTCTAGCTTTTTAAATTTGAATACCCTTTATTACTCCCTTTCTTCTTTTTCCCATTCTCACTCTCTTTCTTTTTCTCTCTCCTGCCTCTCTTCTCTTTCCCTTTGACATTGTAGTTCAAATTTATTCATTTCTTTTTCCTGTTCAAGCTCAAGTTTTCTCGTTTCCAATTCTCTTTCCTGTTCAAGCTTCTTCATCTGGAACTGAATCCTAATTCAACTGAATTATCATCTGAATTGCCTTTTCCGTCTTCCAAGTTCAAATGCTGTGCTATTACCTTCATTATGGCTGCTTTATTAGCCCCTGGTTTTAACTCGAACTCCAACTTTGCTGCCGATTACTTTAGCCTAGCCGTGTTAAGTTTTCAAATCACTCAGGGATAAATCCTCCCTCCCAGAAAGGTTGTAGTAACAGACAAAGCCATTCCCGTCAAGTAAACTTTACTATAATGCACAAGAAACCTGGTGTTTTCCTTTTCCACTTTTCAATTATTATTACACCACTTACAATTGCACATCATTGGCTTTGGGTTATCCCAGACGAGCCCCCTTTTATATCTTACAACCAAGACGGGAGGAGTGCATTGTCTTTCTCTAGTTCCACTTCTCCACAGGTCACAGCATATATTTAAATGTTTACCCAGTTACCGATATGGTCAATTGTATGCTCTATCTATTTTAGTTAAATCTCTGTGGGCACAGTGGTAGAGGTGGGGCAAGCAGTGTCCCTACCTCTCACATCCAATTATCAGCAAAAAAAAAGACATCTTGTCGTTCTTGGGGTAGGCCAGTATAAGACCCTGCTATGATGTCCTCAATGGTCCAATGATGCTCGCTCTTGTGGCTCCCATAATGAATAGCCAATTGAGTGAATGGAATAAGTGAGGAAACTGTGAGCATCAAGACTTTGAGATATTCCAAAGTTCTTCACAGCCAATAAAAAAGAGGATAAAGTTTATTTAGATCATGTGGTTATTTACATAATCATAATTTTCTTGCTGATTAGCTTGATAGGAAATCCTTACATTCAAGGTAGTTATGGAAAAGGACAAAGATAGACTGGAAATAATCAAAAGGTGAAGTCACACGGGATCAGAGGTGAGCTGGCAAAATGGATACAGAACTGGATCAGTCAGAGAAGACAGAGGGTATCAGTGGATGGGTGTTTTTCTGAATGGAGGGATGTGACTAGTGGTGTTCCGCAGGGATCAGTGCTGGGACCGTTGCTGTTTGTAGTATATATAAATGATTTGGAGGAAAATGTAGCTGGTCTGATTAGTAAGTTTGCGGACGACACAAAGATTGGTGGAGTTGCGGATAATGATGAGGATTGTCAGAGGATACAGCAGGATATAGATCGGTTGGAGACTTGGGCGGAGAAATGGCAGATGGAGCTTAATCCGGACAAATGTGAGGTAATGCATTTGGGAAGGTCTAATGCAGGTGGGAGGTATACAGTAAATGGTAGCACCCTTGGGAGTATTGACAGGCAGAGAGATCTGGGCGTACAGGTCCACAGGTCACTGAAAGTGGTAACGCAGGTGGATAAGGTAGTCAAGAAGGCATACGGCATGCTTGCCTTCATCGGTCGGGGCATAGAGTATAAAAATTGGCAAGTCATGTTGCAGCTGTACAGAACCTTAGTTAGGCCACACTTAGAATATTGCGTGCAATTCTGGTCGCCACACTACCAGAAGGATGTGGAGGCTTTGGAGAGGGTACAGAGGAGGTTTACCAGGATGTTGCCTGGTCTGGAGGGCATTAGCTATGAGGAGAGGTTGGAAAAATTCGGATTGTTTTCACTGGAACGACGGAGGTGGAGGGGCGACATGATAGAGGTTTACAAAGTTATGAGCGGCATGGACAGAGTGGATAGTCAGAAGCTTTTTCCCAGGGTGGAAGAGTCAGTTGCGAGGGGACATCAGTTTAAGGTGCGAGGGGCAAAGTTTAGAGGGGATGTGCGAGGCAAGTTTTTTACACAGAGGGTGGCGAGTGCCTGGAACTTGCTGCCAGGGGAGGTGGTGGAAGCAGATACGATAGTGACGTTTAAGAGACAACTTGACAAATATATGAATAGGAAAGGAATAGAGGGATATGGGCCCCGGAAGTGCAGAAGGTGTTAGTTTCGGCAGGCATCAAGATCGGCTCAGGCTTGGAGGGCCGAATGGCCTGTTCCTGTGCTGTACTGTTCTTTGTTCTTTGTAAAGGTACTGAATTGGGGGAAGGCCGATTTCAATATGATAAAACAGGATCTGGCCACAGTGGTCTGGGAGCAGCTACTTGTAGGAAAGTCTTCATCAGACCAGTGGGAGTCATTCAAAGAGGAAATAGTGCAAGTTCAGGGCCAACATGTTCCCGTAAAGGTGAAGGATTGGACCAAGTCCAGAGAACCCTGGATGTCAAGGGATATAGAGTATTGGATAAGGCAAAAATGGAGACTTATGGCAGATTCAGAGTGCTGAAAACAGCGGAGGCCCGAGAGGAGTATAGAAAGTGTAGGGGGGGTACTTAAGAAAGTATTTGGGAGAGCGAAGAGGGGACATGAAAAAACGCTGGAGAGCAAGATAAAGGAAAATCCAAGGCCTTTTATAAGTATATTAAGGCAAAGAGGATAACCAGGCAAAGAGTAGGGCCCATTAGAGACCAAAGTGGCAATCTGTGTGTGGAGCCGGAGGACGTAGGTGACGTTTTAAATGATTACTTTTCATCTGTGTTCACTATGGAGGAGGATTATGTAGGTGTAGAGATCAGGGAAGGGAATTGTGATATACTTGAAAAATTAGTATTGAAAGGGAGGAGGTATTAGTGGTTTTAGCAGGCTTAAAAGTGGATAAATCCCTAGGCCCAGATGGGATGTATCGCAGGCTGTTATGGGAGGCAAGGGAGGAGATAGCAGGGGCTCTGACACAAATTTTCAAATCCTCTCTGGCCACAGGAGAGGTACCAGAGGACTGGAAGACAGCGAATGTGGTACATTATTCAAGAAGGGTAGCAGGGATAAACCAGGTAATTACAGGCCAGTGAGTCTAAAATCAGTGGTAGGGAAACTATTGGAAAAAGTTCTGAGGGACAGGATTAATCTCCACTTGGAGAGGCAGGGATTAATCAGGGATCGTCAGCATGGCTTTATTAGGGGGAGATCATGTCTAACAAACTTGATTGAATTTTTCAAGGAGGTGACTAGATGTGTAGATGAGGGAAAAGCAGTTGATGTAGTCGACATGGACTTCAATAAGGCTTTTGATAAGGGCCTGCATGGGAGATTGGTTAAGAAGGTAAGAGCCTATGGGATCCAGGGCAATTTGGCAAATTGGATCCAAAACTGGCTTAGTGGCAGGAGGCAGAGGGTGATGGTCGAGGGTTGTTTTTGTGATTGGAAGCCTGTGACCAGTGGTGTACTGCAGGGATTGGTGCTGGGACCCTTGCTGTTTGTAATGTACATTAATGGTTTAGGCGTGAATATAGGCGTTATGATCAGTAAGTTCGCAGATGACACAAAAATTGGTGGTGTCGTAAATAGTGAGGAGGAAAGCTTTAGATTACAGGATGATATAGATGGGCTGGTAAGATGGGCAGAGTAATGGAAAATGGAATTTAATCCTGAGAAGTGTGAGGTGATGCATTTTGGGAGGACTAACAAGGCAAGGGAATATACAATGGAGGGTAGGACCCCAGTAAGTAAAGAGGGTCAGAGGGACCTTGGTGTACTTGTCCATAGATCACTGAAGACGGCAGCACAGGCAGATGAGGTGGTTAGGAAGGTTTATGGGATACTTGCCTTGATTAGCCGAGGCATAGAATATAAGAGCAGGGAGGTTATGATGGAGCTGTATAAAACGCTAGTTAGGCCACAGCTGGAGTACTGTGTACAGTTCTGGACACCACACTGTAGGAAGGATGTGATTGCACTGGAGAGGGTGCAGAGGAGATTCACCAGTATGTTGCCTGGGCTGGAGCATTTCAGCTATGAAGAGAGACTGGATAGGCTAGGGTTGTTTTCCTTTGAGCAGAGAAGGCTGATGGGGACCTGATTGAGGTATACAAAATTATGATGGGCATAGGTAGGATAGATAGGAAGAAACGTTTTTCCTTAGTGGAGGTGTCAATAACCAGGGGGCATAGAGGTTTCGAGGGAATTTGTGGAAAAGTCTTTTGGAATCTGGAACACACTGCCTGAAGGGGTGGTAGAGGCAGGAACCCTAACAACATTTAAGAACTATTTAGATGAGCAGTTGAAAAGCCATTGCATACAAGGGTAAGGGCCAAGTGCTGGAAAATGGGATTAGAATAGTTAGGAGCTTGATGGCCAGCACGGACACGATGGGCCGAAGGGCCTGGTTCTGTGCGGTATAACTCTATGACTCTATGACTCATGTTAAATTATATTCAACCCAATCAATGTGCAAATGAATCTTATAACTGTAACAGTAATGATTACTGCAGATTGTCCACATGATATAATCTTTGCAAAACAGGGACTTTCCAAAATGAAATCACAAAAATATCACGCTGACTTTTATCTTTCTCATACTGTACCATTTATTTAAAAAAAATCAAAATGCACAGACATCAGATTTTCCTACTGCGACCCACTCATATTAAGCAATTCCTGTCTAGTCTCGCGTTGTATCACTCACTTGATTCAGTTGGAAAAAATGTTGAGTCTCAAGCCTCAAATCCTTTCCCACAGTTGTCATGTTCAGGCACATATTTGGAGCCTGAGTAGAAATTTCGAATCAAAAGGCCAGTTGAATTTCTGTCATATTTGTTCAAATATCTGTGCTCTTTCCCAGCATTCAGTGCTGTTTCCTTTTAAAAAGCTGCACTGTTGTGGTGCGACAGGAAATGGCTGGCTGGTGAGATACCAACAGACCAAACATGTGGGGTAGATTCTTGGAAAGTCAGGAGAACAAAGGCAATATTCTTATCACTGTTTTTGCTTTGTGGCCACCTACTGAGTGATAAGATCAGACAGGGCTGCAGTGAGGATAAGGGGATGAAGGAGTGTTTAACAATTGGGGCACGACAGCTGCCTTTTAGAACAGGATATTGAGTGAATAGGTTGACTTGAAAAAGAAACAGGAAACATTTTTTTTCTTCAAATAAAGAAAAGATCCCCTGGTTTGAAGAATTATCAGCTTACATGGAGAAGGGAGAAGCAGATGATTGGATTTGAAAGGGATCTTAATGGATCATTTATCCACTTAATATAATCCTGCTAAAAATACTAATTTCTATTATTTAGGATTCTTTGGGATCAGGATTTCCACTTTGAAACCCACTGGTTTAAGTTGTAAATACAATGCGCAGTGATGTGCCAAACTATATAAAAGGGAAGGGTGGAACCAGGTTCAACCTCTTACATGTGCTAAGCCCAGGTGGGGCAGGGGATCTGCTGCTACAATTGGCCTCAGTACCCTTCATAAGGGGCAGGAGAATCAATGGCATTTCCTGCTCTGGGTCACTGTCCTGGGAGATGGTGCGGGCACATGGAGCTCTGATGAGTGCAGGACCAAGCTCCGCTTGTGCTACCTCCCCACCCATGGTCAAATGGGCACTGATACTCACAGCCTCACTTACCAACCAGATGCCGCTACCAGTGAGGTCCAGCAAGGGTTAACTTCTGCCTGCTGCAGATGAGAGCGGGGGAAGTTATGTCTGCTTTCTGTTTCTTCTGATTTCCGCTGCTCTTTTGAAAGCACTGACCCAGTGCACATGGCATGGCTCCACACTTCCTCGACACCCCTTCTAACATGCTCATTCTTCATTTCCAATCAGTGTGAACATTTGATTTTGTCCTTGGGTTAAAGGCCCTCTCTGTCCTCCTGTTAAGTAAGCTCTGTGTTGCTGAAGGGATCAGTAACCAGTAGATGTAGTTTTCTTGCAACACCATCAGCACTTCCTGTTAAAATGAAATGACCTGAAGAAAAGCAGAAATGGATAAAAATGGAGATAAAGACTAAATAACTGTAAGAAATGGTCCTGCTGCAGTAACACACTAACACTTAGTGATACCCGAATGGGGTAATTTAGAGGTTTGATTCCAGCTCTGCTCCACAAGCACTCCAAGCCATGCTGAGTATTTTCTTTTATTCTTTCTTACCTGTCCCTAATTGCCCTTGATTAAATGTGGTATAAAGTGCATCCCTGATTTTAATCGCTCTACCATTAGTGGCCTTGCCTTCAACTGCCTCAGCCCCAAGCTCTGGAATTCCCTCCCTAAACCTCTCCACCTCTCTTTCCTACTTGAAGATGCTCTTTAAACTTACTTCTTTGACCAAGCTTTTGAACACCTGTCTTAATATCTCCTTACCTGGTTCAGTGTCACAGCCTAATTAGGCTCACCCAAACTGCCCCCATAAACATGGAAATTCTTGCTGTCAATTAATTTATCGTTCTGAACACAAAATTGGAATTTTTATTTATTTAGGTGAAGGTCAGAAAAGCTTCATGCCCTGAGTTTAATTTTCAAGAGTGTTGATAAGTCTGTCAGCCATGGTCAGCAGTTGGCACTCTCACCTTTGAGTTGTGGGTTGTGGGTTCAAGCCCCACTCAAGAGAACATAACTTAGGCTGACACTTTATTACAGTACTGAGGAAGTGCTGCACTGTTCGAGGTGCCGTCTTTCAAATAAGATGCTAAACTGAGGCCCTGTCTGCTGTCTCATGTGGATGTGGAAGATCCCAAGGCACTATTTCAAAAAAGAACAGGGTAGTCTTCCCTGGTGCCCTGGCCAATAATTATTCCTCAACTAACATTCACCAGAACAGATTATCTGATCGTCTATTTCATTGCTGATTCTGAGATCTTGCTGTGCATAAAGTGGCTGCCGAGTTTCCTATATAAAGCAGTGACTATACTTCAAAAATACATAATTGGCTATAAAGCACCTTGGGACATCCTGAGGCCATGAACGGCGCTATATAAATGTAAGTTCTTCCTTTGCCTTTCCAGAAAGCATTTAATAAGATTCTTCGCAAGAGATTATTAGCATAAATTAAAGCACGCCAAAGAGTCATAGAGTTATAGCGTCATAACAGCACAGAAAGAGGCCATTTCGCCCATTGAGTTTATGCCGGTTCTCTGTGGAGCAATCCAATCAGTCCCATTCCCCCATTCTAGCCCAGTAGCCCTGCAAGTTTATTTACCTCAAGTGCCCATCCAATTTCCTTTTGAAATCATGCATCATCTCACCTTCCACCATCCCGTAGGCAGCGAGTTCCAGGTCATTACCACTCACTGTGTAAAAAAGTTCTTCCTCACATCCCCTGCATCTTCTGTGCCAAACCATAAATCTGTGTCCCATAAACCTTGTACCATCAGCTAATGGGAACAGCTTTTCTTTATCTATCCTATCCAAACCTGTCATAATCTTGTACACCTCTATCAAATCTCCCCTCAATCTCCTTTGCTCCAAGGAGAACAACCCCAGCTTATCTAACCTAATCTCATAACTAAAATCCCTCATCCCTGGAGCCATTCTGGTAAATCTCCTCTGCACCCTTTCAAGGACCCTCACATCCTTCTTAAAGTGTGGTGACCAGAACTGGACACAATACTCTAGTTGTGGCCTAACCAGAGCTTTTTCCAGGTTCATCATATCTTCCCTGCTTTTGTAATCAATACCGATATTTATGAAGTCCAAGATCCCATATACTTTGCTAACTACTCTCTCAAAACATCCTGCCATGTTCAAAGATCTATGCACATGAAGCTCCAGGTCCCTCTGTTCCTGCACACTCTTTAGAACTGTGTCATTTAGTCTATATTGCCTCTCCTTATCCCTTCTGCCAAAATGCATCACCTCACACTTCTCTGTATTAAATTTCATCTGCCACTGGCCTGCCCATTCTGCTAGCTTATCTATGTCCTGTTGCAGTCAATTTGTATTCTCCTCTCTGGCACACCTCCAAGTTTGGTCTCATCGGCAAATTTGAAAATTTTGCTGTATTCCAATGTGCAAGTCATTTGCATATATCAAAAAAGCAGTGGTCCTAACACTGACCCTTAGGGAACACCACTGACTACCATTGTCCAGTCTGAAAAACAGCCATTTGTCGTGACGCGCTGTTTTCTGACTTTAAGCCAACTTTTTTAATCCAAGTTGACACTGACCCTTTTATTCCAAGAGCCTCAATATTGTTGATCAGCCTTTCTATGGTACTTTTTCAAAGGCTTTCTTAAAATCTAAATAGACAACATCCTTCATCAACCTTCTCTATTACCTCATCAAAAAATTCAATTAGTCAAGCACTATCAGCCTTTTACAAATCCATGCTGGCTCTCCTGAATTAACTCAAATCTCTTGATTTTTTTCTCCTGTTTATTGTGTCTGAAGTCTTTCCCACCAGAGATGTTAATCTGACTGGCTTGTAGTTACTAGGAATGTTCTTATACCCTTTCTTGAACAAGGGTCTCACATTTGCAACTTTCTAATCCTCTGGCACTTCCATCATATCTAGGGAAGCTTGGAAGATTATGGCAAGCCCTTCTGCTATTTCCACTCTCACTTCCTTTAGTAACTGGGGATGCAAGCCATCCGGACCAGGCGACTTATTCACTTAAGGCATTGCTTGCCTTTCCAGCACATTTTGCTTTTTAATTATCACTTCATTCATTATCTCCACCATCTCCACTTCTACTGATATTTTGACAGCATCTTCTTCCTTAGCAAACACCGATACAAAGTATTTATTCACTATTCTAGCTTTGCCCTGCGCCTCTAACCATATATCACCCTCTGCGTCCATAATTGACCCCACCTCGCCTCTTACTGCCCACTTACTATTTACGTGCCGAAAGTAGCTTTTTGGGTTCCCTTTTCTGTTGACTGCCATTCTATTCTCATATTCCCTCTTTGCCAGTCTTATTTTCCTCTTCACCTCCATCTTAACTTATTGTATTTGGCCTGGTTCTCACTTGAAGAATTCACCTGACATGTATCATGCACCCTCTTTTTTCAATTCCTCATAATCTCTATCTCAACCTCGTAATCTACTGAGCCCTGTTTTTCGTTCCCCTCCCTTTCACCCCTAGTGGAATGTAGCCAGCCTGTACCTGCATCTCCTCCTTAAAGATCGCCATTGGTCAGTTACAGTTTTCCTGTCAATCTTAATCAGTTGGTAATAGACTGGGAGGTCACAGACAGAGAGCAGGGATAAAGGGAATATTCCCTGATTGGAGGGATATAAGAATTGGTGCTCTCCTGGGATCTGTCCTGGGGCTTTAACATTTCACCACCTGTATTAATAATTCAGATGAGGATGGGGAACTGATTGGTGATGTCACAAGCACGCTGTGGAGTAACAATTTTTTCCCATGACTTTCTAACCCACCTCCTCCGGCGGATCAGATAAGTTAAAAATACAGTCCCTTAAGTGAGTGGGAAAAACTGTGACAAATGGAGCTCATTGTGGGGAACTGAGAGGCTGTCCACTTAGGATGTAGCAAAGACAAATTGGAATGTTTTCTTCATAAGCAGAGACTACAAACTGTGAAGAAGTAAAGACCATCTTCCCTTGACAGTCAATGGCATTCCAATCACTGAATCCCCCACTATCAACATCATGGGGGTCACCATTGACTCGAACATGATTCAGCCACATAGGTACTGTGGCTACAAGAGCAGGTCAGAGGCTGGGAATTCTGCAGTGAGTAACTCAAAACCTGTCCACCATCTACAAGGCACAAGTCAGGAGTGTGATGGAATATTCTCCACCTGCCTGGATGAGTACAGCTCCAACAACACACAAGAAGCTCAAAATCATCCAGGATAAAGCAGCCCACTTGATCGGCACTGCACTCATCAGCTTAAACATTGCTAAGACGAGGTGAGGAAGGGGTCTCTGGCTCCCCTTTTGTCCATTCTCTGGTTTGACTGCAACAGGGTTTATCATTTTAACACAATGATTTAACTTACCACCTCAGTAAGCACTTGCTCCTGCTCCTCTAATTATAATGATAAATGAACCAATCAGACAGGTTTTCTTGGGATTAAACCAGAATGATGTAAGTTTATTAACCTTATCACTCTAAACCAGTTAAAATGACAAAATACATGACGTGACATTCACGTGAGAGGCACATACAAAGAACAAAGAAAATTACAGCACAAGAACAGGCCCTTCGGCCCTCCAAGCCTGCGCCGATCCAGATCATCTACCTAAACATGTCGCCTATTTTCTAAGGGTCTGTATCTCTTTGCTTCCTGCCCATTCATGTATCTGTCTAGATAAATCTTAAAAGACGCTATCGTGTTCGCATCTACCACACACAAATAGATTACAGAGGGGAAAAACAGAGTTGGTAGGTTGGAGTAGAGTCCTTAATAAAAATGGAATTTAAATACTGAACTTTAGTCCCAGGGTCCTCTGTTGAAATTGTAGTCTTGAAGTTCTCACTGGGCCACGTGCACAGTTCAGGCTTGGTTCTCAGGTTCCGGAAGGCAGAAGAGGGGCTTTATCCATGTCCCCTAGTTTCTGGCTGTGCTGGGCTGTAGGCTTGCTGCTGAGGCCTCCCTAGGTCTTTGCTGAAGAGGGGGAGAGAGAGAGAAAGAGATTGCAGCTCTCTCGCTGGCTTACAGTTACAGTCTCTTTCTGAGGCACAATTCACAAAGCTCCCAGAGTTACACAGGCAGTCATATGATGTGACCTGCTCTTTGTTTGAAACAGCATCTTCTGGAATGTTCTTTGAAATTCAAGGCTGTTTAGACATACTTGGTTGGGTGGGGGGTGGGGGGGAGGTGGTGCGGTTGGCTCTTTCAAAGTCAGTGGGTGTTGATGGCTTTTGAAGATCAACATTGACAAAGCCATTTGAGGTAATTTAATCAGAGAACACCCCCATTGTTCTGGATAGACTGGGTAATCACCTCTGTCTCCAGTCAGATTCTTTAGTTTCTTCATGTGTAAATTTGTGGCCAACTTGGCTGTTAATAGTTCTGCTTTCTTCTTAAAAGTTATTTTTAACAATGTCCAGTAAAGAGTCTCATGTAAAGTTCCGTACAGTGAAACTAATAGTTCCAGTTAGCATGTGGGGTTCCCGTTACACCATTCACTCCCTCCACCACCAACGCACAGTGGCAGCAGTGTGTATCATCTACAAGATGCACAGCAGCAACTCGCCAAGCCTCCTTCGACAGCACCTTCCAAACCCACGACCTCTACCACCTAGAAGGACAAGTACAGTAGATGCATGGGAACAAGTTCTCCTTCAAGCCACACACCATCCTGACCTGGAACTATATCACCATTCCTTCCTTTCACTGGGTCAAAATCCTGGAACTCCCTCCCTAACAACACTGTGGGTATACCCGCAACACACGGACTGCAGTGGTTCAAGAAAGTGGCTCACCACCACCAAAGGCTACAGACAGGTCGAGAAGGACAAGGGGAGATATTGTCACATTCACACAAGATATCATTTGTGACTTTGATAAGAGCCGTCCCACTACTGCGGCAGAAACCTGATTGGATGGATTCAAACATGAAGTTCTGAGAAAGATGGGCACAGATTTGGGAGGCATTCAGGACTTTAGAGAAGAAAAGGGAGGCTGCAGATAGGGCAGTAATTTGGAAGGATGGGTGTCGGGTGTCGGGGGGCGGGGAGGTCTAGGGTGAGTTTTTCAGGAGGGGTTGGTGACAGTAGATTTGAAAGAGAGGGGAACTGCACCTGAGGAGAGAGAAACATTAAAACCATCAGCTAGCCAGAGAACCAGGAAGGGAAGATGGGCAGTCAGCAGTTTAGTGAGAATAGGATTGAGGGGGCAGGAGGTGGATCTCATGGACAAGCTGACTTCAGAGAAGGCCTGAGGGTCACTATAAGAAACACTGGAGAAAGATGTGAGCTCAGGGCTAGGGCAGTGGGGAGCTGAGGGGAAGTTTAACCGAGTGGCAGAGGCAGCTGATCAGGTGATCTCAATCTTAGTGGCAAAAATGCCAATGAACTCCTCACACATGCTGTTGTAGGTAAGGGTGAAGGAAACAGGGGAGAGGACTTTCAGAAGATATTTTTCAGTGGAGAAAGGGAAACCAGGCGGCACAGGACAGCAGAACTCAAAGGTGCTTTATGTGACCAGACAGATATGGCAATGAATGACCAAACCAGGTGTCCTTCATTCTTTGCATTTAAGGGAGTGAAGATGAGGGTCAAACCAGGGGGAATGACCAGGGTGAGAGACAGTAATGATTTTACTTGACACAAGGACAACAAAGGTGCAGGTGAGCTTGTGATTGAGCTACAAAAATATCATGGTGAATGGAAGGCTAGAGGCTAGATAGTTGGCAAGTTCAGTAGAGGTGGTATCATATGTCAGCTAAGTTTCCAATAGGGCCATTATGTTGTTGCATTTATCCACAATAAGCTCATGGATGGCAAGGGCCTTGTTCGCAAGTGAATGGACATTTCGGAGGGAGATATGGAGACGGGTGGTGATTATTGATCTACTGCCAGAATCCACAGGGTCAATGGGATATGGCTGAGTTGAATGGGATGGAGGTTGGCAAGATTAGCCCGCAGTGGGTGCGGAGGGTGGGAGGTTTTGCGAGAATGTAAGATGGGGCAGTTGGGGTTACTGCTCCTAATGATACAGCAATGTGTACCTCAATGGGCTCTTTGGAGAATGAAGCTGTAGGCTTATAAAAGAGGGAATCCTGGGCGGCAGCAGGAATGTCAGATAGTCGAGGAGTACTGAAGTGTTGGGGTAGGCATTTGGGAGGGTAGACGTATTTAAAACAAAAAAATGACAAAGGAGGTTTCATAGAGAGATACAGCACTGAAACAGGCCCTTCGGCCCACCGAGTCTGTGCCGACCATCAACCACCCATTTATACTAATCCTACATTAATCCCATATTCCCTACCACATCCCCACAATTCTCCTGCCACCTACCTACACTAAGGGGAATTTACAATGGCCAATTTACCTATGAACCTGCAAGTCTTTGGCTGTGGGAGGAAACCAGAGCACCCAACAGAAACCCACATGGTCACAGGGAAAACTTGCAAACTCCGCAAAGGCAGTACCCAGAACCAAACCCGGGTCACTGGAGCTGTGAGGCTGCGGTGCTAACCACTATGCCACTGTGCCGCCCGTGAATAGAATCAAATGCAAGGGAAAATGAGTCCAGGAGCTATTAGAAAGGTAGAGTATCAGTGCATGCAATGCTGGAGGAATATCTGTGGAAAATGGAGAACCAAGGAGTTGTGATGAATCGAGGATCAGCCAACATGGGTTGATCAAGAGGTCCAGCAGAGGTAAGCAGTGGCCTCAGTGATTAGTAGTGAACACCAACGAATCCAGTATACCAGCGGAGTCAGTGTCAGTCAGTGACAATAGGAAGCAGGCAAAAAATCGCAGAGCCACGGTCATTCATCAGCAGTGAAGCAAAATCTGGAGCAGCCTGCAGACCAGCAGATACAGATCAGAGTGAGATCAGCATAGTGGCAAATTCCTGACAGAGGAGCAGAAGACTGAACAGATAATAAAATCGCAGCAGCTTAACAGAGACTCCACTGTGGCAACGATGCAGGTTACTATAAGTTCCAGAAACCAGCAGAGAAATGTTCTTTGGCCCAAGAGAAGTGAAGTTTTTACTAGGGCCTACCCAGCATCAAAATAAAGCTGAAAACTGGCAATGCACAAAAGGATAGCCAGAAGCACAACGAACAACAGCAGCAGGAAGGGGATTGCCAGAGTTAAGCAGAGTTCCAGGTGTTGAAAGGGCTCAGTGAAAACAAAACAGAGAGTCGGGAACAGACAGTGGGATCAGCACAGGTAACTTTAAACTTGAAGATTGGTCTAAAATGCACCCACTATTTGAGACAGGGGGACTTAAACAGTGGAAGTGAGGAGATTGAAGGGAGAAGGGCAAAGGATGGCAGCAGATGGTGAAACATAGAGCTGTTGAGCAAAGCAGCTCAGTAAGGAGCTGCCAATCCAAGAGACGTGAGCAAAAATGGAATGTTGGCATTTATCGGAAGGGGTTGGAATTCACAATTGGAGAAGTGATGGGTCAGTTGTAAAAGACTTGAAGGATTTCCATTTATGTAGTGCCTTTCACGACCTCAGGACATCGCTAAACGCTTTGCATCCAGTGAAATATTTTTGAAGTGCAGGGTTGTAAATGCAGGAAATGTGGCAGCCAATTCAAACACAGCAAGATCCAGCAAACAGCAATTTGATAATGACCAGTTAATCTGTTTTTGTGATGCTAATTGAGGGATAAATATTGACCAGACCACTGAGGGTAACTTTCCTGCTCTCCCACAAAATACTGCCATGGGATCATCTAAGTCCTCCTGAGAGGGCAGACAGAGCCTCAATTTAACACAGCTTCTGACAGACAGCAGCTCCAACAGTGCAGCACTCCCCCAGTACTGCGCTGAAGTATCTGCTCAGATTTTTAAGGCTGAAGTGAAGTGGGACTTTGAACACACAACCTTCTGAATCAGAGGCAATAGTGCTATCAACAAAGTCACAGCTGACACAAGTGGCAGCAGCTTTAGTTTAGAGATACAGCACTGAAACAGGCCCTTCAGCCCACCAAGTCTGTGCCGACCATCAACCACCCATTTATACTAATCCTACACTAATTCCGTATTCCTACCACATCCCCACCTGTCCCTATATTCCCCTACCACCTACCTATACTAGGGGCAATTTCTAATGGCCAATTTACCTATCAACCTGCAAGTCTTTGGCATGTGGGAGGAAACCGGAGCACCCGGAGGAAACCCACGCAGACACAGGGAGAACTTGCAAACTCCACACAGGCAGTACCCAGAATCGAACCCGGGTCACTGGAGCTGTGAGGCTGCAGTGCTAACCACTGCGCCACTGTGTCAGACTCCATTTGGAGTACTGCATTCACCTCAGGAAGGATATATTCACTTTGGAGGGGGTGCAGCACAGATTCACCAAAATAATACCAGAGCTTAATGGGTTAAATTATGAGGACAGGTTGTATAAATTGGGTATGTATTCCTTTGAGTTTAGAAGGTGGAAGGATGATCTGATTAAGAAGTTTAAGATGACAAAAGATGTTGATAGGGTAGATGGAGAGATAGTATTCCCTCTGGTGGGGGAATCCAAAACAAGGGGGCACCACCTTAAAATTACTGCTGGGCCATTCAGGGGTGATGCCAGGAAGGACAACTTCACACAAAGGGTAGTGGAAATCTGAAGCTCTCTCCCAAAAAGGGCTGTGTATTCAGGGGATCAACTGAAATATTCAGGGCTAAAACCAATGATTTTTTCTCTGAAAGTTTTGAGGCTCTTCTGCAGGTTAATGATGGGTGGGTATTGGGGTACAGGTCACACCATGTTAATGATGAGTGGGTATTGGGGTACAGGTCTCACCAAGTTAATGATGGGTGAGTATTGGGGTACAGGTCTCACCAAGTAAATGATGGTGGGTATTGGGGTACAGGTCTCACCAAGTTAATGATGGGTGAGTATTGGGGTACAGGTCTCACCATGTTAATGATGAGTGGGTATTGGGGTACAGGTCTCACCAAGTTAATGATGGGTGAGTATTGGGGTACAGGTCTCACCATGCTAATGATGAGTGGGTATTGGGGTACAGGTCTCACCAAGTTAATGATGGTGGGTATTGGGGTACAGGGATCACCATGTTAATGATGGGTGAGTATTGGGGTACAGGTATCACCATGTTAATGATGAGTGGGTATTGGGGTACAGGTCTCACCAAGTTAATGATGGTGGGTATTGGGGTACAGGTCTCACCATGTTAATGTTGGTGGGTATTGGGGTACAGGTCTCACCATGTTAATGATGGGTGAGTATTGGGGTACAGGTCTCACCATGTTAATGATGGTGGGTATTGGGGTACAGGTCTCACCAAGTTAATGATGGGTGGGTATTGGGGTACAGGTCTCACCAAGTTAATGATGGGTGAGTATTGGGGTGCAGGTCTCGCCATGTTAATGATGAGTGGGTATTGGGGTACAGGTCTCACCAAGTTAATGATGGGTGAGTATTGGGGTACAGGTCTCACCATGTTAATGATGAGTAGGTATTGGGGCACAGGTCTCACCAAGTTAATGATGGGTGACTATTGGGGTACAGGTCTCACCATGTTAATGATGAGTGGGTATTAGGGTACAGGTCTCACCAAGTTAATGATGGTGGGTATTGGGGTACAGGGATCACCATGTTAATGATGGGTGAGTATTGGGGTACAGGTATCGCCATGTTAATGATGAGTGGGTATTGGGGTACAGGTCTCACCAAGTTAATGATGGTGGGTATTGGGGTACAGGTCTCACCATGTTAATGATGGGTGGATATTGGGGTACAGGTCTCACCATGTTAATGATGGGTGGGTATTGGGGTACAAATCCCGCCATGTTAATGGTGGGTGAGTATTGGGGTACAGGTCTCACCATGTAAATGATGGGTGAGTATTGGGGTGCAGATCTCACCAAGTTAATTATGGGTAAGTATTGGGGTACAGGTCTCACCATGTTAATTATGGGTGGGTATGGGGTACAGATCTCACCAAGTTAATGATGGGTGAGTATTGGGGTACAGGTCTCACCATGTTAATGATGGGTGAGTATTGGGGTACAGGTCTCACCATGTTAATTATGGGTGGGTATGGGGTACCGATCTCACCAAGTTAATGATGGGTGAGTATTGGGGTACAGGTCTCACCATGTTAATGATGGGTGAGTATTGGGGTACAGGTCTCACCATGTTAATGATGGGTGAGTATTGGGGTACAGGTCTCACCATGTTAATGATGGGTGAGTATTGGGGTACAGGTTTCACCATGTTAATGATGGGTGAGTATTGGGGTACAGGTCTCACCATGTTAATGATAGGTGAGTATTGGGGTACAGGTCTCACCATGTTAATGATGGGTGGGTATTGGGGTATAGGTCTCACCATGTTAATGATGGGTGGGTATGGGGTACAGGATACAAATCTCACCATGTTAATGATGGGGCTATTGGGGTACAGCGCTCACTGTGTTAATGATGAGTGGGTATTGGGGAATAAGTCCAGAGTATGTGCATAGAGGGCAGAAACTTTGTGGGCCACACCCACATGGAGTTGGTGTGGTGGGGGGGTGGGGGGCGCAGTTCAATGCAGCTCTCATTGAAACTATATAAAGTTCTTCAGGGGTTTGTTGGATTTGATGCTGGGAGGATGTTTCCCCCATTGGGGATGCTAGAAACAAGGATCATAGTCTCAGAATGATGGGTAAGCCATTTAGGATGGAGATGAGGAGAAATTTTTTCATTCAAAGGGTTGTGGATTTTTGGAATTCTTTACCCCAGAGGGCAGTGGACGCTCAGTCATTGAGTATATTCAAGATAGAGGTTGTTGGGAATTTTTGAGGGATAGTGTGGGTTGTAAGAATTAAAGTGGAAGTTCAACTATGATTTCATTGAATGGCGGAGCAAGTTCGAAGGGCTGAATGACTTACTCTTGCTCCTTTTTTAATGTTCTCATGCTTGGTAGGATTTTATTTCTGTTCCACCAGCACAATTTGCACATCTTTGTAAGCTCAGGTTCATCACCCTCTGGTTTTGTTGAATGGGTAAACAATTCACAATAGGTCTGATCTGCCAAAGTTTAATGGGAAAGCCTCTTGAAGAAATGACCATTCATGATTAGTAAGGTTTTGCACCACTCTTGCACAAGAAATTCTCCCCTGTCTAAACAGAACTGATTGATGCAATCTGGCAGAGGTTAGTGGTCTGGCCTCAGAGTGCCGGAGATTCATTTGGATTTCCCCAGTCAAGAAATGGAAAGAATTTCACAGCACTAATCAGAACAGTGTTTAAAATAATATAAATCTCACCCATAAATACTGGCAGCTGTGTGACAAACTCCTCACAGCAAATACTCAGAGAACTATGGGAGTTTGTTTATCTCCGGACTTGCTTCAAGCTGCTACCAAGCTAGAAGAAGAAATCACCAAACATTCAGTATTTCATGCTAAGTTGTTAATAATCAATCAGCAATAGTCCCACCTTTAGTCCAGTGAGTTTATCCAATGAGGACCAGCATGATCTGATTGAATGGTAGAACAGGCTCGAGGGTCTGAATGGCTTATTCCCATGCCTGTCAGCTCACCATACAAATCAGGAAAGTCTCTGGTTAGATCCCCAGGCTGGCCTGCAGCAGCAAGATTGCTACAGTGAATCAGCAGTGAGGGGAAAGCAGACCAAGGGGGGGGTCATTTACCTGAGAAGGAAGAGATTAACATCTTATCCAAAAGGCAGCACCTCCAACAGTGCAGCATCCCTCAGTACTGAACTGGAGCACCAACTAAGATTGTATTCTCATGTCTTGGTATTAATGCTGAATCTCAGCTCTGGCATCAATTTGGGATGCAACGGATGGGTGCCCAGGGACAGACAGAGCAGCAAGCGTTCCAAGGGTCACAGCTGAGGTTGGAGTAGTCTCCAGGGTATATTATAAATACCAGTATTCTCATTTCTTGCAGCAGTAATTCACCACTCTACCCAAAGACCAGATCAGCACATTTATCAATCTAAAATTAATGTCACCTCTAGGTACTAGTAACACCATTAAAGCTGTGGAGTCACGAGCTACCTCTTGTCTGAAGTGCAACCAAAATTTAAGCTTTAAACTATATCTTGCAACAACTAATCCACACAGCAGCTCTTTGTGGATTAATCTCTGTCTATAATAATAATTCAGGAAAAACTGCATCCATGCAAAAACCCAAACAGATGGCATAAAGAGAGCCAGTGACCTTGGTCAAATGGCTCAAATATAAACCACCACATTAATCAAGATAGATACAGAGACAATGATATACTTCCTTTACTTAGAATTACATAGACTCTACAGCAGAGTGTTACGACCAGGTGAGAAAGAGGTCTAGGGTTCACTTTCAGCCTTCACCTGGTCTTACTATAACGGAGTTTAATTTTAAACACACCGGGCTGAATTTTACACTGCCCTGGTGGGCCAGCTGGTGGTGTGGGGGTGGTGTAAAATTGAGTGGGAGGCCTTCCCGCCCCGCTCCTGCCTCCGGCCAACTTTACGGTGGTGGTGGGGGGGGGTGGGGGGATACGGCCCGCCTGCCTCAGGCCAATTAAGTGACTTAACGGTCACTTAAGGGCCTTCACCCGCCTCCACGGGTATTTTACCTGTGGCAAGCTGGCGTGGTGGAGATATAAAAGGCTGCCCAACAATAGCTGCTGGCCTTTCTGCACCCTGGGGGGGGTGGGGGTGCCATGGCAGTCAGGCACAGGGTGCCTGATTGAGGGCTGCACCCAACCCGCCACCGGGACCCAAGACGCCCCCCACTGCCCCCAAATGGCCACCCTTGCCTCCCTGGCATGCCCAATCACACACACCCCCGACCCTGGCGAGGCAACCCCAACTTACCTGCAGTCCTGGTTCCATGACATCCTCCTTGGTCGGCTGGGCTGCAGTCCTAGCAGTGGCCACCGCTCTTGATGGCATTGCTGGGACTAAGAGCTCAAGTGGGTTGAAGACCCGCCTCGGGACAATTAAAGCTGGGGGACCCATAAAATGTAGGTCGGATCCCCAGGCTAGGTGGAGGCGGGTTTGCCACCGACTTTTATGTCAACTTTTACTTAAGGTAAAATTCAGCCCACCGTGTTTTAGCTCCCCCTTGGTGAATCCCTGTTCACCGCTTTCCAATTATAAGGCAAAGAAACCGGTACAAACAGGCTTTCTTAGGTTTAAAGGAGAAAAGTTGAAATTTATTAAACTTAAACTCTAATTCGGTTGACACCTACGGATGCACGAAGTGCCCATGCTAGAATGCATACGCGATATACACATGCAGATAGAGACAGAAAAGAGCAGAAGAAAAATAGAAGTGGAAACGTTTGAGGCAATATCTGAAGAGTTTTTGTTACGGTTCTTCGAGCTCACTGTAGAGTCCTTGATTTTAGGTAGATCTTGCTTTTCGTTGGGGCCCAGTATTCTTCTTAAACCTTGTTCACTGGAGGAGACTTTTCTCTCTTGGGGTTCATATGTCTTCAGTGGATTCAGATGCTTGTGAGAAAGAGATGGGAGCAGAGAGGAGAAATCTTCTCAGTCCAGGAGAAAACGGATACTCTCTGTGTTCAAACTGTTTGTACAATTCAGAAAAACCCAGGTTGCCAGGCAGGGTAGTCATGTGACTAACTGGTCTGAACATGTCTTGGATTGTTTCACCTTAGCAGTCTCTGGAATGCTCTTCTTACACACAATACCTGGTGATCAAGATCCATTGTGGGTTGAATGTGTCAGGGAATGGTCCTTTGTCCTTCCAATCACCGTCTGTTAATATGCAAATGTATTTTCCAGCAACGGCTGATCTGTTTAGCAAGTCCTTTCTTCACTCCAGGAACAGTTTAAAATCAATGTTCATGACAAAATTAATGTGCCTCATTCTTGGCAGGTGGGGACCCAGCATGACACCTCCACACCCAGCAGAATGAAATGCGATTTGAGAAAAGGCACATTTCATTAAAAGGGTCAAGAGAAAATATAAGATACAGAAAAAGAACCATGCATTTCTCTCACTCATTCACAAATCCTAAAACTTAATAAAATCATCCCCCTTCCCTCTTTTTGGCCTCACAGTAATCATATGGTTCTTTTTTGAGGATGTTTCTCTTCTGTTTGCCCATTTCCATGGCTGCCTAGGGTCTTTGTTTCTGCTGAGGATTTTTTTTTCCAGGAGAGTTAGTAGTGGGCGTGTCTATCCGGAACTCTCTTTCAGTGCTTTGCTGAGTTATGCAAAGGCTTTTGACTTTGGGAGATGGATGGTTCTCTTTGGTTCTGACTGTGGGGGAGGATTCTTTGCAAATCTCCCCTTTGTCCCAGAGGACACTCCTGCAGGTATTTGTACAGACTCAACGCACTCCTGTGTAGCACTTCGACCAGGTGAGGCATCACTGTCACGGTTTCTCTGCCCCCTCATGGTCTTTCTTTATCTCTGCAGGTTCCTGTAAATGCTGTTAGCAAATCTGGTGGGGTGCTTCTAGAGTCTGCATTTACATAGGAGTACGTGGGGTCTAACTTTTCACGTTTTTCAGGGTTGGTTGACCGGACAGTAAGGGTTTCATCCAGGATTCCTCCCGGACTTCCTTTAACCTGCCCTCTTGGTCATTTTCCCCTTCCCTTTCTAAACTTTTATCAGCCTTGTGCCTGCCTGTCCCCTTTTGTTCTCGGCGGGGGTCCCTTACAGTTCACCAGCCCTCTGCTGGAGGGTCCTCCTAACACCGGACCTAGGGGTGTAGGTTTCACTGTAGGTTGGGGTTTCCCCTCAACCTGGCACATGTGGTAACTCTTGCAGTACTCCACCACATCTTTGTGGAGTTTTGGGCAGTCAAACTGTTATCTTATGTGAGCTTTGATCTTTCGTATACCAGCATGTACAGCCAGTGTAGTCTCGTGGGCCCTTCTTAATATTTCTCTCCAGTACCTCTGTGGCACCACTAACTGGTGAACTACTGTCCACTCCTTGCTCTTAGGTCTGTGAGGAGAACTCCATTTCCTCATCAGTACCTCATTCTTTAAATAGTAGCAATCAGGGACTCCCTTTGCTTCCCTTTCAAACTGGGCAGCCTGTGCTATCTCTCGAAATACTGGGTTGACTCGCTAAGCCTCAGCAAGAGAAAATCCATTTAATTCATTCCCTGGGTCTCCTAACTTTCCAAAGAAAGTCTCAGACAGGCAGAGCTCATGGTCATCTACCTGTGGTGCTAATGCAGTCTCCTCTGGGGGAGTTGGTTTGATCATGGCCTAAATCACTACACATTCAAGGAAACTGCAGGGGTTCCGTCTCCTGTCACTGCCCTGTCTCTTTGACCTCCTGTGGTCATTATTTCACTTCGTGGGGGGGGGGGGGGGGGGGGCGGGGGGGCGGCTATCACCTTCACCCCTGACAGCTCATTACCTAGGAGCAGATCAACCTCGTCCACAGTCAAACTAAGGACAATCCCTATGGTCACCGGTCCCGAAAATAGGTCGCACTCCAGGTGCACCCGGTGTACAGGTACAGATATACACTGCCCTCCAATACCAATCACCACCATCTGGTGTTCACTGCACTCTCTGGGAGAAAGGTCAGGCCTTTTCCTAGTAAAAGAGATCTGGTGGCCCCTGTGTCCCTGAGAATTACTATGGGCTTGCTGGCCCTACTCGAGGTGTATGGGGTTACTCTCCCTTCAGACACAGATCCCTGATAAACTTCAGGAATCCTACTAACTTTTCTTGCACATGCAGTAGTAAACTTCCTGGGTTTCAAACTTACTGCAGTTAAAGCAACAGCTTTATCTGCTGTGCTTTCCATCAGGGTCCCATCTTCACTGAGCGGATGTGCCCTGATTAACCCTATGTGTTTTCCCTTTTGTTTCCAGCAGTCAGCTTTTAAATATCCTGCTTTATTACAATGGAAGAACACAGGTCTCTGGGTCTCGCTTTTACTGCTCACAGCATCTTCCTTTTTGGCTGCA
The DNA here is from genome assembly GCF_036365525.1 of Heterodontus francisci. NCBI lineage: Eukaryota > Metazoa > Chordata > Chondrichthyes > Heterodontiformes > Heterodontidae > Heterodontus > Heterodontus francisci. The sequence continues at coordinate 14,235,148 of NC_090381.1, read as the reverse complement.
GGAGGGCCCCCTGTGTCACCTGCCTTTCTTTCTCTCCCAGGACTGCTTGGGCTCTTATCACCTTCCCACCCTTTGTCCTTTTCGGATTTGTGGGGCTGATTAGGAAAGGTTCTCCCCTGGAGACCGACTTATAAATTAAAGCAAACTCATCAGCCAGAACGACCGCTTGCCGTGGTCTCTGAGCCCACTGCTCAGACATGGGTCTTTATGGAGAGTGGGAGAGAGTGTTTACATTCTTCTAACAGAATTACTTCTCTGAGATGCTCATAGCATCTTTAAGAGCCCTCAGCCACCGGTCAAAAGCCAGCTACTTACTTCTTTCAAACTCGAGATAAGTTTGGTTAGCTTGTTTCTTGAGGGTTCGACTTCAAAATCGGGCACGGATTTTGCTGATTCGCTGTGAACTTGTTTCGTGTGAAGGCTAACTTCAACTTCCCCCATGAATCCTAATGACGACTAAATCTTTGCTGAATGTAAGTCATCTGTATCTCAAGATCATTTACCCGCTTTGGTTCGCTAACCCTTCACACCCTTGCCTACCAAATATCTATCCCAGTTTAGGCATTTTTAGTTGACCCACACCCTCATTCCAAGCCTAACACCTTTTTGGGGCAGAGACTTACAGATTTTCACTATCCTTTGTGTGCAGAAGTGCTTCCTGACACCACTCCTGAACAGCCTCACTCTACGTTCAAAGCCATGTGCAGAACAAGGGGGCATGATCTAATTGAACTGCAGAACTGACTTGAGGGGCAGAATGGTCGACTCTTGTTCCTCCTAATTCTCTGGAGTAGGTCTATCAACTCACAACTTCTTAACTCAGAGGTGAGAGTGCTACTATGAGCCACAGCTGACACTTCATGGCACCTCAATTCTAACTCAGGAACTGTGCACAATCCAGACAACAAAGGCCAGAACCCAATGGGCACAAATAGAACTGTATGTGCCTGGATCATACAACCAAAAGTAAAAAAGCAACAGGCAGGTTTCAAAAGCCTTTATATGAAGAAAAGAAATCACTTTGTTGTATGTATAGAATGACTACAGCATTGCTAGTCCATTGCCAGTATTGAACTGTTGATTAAAGCTGTCAATACCTCAGTATTATCTTTACAGTGCCGTGAAGCAGCTGTTCAGCCCTTTCACTTGTTGTGGAACCATTATACACGTACAATGGATTCCAGTTAAACACGGTCTACTCCTCATAATTCTTGAATTGGAAATGGAACCTGAATTAACCAGTGCATCTGTCTGACCTCAGGCTCTGAGTAACAGCAAGATACATATCCCTGGACACTTTTCAGAACTGAGTCTCATCCAACCTTTACAACACGTTCTCACAAACACACTCTCCAAGAGGTGTCATTGGCAATAGCTGGTTTCAACCCTGATCTCCCTCTACGGGGATAGTGTTTCTGTTGACCCAGCTGAGATCAGGGCTTTGGATATCTTTAGGTTTTTCCCAACTCCCACTGTAACTTTGGTGGAAACCCTGTGGAAATAATTTTAACCTGTAATGCCATTTCTATTCGGGAGGTGGAATTTCACTGATTTTCTGCCAAAATGATAGTAGGAAATTGGGAGAACACCCCTCCCCCACCTTGATAGGAACATAGGAGCAGGAGGAGGCCTTTCAGCCCCTCAAACGTGTCAACCATTCAATAGGATTATGTCTGATCTGTAAATTAAATCCATCTACACCCCATGGTTCTATAACACTTATTGCCCTAGTTTAACAAAAAGCTATCAATCTCAGTTTTAAAACATTTAATTGACCCTCAACCTCAACAGCTATTTGGGAAGAGAATTTCAGATTTCCACTACCCTTTGTGTGAAGTGCTTGATGACAACACCCCTGAATGGCTTTCATGTCCCCTGTTCTGGACTCCCCCCAACCCCCACCAGAGGAAATAGTTTATCTTTTTCTATCCTAGCAACTCATAGAATTGTACAATGGTTACAGTAAATAAGGAGGCCATTCGGCCTGTTGTATCCATGCTGGCTCTCTGCAAGAGCAACTCACCCAGTCCAATTCCCCTGCCCTTTTCCTGTAGCCATGCAATTTATTTTTCTTTCAGATAATTATGTAATTCCTTTTTGAAAGGCTTAATTGAATCTGCCTCCCCCACACTCACAGGCAGTGCATTCGGCAAACACGCCTGTGGTAAGTGCTTGCGGCTCAAGGAGCTTTGGCTCAGAGTCGATGAGCTGGAGGCCGAGCTGCAGACACTGCGACCAAATAGAAATGGCATTACTGGTTAAAATTATTTCCGCAGGGTTTCGACCAAAGTTCCAGAAGGCAGTCACACGCCATAGGATGGCATCTTCTGATTAAAGTTTGAAAGTAATAGAGTTCATTCTGAAACTAGGGTCTTAATTCTGAACAAAGGAAACTATGAATGTATAAGGGGCAAGTTGGCTATGCTGGATTGGGAAAATGCACTCAACGATTTGACAGTAGACAGGCAATAGCTAGTATCTAAAGAAGTATTACATGGTTTTCAACAAATATACATTCCTCTAAGACACAAAAACCCAACAGGAAAGATGAATCAACCATGGCTAACAAAATAAGTTAAAAATTGCATTAGATCACAGAAAGTGGCTTATAAGGTTGCCATAAAAGGTGGTGAACCAGAGGATTGGGAGCAATTTCGAATTCAGCAAAGGATGACCAAGAAACTGATAAAGAAAGGGAAAAGGGAATATAAATGCAAGCTAGAGAGAAACATAAAGGCAGATTGTAAAAGCTTCTTTAGGTACGTGAAAAGGAAAAGATTAGCAAGGACAAATGTGGGTCCATTACAGGCAGAGACGGGAGAATTTATAATGGAGAATAGGGAAATGGCAGAGAAATTAAACAATTACTTTGTGTCTGACCTCATGGAGAAAGATACAGAAAATCTCCCAGAAATACTAGGGAACCAAGAGACTTGTGGAACTGAAAGAAATTAATATTAATAAAGAGTTAGTACTTGAAAAATTAACTGGATTGAAGGTTGATAAATCCCCTGGACCAGATGAGCTACATCCCAGAGCATTGAAGGACGTGGCTTCAGAGATAGTAGATGCATTGGTGGTTATCTTTCAAAATTCTATAGATTCTGGAAAGGTTCCTGCAGACTGGAAAGTAGTAAATGTAATCCCACTATTTAAGAAAGGAGGAAGAGAGAAAACGGGGAAATCCAGACCTGTTAGTTTGATGTCAATAGTAGGGAAAATGTTAGAATTTATTATTAATGATGTGATAACTAGACACTTAGAAATTAATTATATATTTGGGCAGAGTCAACATGAATTTATGAAAGGGAAATTATGTTTGACAAACTTGTTGGAGTTTTTCGAGGATTTTACTTGTAGCATAGATAAAGGAGAACCAGTGGATGTGGTGTATTTGGATTTTCGAAGGATTTCGATAAGGTCCCACACAGGAGGTTAGTAAACAAAGTAAGAGCTCCTGGGATTGGGGGTAATATACTGGTATGGATTGAGAATTGGGGAACAGACAGAAAGCAGAGAGTAAGAATAAATGGGTAATTCTCAGGATGGCAGGCTGTTTCTTGTCGGGTACCAGAAGGATCAGTGCTGGGGACACAGCTGTTCACAATTTATACAAATGATTTGGATGCGGGGACCAAATGTAATATTTCCAAATTTGCTGATGACACAAAACTAGGAGGGAATGTAAGTTATGGGGAGGATGAGAGGAGATTTCAAGAGGACTTGGACAGGTTAAGTGAATGGGCAAGAACATGGCAGATGGAATATAATGTGAATAAGTGGAAAAAACAGAAAGATAGAGAGATGGGAAGTGTTGATTTGCAAAGGAACCTGGATGTCCTTGTTCATGAGTCATTAAAAGCTAGCATGCATGTGCAGCAAGCAATTAGGAAGGCAAATAGTATGTTGGCTTTCATCGCAAGGGGTTTTGAGTACAGGAGTAAAGATGTATTGCTTCAATTGTATAAAGCCTTGGTGACACCGCACCTGGAGTGTTGTGTGCAATTTTGGTCTCCTCATCCAAGGAAGGATATACTTGCCATAGAGGGAGCGCAACGGAGTTTCACTAGACCAATCCCTGGCATGGCGGGATTGTTTATGAGGAGAGATTGAGGAAACTTGGCCTATATTCTCTAGGGTTTCGAAGAATGAGTGCTGATCTTATTGAAACTTACAAAATTCTTACAGGGTGTGACAGGGTGGATGTAGATAGGATGTTTTCCCTGGCTAGTGAGTCTAGAACCAGGGAACATAGTCTCAAAATAAGGGATAGGCAACTTAAGACTGAGATGAGGAGGAATTTCTTCACTCAGCGGATGTTGAATCTTTGGAATTCTCGACCCTGGAGAGCTGTGGAGCATGTTCAAGACAGAAATCAATAGATATCTGGATACTAATGACATCAAGGGATATGGGGATAGCGCAGGATGTGGCATTGAGGTAGGTGATCTTCCATGATCTAATTGAATGGCAGAGCAGGCTCGACAGGCTGAATGGCCTACTCCTGCTCCTATATTCCTATGTTCCTATTCCAGACTCTAACGCGTCGCTGCGTAAAAACATATTCCCTCATGTCACCTTTGGTTCTTTTGCCAATCACCTTAAATCAGTGTCATCTGATTTGAACACCTCGATCAAATCTCCTTTCAGCCTTCTCTTTAATGCGAATTAGCACAGTTTCTCCAACCTATCCACATAACTGAAGTTCCTCATCCCTGGAACCATTCTCATGAATCCTTTTTGCACCCTCCCCAATGCCTTCACATCCTTCCTAAAGTGTGGTGCCCAGAATTGTTGACAATACTCCATTTGAGGCTGGACCAGTGTCTCATAAGGGTTCTCGATAACTTCCTTGATTTTGTACTCTATGCCTCTATTTATAAAGTCCAGGGTGCTGCATGCTTTATTAACCACTTTCTCAACCTGCCCTGCCGCCTTCAACAATTTGTGCTTATAAGCTCCCAGCTCCCTCCACTCCTGCACCCCTTTTAGAATTGTACCCTTTGATTGATATTTCCTCTCCTTGTTCATTGTATCAAAAATGAATCACTTCAAACTTTTCTGCATTAAATTTCATTTGCCATGTGTCTGCCTATTCCACCAGCCTGTCTATGTCCTTTTGAAGTTCAACTCTATCCTCCTTACAGTTCACCATACTTCTAAATTTGTGTCATCTGCAAATTTCGAAATTGTGCCCTGTACACCCAGGTCTAGGTCAGTAATGTATATCAAGAAAAGCAGTGGTCCACGTACCAACCACTGGGGAACCCCACTAGATACCTTTTCCCAGTCTGAAAAACAAATTTTCACCATGACTCTCTGTTTCCTGCCACTCAGCCAACTTTGTATCCATGCTGCTACTATCGCTTTTATTCCACGGGCTTTGACTTTGCTGACAAGTCTGTAATGGAAATTCACTGATGCCACATCAACTGCATTAACCTCATCAACCATCTCTGTTACCTCATCAAAAGCTCAATCAAGTTAGTTAAACACAATTTGCCTTTAACACATCTGTGCTGGCTTTCCTTAACATAAGAACATAGGAAATAGGAGCAGCAGTAGACCATATCACCCTTCAAACCAGCTCCTCCATTCAATATGATCATGGCTGATCCTCTGCTTCAACTCCACTTTTCCTCCTGCTCCCCAAATCCCTTGATTCCCTGAGGGTCAAAAAATCTCAGCCTTAAATCTATTCAATGTTGGTGCATCCACAACCCTCAAGGGTAGAGAATTCCAAAGACTCGCAACCCTTTTAGTGAACAAGTTTCTCCTCATCTCAGTACCAAATGATTGGGCCCTTATCCTGAAACTTGTGCCCCCTTGTTCTAGATTCCCCAGCCAAGGGAAACAGCAGTATCAGTATCTACGCTGTCAAGCCCGTACATAATCTTGAATGTTTCAATGAGATCACCTCTCATTCTTCTAAACTCCAGAGAATGCAGACCCAGTTTACTCAGCCTCTCATCATAGGACAACTCTCTCATCCCAGGGAATAATCTAGTGAACCTTCGCTGTACTGCCTCCAATGCAAGTATATCCTTCCTTAAATATGGAAACAAAACTGTGCACAGTACTCCAGATGTGGTCTCACCAAAGCCCTGTACATTGTAGCAAGACTTCTTTATTCTTCTACTCCAATCCCCTTGCAATAAAGGTCAACATGCCATTTGTCTTTCTAATTGCTTGTTGTATTTGCATAATAACTCTTTGTGTTCTTTTTACAAGTACACCCGAGTCTCTATGAACATCAACATTTGCAAGTTTCACACTTTTAAATAATATTCTACTTTTCTGTTCTTACAACCAAAGTGAATAACATCACACTTCCCTACATTATATTCTATCTGCCACCTTATTGCCCATTCACTTAACCTGTCTATATCTCTTTGCAGCCTCTTTATATCCTCCTCACAGCATGAATTCCCACCTAGCTTTGGATTATCAGCAAACATAGATACATTACTCTGTGTCTCTTTGTCTAAGTCATTAATTTAGATTGTAAATAGCTGAGGCCCCGCACTCATCATTGTGGCACTTTACTAGTTGCAGCCTGTCAACTTGAAAATGCCCTATTTATCCCTACTCTCTGCTTCTTGTCCATCAACCAATCCTATCCATGCTATTATATCACCCCCAACTCCATGAGCTTGTGCTACTCCTTGTGTATCAACCTTTTGCGTGGCACTTTATCAAATGGCTTTTGGAAATCCAAGTATAATATATCTACTGGTTCCCCTTTATTACCCTTTTAGTTACAGCCTCAAAAAATGCTAATAAATTTGTCAAACAGGATTTCCCTTTTGTACAACCATGTCGACTTGTTCTAATCATACAATGATTTTCTAAGTGCATTGTGTTAATACTTACTTAATAATAGATTCCAGCACTTTCCCGACGACAGATGTATACGACTGGCCTGTGGTTCCCTGTTTTCTCTCTCCCTCCTTTCTTGAATAGCGGTGTTACATTTGCTAACCTCCAACCTGCTGCCACCATTCCAGAATCTAGGGAATTTTGGAAAATCATAAGCTGTACTATCCACTATCTCTGTAACTATCTCTTTTCGAACCCTAGGATGTAGGCCATCAGGTCCTGGGGATTTGTCAGATTTTAGTTTCTCCAGTACATTTTCTCTGCTGATATCAATTACCTTAATTTCTTCATTCTTATTAGCTCCTAATTACCCTCTATTTCTGGTATTAATCCACATTTGTCGAAGTGACTATTAATTTTGTCCCGGATTATGGTTCCTACAAGCTTTCCCACTACCAAGGTTAAACTAACTGGTCTGTAGTTGCTGAGCTTATCCTTATACCCTTTTTTTTGAACAAGGGTGTAACATTTACAATTCGCCAGTCCTCTGGCACCAGCCCTATACCTAAGGAGGATTGGGAGATAATCACTCCTTTAATCATTTTAGATATCTGTTAGATCACCCATTAATCTTCTATGCTCAAGGGCATACAAGACTAGTCTATGCAACCTGGTCTCATACTTTAAATTCCTGGTGCAGACAATTAAGGAAAGACAATGGACCAACCGGGATTACTACGTCTCTGCGCCACACCAGATTTTGCCCACTGTGCTATGACAGGGAAGGAATGCAGGGAATGCTGCGCTGTAAAAGATACTGTCTTTCAAATGAAATATGAAATCAAGGCCCCATCTACTCTCTCAGTTGATTTTTATATATCTCATGGCACTATTTCACAAAAAGGCAGGGACCAGTTGTGTATCTTTACATAGAATATATCGCACCTTAATAGGTTGTCTGGTCCATGTTGATGTTTATGTTCTACTCTTCTCTCCTCCCATCCTACTTCATCTTATCCTATCCATATATCCTTCTATTTCTTTGTCCCTCATGTACTTATTTAGCTTCCTCTTGAATGCATCTGTGCTATTCGCCTCAATCAGTCCCTCTGGTAGCGAGTTCCACATTCTCACCACTCTCTGGGTAAAGAGGGTTTGCCTGAAATTCTTATTGGATTGATTAGTCACTACATTAGATTTATGGCCCCTAGTTCTGGTCTCCCCTGCAAGTGGAAACATCTTCTCTACACCTGCCCTATGAAGCCGTTTCATAATATTAAAGATCTCTATCACCACTCTTTTCTATCGCCTTCTCTTTTCTAGAGAAAAGAGCCCTAACATGTTCAATCTTTTCTGATAGATCGTCTCTCAGTTCCCCCTTGTCAATCCTTTTTGTACCTTCTCCAGTGCCTCAGTATCCTTTTAATAATATTGAGATTGGAACTATGCTCAGTAATCTAAGAAGTTCTGAATCAGATGTCTCAGAACTACAGTCAGCTGTGGCTCGGTTGGGAGCTTTCTTGTCTCTAAGCCAGGAGGTTATGGGTTTAAAACGCCCTCCAGAGACTTGAGCACAAAAATCTAGGTTGGCATTCCAGTGCAGTACTGAGGAATTGCTGCATTGTTGGAGGTGCTGTCTTTAAACTGAGGCCATGCCTGTCATCTCAAGTGGATGTGAAAGATCCCATGGCACTATTTTGAAGAACAGGCGACTTATCCCTAGTACCTTGGCCAATAATTATCACTCAAATAACATCACAAAAGCTCATTATGTGGTTATTATCACGTTGCTGTTTGTGGGAGCTTGCTGTGCACAAATTAGCTGCATTACAACAGTGGCAACACTTCAAAAGTACTTCATTGACTGTAAAGCACTTTGGGATGTCCTAATGTTGTGAAAGGCCTTATATAAATACAATTTTTTTCTTTTACAGTTGGGATGTTTTCAGGATTCTTAGCCTTTGCTTGTGACCAGAGCACTCAACCATTTCTTGACATTATGTGGAGTGAATCCAATTGGCTGAAGACTGGCATCTGTGTTGATGGGGACCTCAGGAACAGGCCAAGATGGATCATCCACTTAGCACTTCTGGCTGAAGATGGTTGCAAAGACTTCAGCCTTGTCTTTTGCATTCACGTGCTGGCTCTGCCATCGTTGAGGTTGGGGATGATCATGGAGCCTCCTCCTTCAGGTTCTAATCATCATTGAGTGATCCATGTTAGAAAATGTGTATGTGACTGTCAAGGAAAGGCAAGTTTGGGCTTGACTGGGATTCCCAATGGTCCTATAGCCTGCTGGCACTCGATTTTCTGGGTGGACAAATCTAATTAGATTTAAACTGTATGGGTCTGATAACATCCAGATTGCAATTATTTTGTATATATTCATCTGTACCCTTGATGAGGTTTGATGCCTTGTGATAGCATTGTGTATTCATTTCTCATACATGATCCGTCTTTATTTCCTCGATTAGATAACTGACTTATAGTTATTTCCAGGAATTTGTTTTTTGACCTCTGATCCTTGCATAATTGCAAGAAGGGTTCAAGTTTGCAGACGGATGAACATGGCATGGCTGCAGATAATAGCTAGTCTCTGAAATAGATCAACATCATAGAAACTCAACTCATTAAGATAGTGAACATTATCTTACACTGAGGGAACTGTTATCAAATGTTAGTGATTAATGTAAGTAAGTTCAACACTCATTTAGCACTTTACAGTACATTCAGAGATCAGAGTGGCCATTTTCAAAAGGTGTGAATTTCCGACAGGGTAGTTGGACTTCTAGTTTGTCCACATTGCTGGGGTGGTACAGGGGATCTTACCTTTATATTCACCTGTATGACACCTGATTTAGGATTTCCCGCAACTGCTGGTGAGGGCACAGGATGGAGTAATGCCCCACGTCCTGTGTCAGAGGACCTTATATCTTGTGGGGGGATGGGGGGGAGTGGCTGATGGGGGAGGATTGGGGGCAATTTCCAGAGCATAGGGTCTTGATGGCTGAAGGCCAATGATGGACCGAAGGATGCGGGTGATGGACAAGAGGCCAGAATTGAAGAAACTCAGAGTTCTCGGAGTCTTGTAGGGCTGAATGAGGTTACAGTGATAGGGAGGGGTGAGGTCATGGGGAAATTTGAACATGAAGGCAAGGATTTTAAAAGTGGCCCTTTGGGGGATGGGGAGGCAATGTAGATCAGTGAGCACTAAAATGAACAGTTGCTGTTTGTCGATGTAAAGTTCAGGCAGGTCTCAGTAAATTATATCTTCCTGAACTCCAGCTTAAAATGGGTTTCTGCATCAACTTTTCATTTTTGCCATACTTTAGAGGAGAAATAAAATCTGAGCCAGCCGCAGTTGGATCTTTAAGATTCTATCGATCTGAAGGAAGCACATGTTAACAAGCCCAACTCATCCTCAGACAAAGACATAAAATGCAAATGTACACTGTGTGTAGAATGTGGGCCATCACACTGCCTCTGCATCACAAAATGTTTTGCTTTGGGTCCCATCGGAAAAAACAGTAAACACCATGATTCTTTGGAATAGACTTTGAATTCCCCTAAGTTTCAGTCCGAAACCCAGAGCAATTTTTGGAAATGTTAAATCTCAAGCTTCCCAAGTGTGTAGATAATGCCACACTTGGTGCCCAGGCTTGAGCTTGTCCCAAAGACTCAAAGAGTGCTCCACCCATTATGTTACCAAGCCATGCAGATTAGCATGATATCAGGTTCGATTTTCTGTTAGCTTGTCTCAGCCAGGTGATAATGGGACACCACAGTTGACAGCATTGAGAATGAATTTCCATCGAGCAGTTCCCACTTTGCCTCCGTAACTTCACCAAAAATGTGTCGGATACTCCGTTTGATGAATGTAACCCAGATAATTTAAAAAGTTTTGAATGACCCAGTGCTGGGTTTAGTTATATTTATATTAGTAGCATTGTAGGACATTCTAGAGAATGTCTTAGACTCCGGTAAGGTTAACTGGCAACTCTATTATTCACAGTTACTATATACACTCTCCGCAAGCCAGGTAAGCTAGCATCCTTTGTGCTGCTATACCTTCTTCTTCTCAAGCGTATCTCATGTGACTGTTAGATCATCGCTTGTACAGTGGGAGGGGTCTCTCTCACTAACTTCTGTATGAACCCTTTACATCCTTATACAATATCTCCCCCAAGTCTTTATCCAACATTTCTCCAAACATATCTACAAATATGACTTCTCTACTATCCTCTATCCCACCATGTCTCTGACTTTACAGATTCAGTCTCATCACAGATTTGATAACTCTCCTCGATCTAGTTGTAATCTCTCTAAGACGGTCACCAGTCTTCATAGGAGGTCTGGGTTACTGACTTGGTTTTTCATTTCTACGGGTTGTAGTATTCCGTTCAGTTTGGGTTTGTTCCTCTTCATCTGGATCTTGCAGATGGATTACTGGTCGTTGCTTTTGTGGAATAGGAATGATATTCCTCTGATTCCTTCGTATGTTCCCTTCAGTAGTTCATATAGCATACGATCGCTGATAGTCCTCATGTTTATGGATTACAGTAGCTTCTCATTCCAGGCCACGTATCCAAATTTTTTTGACCATTGTTTTATTTGGGTAAGCTTCTTGCTCAAAATCTCTTACTGTAATTCGGGGTTTGTTTCCTTCTGTAGGAGTTTTCTCTTTCTCAAACTTTCTCGTAGTCTTGAGTCTTCAATCCAGGCATTAATTGTTGAGGCAATACTGGAAGCTATGCTTCCTATTAGTAATTCTGTTGGTGATAATCTGCACAGCAGTGGCATTGAATGATAAACTAGGAGTGAGATGGGAAGATCTTCATTTTTCTTGAGAAAAGGTTTATGGTTCTAACATCTCATTCTGCCTTGCCATTGGACTGTGGTTACCTCAGTGAGCTCATAAGATGCTGAAAGCCCATCTTCACAGCAAACTGGGTCAAACATTTGTTCGTGTACTGTGTTTCATTGTCTGATAATATTTCATCTGGAATCCCATGTGTAGCAAAGACGTCCGTAAGGATTCTGATAACTACGTGGGCGGTTGTAGAATGTTTTCATCGGACTTCTATCCACCTGGAAAAGTAGTCAATAATGATGATATATGAATTCCCACCAAACATGAATAAATCCATGCCTAGCCTTTGCCAAGGTCTAGTTGGAAATTGGGTAGTCAACAGTGGTTCGCGCTGTTCTGTCCTCTGTATTGCACATGTCTGACAGTTGTTGATCATGGTCTCGATATCCTTAGATATCCCAGGACAACATAGCGAAGATTGTGCCTTCGCTCTGCAATTGGTTCTACCCAAATGGTCTTTGTGTAAACGATCTAAGATATCGGACCTCATTGAAGTAGGAATAACAATTCTGTCATTGTAAACGAATAAGTCATCAATTTTGGTAAAGTATTTCCTATACCCATGGAACGTCTTCATTGTTCTCCCTCCTGGACTTTCTTGTGGCCACCCATCTGTACAATATTGTCGAATGCGAATGCACTCTTTGTCATTCTGCTGTGCTTGTCGTATTTCTCGCAACTTCTGTGTGCTTGCTGGGCAGTTTTGTGCTGTGTGTTGCTAGTATGACTCTATGTCACATACAAAATTCACGTCTTCCTGTGTTGGATGATGTACCGTTGCCATCGATAACGCAACAGCTGACAATTGGAAGGAATTGTTTACTTTTGTTTCCTTGACTTCAGCTATCTTCTTAACTGCATTTCTAAGCATGTATTCCTGCTTAGAAAGGAAAATTCTTGATTGTGTAAGATGTAGGAGGTTTTTTTTATTCAATCATGGGATGTGGGCATTACTGGCCAGGCCAGCATTTATTTCCCATCCCTAACAGCCCTTGAGAAGGTGGTGGTGAGCTGCCTTCTTCAACCTCTGCAGTCCATGTGGGGTAGGTACACCCACAGTGCTGTTAGGAAGGGAGTTCCAGGATTTTGACCCTATGACAGTGAAGGAACAGCGATATACTTCCAAGTTAGGGTGGTGTATGCCTTGGAGGGGAACTTACAGGTGGTGGTGTTCCCATGCATCTGCTGCCCTTGTCCTTCCAGCTGGTAGACGTCGTGGGTTTGGAAGGTGCTGTCTAAGGAGCCTTGGTGCGTTGCTGCAATGCATCTTGCAGATGATACACACTGCTTCCACTGTGAGTTGGTGGTGGAGGGAGTGAATGTCTGTGGATGGGATGCCAATCAAGCGGGCTGCTTTGTTCTGGATGATGTTGAGCTTTTTGAGTGTTGTTGGAGTTGCACCCATCCAGGCAAGTGGAGAGTATTCCATCACACTGCTGAATTGTGCCATGTAGATGGTGAACAAACTTTGGGGAGTCAGGAGGTGAGGTATTCGCCGCAGGATTCCTAGCCTCTGACCTGCACTTGTAGCCATGGTATTTATATGGCTACTCCAGTTCAGTTTCTGGTCAATGGTAACCCTCAGCATGTTGATAGTGGGGGATTCAGCGATGGTAATGCCATTGAAAGTCAAGGGGAGATGGTTAGATTCTCTCTTGTTTGAGATAGGCATTGCCTGGCACTTGTGTGGTGCGAATGTTATTTGCCACTTATCAGTCCAAGCCTGGATATTGTCCAGGTCTTGCTGCATTTCTACATGGACTGCTTCAGTATCTGAGGAGTTGCAAATGGTTCTGAACATTGCGCAATCATCAGCGAACATCCCCACATCTGACCTTATGATTGAAGGAAGGTCATTGATGAAGGAGCTGAAGATGGTTGGGCCTAGAACACTACCATGAGGAAATCCTGCAGTGATGACCTGGAGCTGAGATGATTGACCTCCAACAACCACAACCATCTTCCTTTGCGCTAGGTACGACTCCAACCAGTGGAGAGTTTTACCCCTGATTCCCATTGACTTCAGTTTTGCTGTGGCTTCTTGATGCCATACTCGGTCAAATGCTGCCTTGATGTCAAGAGCAGACACTCTCACCTCACCGCTTGAGTTCAGCTTTTTTGTCCATGTTTGAACCAAGGCTGCAATGAGGTCAGGAGCTGAGTGGCCCTGGCGGAACCCAAACTGAGCGTCACTGAGCAGGTTATTGCTAAGCAAGTGCTATTTGATGGCACTGTTGATGACACCTTCCATCACCTTTCTGATGATCGAGAGAAGACTGATGGGGCGGTAATTGGCCGGGTTGGATTTGTCCTGCTTTTTGTGTACAGGACATACCTGGGCAATTTTCCACATTGCAGGATAGATGCCAGTGTTGTAGCTGTACTGGAACAGCTTGGCTAGGGGGGCGACAAGTTCTAGCGTACAAGTCTTCAGAACTATTGCCGGAATATGGTCAGGACCCATAGCCTTTGCAGTATCCAGTGCCTTCAGTTGTTTCTTGATATCACGCGGATTGAATCGAATTGGCCGAAGAGCGGCATCTGTGATGCTGGGGACGTCGGGAGGAGGCCTTATCTTTTGCACTGATGTGCTGGGCTCCCCCGTCATTGAGGATGGGGATATTTGTGGAGCCATCTCCTCAGGTTAGTTGCTTAATTGTCCACCACCATTCACAACTGGATGTGGAAGGACTGCAGAGCTTAGATCTGATCCGTTGGTTGTGGGATTGCATAGCTCTGTCTATTGCATGCTGTTTACGCTGTTTGGCATGCAAGTAGTCCTGTGTTGTAGCTTCACCAGGTTGACACCTCATTTTGAGATATGCCTGGTGCTGCTCCTGGCATGCTCTCCTGCACTCTTCATTGAACCAGGGTTTCTCCCCCAGCTTGATGGTAATGGTAGAGTGAGGGATATGCCAGGCCTGTAGGTTACAGATTGTGAATGAGTACATTTCTGCTGCTGCTGATGGCCCACAGCACCTCGTGGATGCCCAGTTTTGCGTTGCTAGATCTGTTTGAAATCTATCCCATTTAGCACGGTGGTAGTGCCACAGAACACAATGGAGAGCATCATCAATGGGTCTTTGTCTCCACAAGGACTGTGCCGTGATCACTCCTACCAATACTGTCACAGACAGATGCATCTGTGGCAGGTAGATTGGTGAGGGTGAGGTCAAGTATGTTTTTCCCTCTTGTTGGTTCCCTCACCACCTGCCACATACCCAGTCTAGCAGCTATGTCCTTTAGGACTCGGCCAGCTTGGTCAGTCGTGCTGTTACTGAGCCACTCTTGGTGATGGACATTGAAGTGCTCCACCCAGAGTACATTCTGTGCCCTTGCTACCCGCAGTGCTTCCTCCAAGTGGTGATCAACATGGAGGAGTGCTGATTCATCAGCTGAGGGTGGACGGTAGGTGGTAATCAGTAGGAGGTTTCCTTGCCCATATTTGACCTGATGCCATGAGATTTCATGGGGTCCGGAGTCGATGTTGAGGACTCCCAGGGCAACTCCCTCCTGACTATATACCACTGTGCCCCCACCTTTGCCGATAGGGCAGGACATACCCGGGGATGGTGATGGCCATATCTGGGACATTGTCTGGAAGGTATGATTCCGTGAGTATGACTCAGTCAGGCTGTTGCTTGACTGGTCTGTGGGACGGCTCTCCCAACTTTGACACAAGTTCCCAGATGTTAGTAAGGAGGATTTTGCAGGATCAATAGGGCTGGGTTTGCCATTTCCGGTGCCTAAGTCGATGCCAGGTGCTCCGTCCAGTTTCATTCCTTATCGACTTTGTAGTGGTCTCTATCAGTTGTCGCTCTCTATGCTGAAGAGTTGCTTGGAGTTTGCCTTTTACACTCAGTTGTGTCCCACCTGGACATGTAACTGTATATCTGTCAGTTGCACGTAACATCTCCTATCCAAAGGCTCTTGGTCAGACAATACTGTGACGCTAGTCCCTGTGTCAAGCTTAAAATTTGTGAGGTGTCCATTCACGTAGATGTCTGCTTTCCAAAAATCTTGGTCTAGATTCCTGATTTCTCCTGAGAACTCTCCTGGTTCTTTCTCTTGTGGGTATTGCTGTACTTGATTCACTGCTCTTTGAGTGAAGGTCTGCTTTGAACCTTTAAGCAAAGAAATGTTGCTGTTACACATCTTCCCATCGTGTCCAGTTTTTTCACAATTAAAACACTCAGCTTTATTTGTTGGGCACTGCTCTCATCTGTGTGTCTTCCAGGCTCCACAACATTGGCAAGGTTTTCCTGTGTCATGCGCTTTGTCACCTGTGTGTTTTTTCTGCTCTGCAAAGTGTTTCCCTGGCTTTGGCTTAACCAGTTGGATGGGCATTGGACTCCTTCCCATCCCTGGCTTGTCTTCAGTTCATAGGAGGTCCCTATTCTGTTTACGAATTTCCACCTGTCTTACAATTCGAATGGCCTTTTCCAGTGTAACGACTTCCTTGGATTGCAACAGGTCTGATAAGGATTCATCCGCTATGGCGTAGACTATCCTGTCTCTGATTAGTTCTGCCTTTAATTTGCCATATTCGCAATCTTCTGCCAATCTATACAGTCATTAATATAGGAGTCTACAGATTCGCCAATCATTTGCACCTGCTTATTAAATTGGGCTCTTTCCAAGGTTTTATTGGTATGGAGATTAAAGTATTTATTAAAAGCTTGGAGTACCTCTTTGAATTTATTGGTAGCCTCGTTGATCCCTTGTCGGACAATTACTTTGTCTGCAATCGGCCCTACTGAATAAAGAAGGATGTTCACTTGTCCCACTTCAGATTTTGTATGGAGTTGAAAAGTGATTCTAAACCTTAGGAACTTTTTCTCCATAATAGCCAATTCTGAATCTGATTGGGTCCCTCTTAGAATATTAGAATATTAGAATATTAGAACATTACAGCGCAGTACAGGCCCTTCGGCCCTCGATGTTGCGCCGACCTGTGAAACCATCTGACCTACACTATTCCATTTTCATCCATATGTCTATCCAATGACCACTTAAATGCCCTTAAAGTTGGCAAGTCTACTACTGTTGCAGGCAGGGCGTTCCACGCCCCTACTACTCTCTGAGTAAAGAAACTACCTCTGACATCTGTCCTATATCTATCACCCCTCAACTTAAAGCTATGTCCCCTCGTGTTTGCCATCACCATCCGAGGAAAAAGACTCTCACTATCCACCCTATCCAACCCTCTGATTATCTTATATGTCTCTATTAAGTCACCTCTCCTCCTCCTTCTCTCCAACGAAAACAACCTCAAGTCCCTCAGCCTTTCCTCGTAAGACCTTCCCTCCATACCAGGCAACATCCTAGTAAATCTCCTCTGCACCCTTTCCATAGCTTCCACATCCTTCCTATAATGCGGTGACCAGAACTGCACGCAATACTCCAGGTGCGGTCTCACCAGAGTTTTGTACAGCTGCAGCATGACCTCGTGGCTCCGAAACTCGATCCCCCTACTAATAAAAGCTAACACACCATATGCCTTCTTAACAGCCCTATTAACCTGGGTAGCAACCTTCAGGGATTTATGCACCTGGACACCAAGATCTCTCTGTTCATCTACACTACCAAGAATCTTCCCATTAGCCCAGTACTCTGCATTCCTGTTACTCCTTCCAAAGTGAATCACCTCACACTTTTCCGCATTAAACTCCATTTGCCATCTCTCAGCCCAGCTCTGCAGCCTATCTATGTCCCTCTGTACCCTACAACATCCTTCGGCACTATCCACAACTCCACCGACCTTAGTGTCATCCGCAAATTTACTAACCCACCCTTCTACACCCTCTTCCAGGTCATTTATAAAAATGACAAACAGCAGTGGCCCCAAAACATATCCTTGCGGTACACCACTAGAAACTAAACTCCAGGATGAACATTTGCCATCAGCCACCACCCTCTGTCTTCTTTCAGCTAGCCAATTTCTGATCCAAAGCTCTGAATCACCTTCAACCCCATACTTCCGTATTTTCTGCAATAGCCTACCATGGGGAACCTTATCAAACGCCTTACTGAAATCCATATACACCACATCCACTGCTTTACCCTCATCCACCTGTTTGGTCACTTTCTCGAAAAACTCAATAAGGTTTGTGAGGCACGACCTACCCGTCACAAAACCGTGGTGACTATCACTAATGAACGTATTCTTTTCAAGATGATTATAAATCCTGTCTCTCCTTCCCCATCTCTCTCCTTCCCCATCTCTCTCCTTCCCCATCTCTCTCCTTCCCCATCTCTTTCCCTCCCCATCTCTCTCCTTCCCCATCTCTCTCCTTCCCCATCTTGATTCCGGAAACTCTCAGGCATTCCCAATTTTGGATCCAAATTGCTATTTTCAATAAACTTTTTTTAGAGTGTTCCCCTTTCTTTAAGAAATTCTGCTTGTTTGTTTTTTTTTCCAGGTTCAGTTGCTTTAATGGAGGTCCCAGCTGTTTTTGAGAGTTCTCTGCTGTTTTAATAGGCTTTTTTTACGGTTTTCCCCTTTGAGCCTGTATTTCTATGCTCTAACTCACCACAGCCATGGAGCTCTTCACAGCCTCTTCTGTAGGTAAGTAGTTTTCTTACTGTACAGGGCCAGCATTGATCTTTAAACTTCTTTATTGTTCACCTGGTGTTTATTCCAAAGGCAAGGAGATCTTCAAATCCACCTGGTCACTTTCACTGTTGTTTTACCATTGTTTTACCATTGCCACCATGTTAGGTTTTGTTGTATTTGTATTAGTAGTGTTGTAGGGTGTTCTAGGTCAAGTCTTAGACTCCATTAAAAGTTTACTAATAACTCTTTATTATTTACTGTTACTATATACACTCTCAGCAAGCCACCTAAGCTAGCATCCTTCGTGCTGCTATACCTTCTTCTTCTCAAGCCTCTCCCATGTGACTGTTACATCTTCACTTGTCCAGTGGTGGGGGGGGGGGCGGTCTCTCACTGTGTTCTGTATGAACCCTTTACATCCTTATGCTACAACCAGTATTGCACAGTGTAACCTGTACTATACAGTGTCTGCTGTATTCTGTCTGTGTGTTTCTCTCACATGATCTCTGCCTGAGTGTCTGTCTCACATGGTCTCCGTCTATGAGTATCTCTTACATGGTCTGCCTGTCTCTCTCTCTCACACAGTGCAGTGGATTTTCAAATGCCGTTGGAGGCTGGAAGGGGTGCAGGCACAATTTAAAAATCATGTTCTGGATGGAGGCACTGGGTCCCGCCGCCTTGGGATGTGAAGTGATTTTGAAAGTGACGCCGGGAGTGGGGGAGAGCAGGAAGCCCGCATGTCTCCAATTAATTAGCTATTGGGCTTGTTGAGGATCACATTAAAAGACCTGACAGGAACAGCTCATCCTGGCAGCTCAGTCCAATGTTCAATGGAAGGGCATGGGGAAAATTCCATTTCTAGAACATGGCAGGATGTAGAAGTCGTGAACACTGCGGGGGACCATAAGGGCTATTGGAAGGGCTGTTTAACATAGTGTAGAAGTTCAGAATAAAGCTCAGCTGCTCAAACAGTCCCACAGAGTAGCCATTGCTGGGGCATTTACCAGTGATGAGCGGTAGGAATCTGGCGAGGGATGTCAGGCCTCTGGCATCATTTGGACAGCTAGCATTGGTAGGGGAAGACCTGGCAAGTGAAAGTCCCAGCTGAGGGAGTTCAGATGGGAACATGTTACTTTGACATTGGGCTGAGCTGCCAGGATGAGCTGCAGCTGATGTACCCTCCTGGCTGAGAGGGGGCCAGAGGAGCACAGTGAGGGGCTGCAAGGAGAAGAAGGCACTACCCAAGACATTGGATCTACCGCCCAAGAGTCAGCTACCTGCAAATGACAGAGTGCCAGTGCCGTAGGAGGCTACTCCTATCCAGGCAGATGGTCTCAGTCATTTGTGCTCTGAGCCGCAATGACCTGAGGCCTCGCGGCCCCCATAGCAGTCACCTGCGGCCATCAAGGTCATCATCACCTTGAATTCTTATACAACAGGGTAATTCCAGGAATCAGCTGCGGATCTAGGTGGCATCTCACAGTCGACAGCTCATCATGCCATCAGGCAGGTCACGAATGCCATATTTAGGAGGGCGGGGAACTACATCCACTTTGAACAGATGGACCGTCACAGGCACAGAAGGTATTGGGCTTTGCCGCCATCGATGGATTACCTCAGGTCTGGGCGTCATCGATTGCACCCACATTGTCATCAAGGTGCTAACACACCAGCCAGTCAGATTCCTGAACAGAAAGGGCTACCACTCACTGAATATCCTGCTGCTCTGTGACCACAGGATGTGAATCTAGCAGGTCTGCACCCAGTTCCTGGATAGCTGTCGTGACTCCTTTATCTTGTGAGAGCCCCAGGTGCCGCACCTCTTCAGGCCCATATCCCAACTCCATGGGTGGCTGCTGGGAGATAAGGGTTATCCCTAAAAAGCTGGCTCCTGATCCCGTCCACTACTCAGGTGCAGATGGAGCAAGGCGCTACAACCAGAACCATCTCCTAACATGGACCTGCATTGAGCAGACCATCAGCCTCTTGACGATACACTTCTGTTGCCTTGATCAGTCAGGTAGTGCCCTCCAATATGAGCCAACCAGAGTGTGTCATATTGTGGTCATCTGCTGCACATTGCACAACATGACAACACAAAGAGGCCTGAAGATGGATGAATGGATGGGGAGGGCCTGGAATACCACTTTACCTCGGAGGAGGACCGAGAAGAGGAAGAACAGGAGGAAGAAGTGATTGTTTTAAAGGGGGCTGGCACCCAGTCATTGGAGGACACCAGCCAATGTCAACCCAGACCTTAGGGTGAACGGCAGGTTGGCATACCCGCAGGGGCTACACTGATTCAGCAACATTTCACCTGATGGCCTCTGAGCCCTTCTGACCAACGATCCCAAAACTCACCTTCCAGCATGGAGAGCTATCATTCCACAATGACCCATATCTGAGAAGTCCCATTGCTAAGCATGACCATGGAGAATGAGGTTTCCACTATCAACATTCTGCAGAATCACAAAGCATGGAAATAAAGCAATTCCAGGAAACCACACCACCCAATGAAACTCCAACCCCTTTTGACATGAAACATCAATCACGCACATATCAGTTTGAAAACATAAACAATGAAATAAAAACAAAAGAGCAGGCAAATGTGGACAACAGCTCCCAGGTGACCCATTAAGTAAAATCAACAGTGTGACACCTTTCTTTCTATACTGTTTATATGGGGTGTTACCCCTGTGGCAGAGGATGAGGTGGAGACAGCCTGATCCCTAGTCTCTGCCTCTGGCTGAGAGGCCCCTGGCTTCTGTCCTTATCTTGGAGGTGCTGCATCTGAGTCATTTTTTATTTATTCATTCTAGGGCTGTGAGAATCACTGGCAAGTGTGCATTTGTTGCCCATCCCTAATTGAGATAGTCATTGCCTGGCACTTGTGTGGCATGAATGTTACTTGCCATTTATCAGCCTGAACCTGAATGTTGTCCAGGTCTTGCTGCATGTGGACACGGGCTGCTTCAGTATCTGAGGAGTCACGAATGGTATTAAACATCATACAAACATCAGTGAACATCCCACTTCTGACCTTATGATAGAGGGAAGGTCATTGATGAAGCAACTGAAGCTGGTTGGGCCGAGGACACTATCCTGAGGAACTCCTGCAGTTATGTCCTGGAGCTGAGATGATTGACCTCCAACAACCACAACCATCTTCTTTTGTGCTAGGTATGACTCCAACCAGGGGAGAGTTTAATTATCCAATTCTCTTTTGAAGGCCTTTATTGAATCTGCCTCCACCACACTCTCAGGCAGTGCATTCCAGATCCTAAACACCTGCTGCATAAAACGCTTTTCCTCATGTTGCCATTGCTTCTTTGCCAACCACCAAACCACCACTGTTCTGGATTCTACAGCCAATGAGAACAGTTTATTCCTATCTACTCTGTCCAGACCCCTCATGATTTTGAACATCTCTATCAAATCTCTTCTTAATTGTCTCTTCTCTAAGTAGAACAGGCCCAGCTTCTCCAACTTATTTACGGAACTGAAATTCCTCACCCCTGGAGTCATTCTCGTGAATCTTTTCTGCACCTTCTCTAATGCCTTAACATCCTTCCTAAAGTGTAGTGCCCAGAACTAGACACAATATTCCAGTTGAGGCCGAACCAGTGTCTTATGCAAGTTTATAATTTCCTTGTTTTTGTACTCTATGCCCCTATTTATAAAGCCTAGGATTCCATATGCTTTATTAACTGCTTTCTCAACCTGCCCTGGACTTTCAATGATTTGTGCACATACCCCCACCCACCGCCCCCCCCCCCCCCCCCCCCACCCCCACCCCCCAGGTCCCTCTACTCCTGCATCTCCTTTAGATTTGTACCTTTTAATTTATATTGGCTGTCCTCACTCTTCCTATCAAAATAAATCATTTCACACTTGTTTTGCATTAAATTTCATCTGCCACTTGTCTGCCCATTCCACCAGCCTTTTGAAGTCTATCACTATCCTCCTCACAGTTCACAATACATCCAAGTTTTGTGCCATCTACAAATTTTGAAATTGTTCCCTGTACACCCAAGTCTAGGCCATTAATATATATCAACAAAAGCAGGGGTCCTAACACTGATATAAAAGCAAAATACTGCAGATGCTTGAAATCTGAAATAAAAAACAAAAAATGCTGGAAATGCTGAGCATTTGTGGAGAGAGAAGCAGAGTTAACGCTTCAGGTCTGTGGCCATTCGTCAGGACTGGCAAAGGTTAGAAATAAAGCGGGGGTGGGGCAAAAGATAACAAAAGGGAAGGTGTTGATAGGACAGTGGGTCACAGAGAATAACTGACAAGAAGGTCATGGAGCAAAGGCAAACTGTGTGTTAATGGTGTGGTGAAAGACAAAGTGTTAGTGCAGAGAGGGGACACCTCGTCCCCTTCCCACGGCACCTTCTCATGCAATCACAGGAGGTGT
This sequence comes from Heterodontus francisci, assembly GCF_036365525.1. Taxonomy (NCBI): domain Eukaryota; kingdom Metazoa; phylum Chordata; class Chondrichthyes; order Heterodontiformes; family Heterodontidae; genus Heterodontus; species Heterodontus francisci. The sequence goes on along the minus strand of NC_090381.1, from coordinate 14,212,483 downwards.
AATACCAGGGTAGGCAGACCCTGGCGATCGGGGTTGGCGGGGGCACTGAGGGCAGGGGGCACCATTGCAGTGGAGATGGCCATGGCCACTGGGGAGCCACTCTGTAGGGCATTAAGTGCCCAAAAAGGAGGTCCTCCACCCAAAGCCCGCTGGGAGGCTGCCAGGTTTCACTGACCTGCAGAGTATTTCCAGCACTTTTTGTTTTCCTCGGATAGGGAGGAGAGAGGAACATAAGAATATAAGAAATAGGAGCAGGAGTAGGCCATTCGGCCCCTCAAGCCTGCCCCGCCATTCAATACGATTATGGCTGATCTGCCCCAGATCTCACCTCCTCTTTCGTGCCAGCTCCTCATAGCCCTCAACTCCCAATATTTCAAAAATCTATCTACCTCCTCTTTAAATACTTTCAGTGATCTAGCCTCCACAACTCTCTGGGGTAGAGAATTCCAGACTTCACTACCCTCTAAGAGAAGAAATTCCTTCTCATCTCAGTTTTAAATGAGTGTCCCCTTATTCTGTCACTATGTCCCCTAGTTCAAGATTCACCAAGAAATATCTTCTCAACATCTACTCAACAAGTATTTCTCTATACTTTTCCCACTAGTTAGTGGCTTATGGAATACCCGCAGCAATGTAATGATACCTCTATTCTTTCCTAGCTCTAACCAAATAGATTCTATCCTTGACCTCTTTAGAACATCCTCTCTCTCCAGCTCTGTAATATTTTCCTTAATCAATGCAACCATCCATTCTTTACTTCCTTCCCTATCTTTCCTGAACACCTTGCATCCAGGAATATTTAGTACCCAGCCCTACTCTTTTTGAGCCAGGTCTCAGTTATTGCCACAACATCATATTTCCATATGGCCATCTGTGCCTGCAGCTCACCAACCTTATTTACCACAGTCCATGCATAGTATATATAACCCATACATGCATAGTCAATCTAATATGGGCGGCACAGTGGCGCAGTGGTTAGCACCGCAGCCTCACAGCTCCAGGGACCCGGGTTCGATTCCGGGTACTGCCTGTGTGGAGTTTGCAAGTTCTCCCTGTGTCTGCGTGGGTTTTCTCCGGGTGCTCCGGTTTCCTCCCACAAGCCAAAAGACTTGCAGGTTGATAGGTAAATTGGCCATTATAAATTGTCACCAGTATAGGTAGGTGGTAGGGAAATATAGGGACAGGTGGGGATGTTTGGTAGGAATATGGGATTAGTGTAGGATTAGGATAAATGGGTGGTTGATGTTCGGCACAGACTCGGTGGGCCGAAGGGCCTGTTTCAGTGCTGTATCTCTAATCTAAAAATCTAATTTCGAACTTATTACATTCCATCTTACTCTGACCTCACATTACTAATTCCTTCTCTAGTGCTATCTCTCTGTCCAAATTCTCTGTGCACCTTGGTTTCCCACTCCAACATTACCTCCTGGTTCCCACGCCCCTGCCAAGTTAGTTTAAACTCTCCACAACAGCACTAGCAAATCGCTCTGCAAGGCCATTGATTTTGAGTGACCAAAAAATTCATTTGAGGAAAATGAGTGTAATTTTGAATGCAATTTGCACCTGGATTGCTGTTTGCGCTATCATAGAAACACTTCCCTTTGTGTGTGTAATCTGCCCTGTGGAAAACTGACAGTCAGATCATCCGGCTGTTTTACAACTGGCTTCAATGGAAAATATAATCAGGCAGTAGGTAAAACAGCCAGCTAATCTGATCCCAATTGTTTCCCACTGGGTACATTAGGTTTAAATTACCCTGAATATAGTGCCTCAATCACCATCTATCACCCTCTATTACCATGCCACACCCATAGTGTGTCATCTCCTACCACCATGTACTAGCAACCCTGCCATGATCCTTCCCATGGATAGACAACCCCGAGAACTACTTCTTTGCCGAACTATTTTTTGATCTTGATAATATTGTTTCACTGCGCCCGCATCCCAGTGTAGGCTTCACACTATACCAAACATTACCAGTGATACTGCGGATGTGATTGTGGGATTAGAAGTTGAGGTTTAGTTAAAGTAAAACCAGATGTTGACAGAACATTTTGTTTTGTACATGTGGAGGAAATTAAATAATGAGCAGCCTGAGGATACGTTCCAATTTGAATTCCAGTTCATTTTAATAGCGAATTTGAAATGGTCTATGGAAAAAGGATTTGGGTAGGGCTTATCTTCCCACAGTAAAATGTGTCATAATTTTTCAAAAAGAATATGAATTGAAGTACAGATTTAAAGTCCATTTGGGATCTGACTTCTTGACTTAGTCCCCCATTAATTTCACATCACATTGAAGGCCTCCAATGTCCTAAGGTTATCTACCCCAGCTCTTTCTAATCCCATGATGATATCAGTTAGGTCGTTTGGAGCATTGCTGGGGACTCTGCTCTCCAGTACAGTTCCTTCCTCAATGTTCAACAGTTATTATGCTCCCCTTCTGATTATTGTCTTTTCTCTCCTGTTTCTAGGGTAGAGTTTCCATCGTGTTTGGCACCTACCCCTAACATTACCCAGTTGGTCATTCAAGCTTAGTAACTTCTAAAGAGCAGTAAACTGGGAATAGAAGTGGAATATTGCATAGATTAAAAAACAACTTGTATTTCTGTAGTGCTTTTCACGACCACCGAATGTCTCAGTGCACTTTACAGCCAATGAAGTGTAGTCACTGTTGTAATGTAGGAAATGTGGGAGCCAATTTGTGCACAGCAAGCTCCCACAAACGGCAATGTGATAATGACCAGATCATCTGTTTTTTGTGATGTTGATTGAGGGATAACTATTGGCCAGGACACCAGGGACAACTGCCCTGCTCCTCTTCAAAATAGTGCCATGGGATCGTTCATGTCCACCTGAGAAGGCAGCCCGGGCCTCAGTTTAACGTCTCATCCGAAAGATGACATCTCTGGCAGTGCAGCACTCCTTCTGTACTGCACCGGGGTGTCAGTCTGGATTTTTGTTCTTAAGTTCTGGATTGGGATTCGGAATCTTGTGACTTAGAGATGAGAGTGCTACCAACCAAACCATGGTCAAGGCAGTGGTTTGTACAAAATAAACCAATTTGGTCTCTGCATGTCCTGGTATTGCCACCACAATAAGAAAATGACTTCTTTCACATATACCATTAACCCCCAACGCATATTCTGTTGGGAGAGAAATTGGAATCTGTAGTGCCTAATTTTTGGGTGTTATGCGGCCTCTTGAAGGTTGAAAATGGCATTTGTGATGCAGGCACATACCTCAGCCGGGAAGTGTCCGGACACCATATCTGTAAAGGGGTTTGTGTGTGTGCAGTTAGCAACCACCTGCAGCATGTAGAGCAGGCAGATCATGACGTCAATCAATATCCAATGCAGATTTGAAGCTGGGGGTGCTGGAACTCCTCGGGCTGTATGCAGCAGAGAATGTTTGACATGAAATGTGATTGTATATTATAAATATAGCTTCTAATGGCAAGTGTAGTGAGGCACCTCATGTACTGTACTGAAAGAAACAGATCTGTATTGTACTTTATGTAATGTCAAATGTGAACTGCTTTGTAATGTACTTTTACAAATTTTATGAATCAAGTATATTTTTGGGAACAAAAGATTTGAAGCTAACACTGACATTTTTGAATGCCTCGTCGGAAACTTGGACAGCTGAAAGCAACATTAAACAGCATGAATGACTCCCACCAGTGCTATTTAAAGGGATCAGAGACTATTCACAGGTTAGTTGCTGCATTATTCCTTCTGGTTGCTGGAACAGTGTTATGCATCTTTGGAGGTTTCCTATTCTTGGCTAAAGTTTCAATAGCCTAGAAGGAGTGGCCTGGCTAGTGCTGAAGTACTTTATTGCTAAATTTAAAAGCTTGTACTGAAACATGTTGCTTCCAGATATGGATGGCCTGTTGGGCCTTCCTCTGGGAACTGACTGGGAGAATGAAGAGAGGACACACAGAGAAAGACAGGCTGCTGGAAGAAGGAGAGGGAGGGGGGAAAGGGCTGTCAGCAGGAGGCATATCTCAGAGAGCTCGTGGGAGCAATTCTCTTTCCTCAACTTAGGTGAGGATGAATGCTTGAGACTTTTGTCCTTCACTGAAGAGGTCATGGTTGAGATCTGCCAACAGCTGCAAACACAACTTGAAATCCAGAGCAGGGCAAAGACAGCATTGCCTGTGACTGTGAAGGTGACTGTGACGATGAGATTTTATGTATCTGGCTCATTCTAGGAAGCTGCTGCAACATCTTCCAGTTTACATAAGTGAGGTCATTAAGTCTTTCTATACAACGAGACACTGCTTCATCTCATTACCTCATGCCAGGTGAAGTGAGCACAAGAGTTTGCACAGATTGCAGGAGCCATTGATAGCATGCACATTGCCCTGTGTGCACCTCATATGAACTCAATCATTTTCCTGAACTGAAAGGGATTCCCCTCCCTCAATGCGCAGTTGGTGTGCGATCATGAGCACGGCATCATGCAGGTCAATGCCCATTATCCTGGCAGCAGTCATGATACATTCACTCTGTGGCAGTCTTCTGTGCCAGCTGTGTATGACCCACCAAGCAAGTCAAAGGCTGTTATTGGGCATCAAGGGTGATCCAATGAAGACTTGGCTCATGATTCTGGGCAGGAACCCAAGCACACATGCACGGAAGGCATACAATGAGAGCCAGGCTGTCACAAGAAGCATTATAGGGCTTCCACAGTGGCTGCAGCATGGCCAGTGGAAGGCTGCTGAGGAGAATGTATATGACCTTGGAAGACGATCTCAAGCAGTTTTGGGCCTACAATGCTTGGCTTTGGACTTTGCTATCTTGGCATGGGTGGCAGCAGTCTGGGCTGTCTGGTTGACAGGCAACAATATGGGTCCTTTTGGAGTGGCAGACGTGGGAGCAGGAATGTTGTTGTGCTGAGAGAGGACAACAAATGTGTGTTCCATGGAGACACTGCAACTCTTCTGCCACAGCTCCTCAGCATTCCTGGTAATCTGTTGGAGGACACATTGAACAGTGGTATCCAGTGCCATGATGGCAGGAATCTGCAAGGCAGCTTTCAGACTTTTGGTGGAAGCTGCTTGTGCTGCAATGGAGCTGAGATATTGGCCATTAGATGCTGCATCATGGTTGGTTCCACAGGTATGATGATGGAGGTAACCACCACTTCTATGCTGGAAAGGTTTGGTTCCAAGCTCTGCGCAAAGCCCTGTGCCAGCCCTGTCCATGCTCCTTAATGTTGTGTACATGCTTTCTGGTAGGCTTCCCAATGCACCAAGCATTTTGGTGTATGCTCCGTCAGCCTTTCCTGCAGCCTGACCATCAAAGTCCTGAGGTTCTGGAGAAGGGTCACTGACCTGAAACGTTAACTCTGCTTCTCTCTCCACAGATGCTGCCAGATCTGCTGAGTATTTCCAGCATTTCTCATTTTTATTTCAGATTTCCAGCATCCGCAGTGTTTTGCTTTTATCAAAGTCCTCAGCTGGATTCTCTGCAACAGAATCATTAAATCATAGAAATTTACAGTGCAGAAGAAGGCCATTCAGCCCATCGTGTCTGCGCTGGCCGACAAATAGCAATGCAGCCAAATCCCACTTTCCAGCTCTTGGTCTGTAGTCTTGTAGGTTACGGCACTTCAAGTGCATATCCAAATGCTTTTTAAATGTTATGAGAGTTTCTGCCTCTACCACCCTTTCAGACAGTGAGTTCCAGATCCCCACCATCCTCTGGGTGAAAATCCTCTCTAAACCTCCTACCTCTTAACCTAAATCTATGGACTCCTCAGCCAAAGGGACAAAGGCTTTCCTATCCACTACATCTAGACCTCTCATAATCTCATACACTTCAGTTAGGTGTCCCCTCAGTCTCCTCTGTTACAAAGAAACAATCCTCATCTATCAAATCTTTCCTCATAACTAAATTCTCCAGTCCAGACAACATCCTCATAAATCTCCACTGTACTCTCTCCAGTGCAATCACATCTTTCCTATATTGTGGTGACCAGACCTGCACACAGTACTTCAGGTGTGGTCTAACTAGTTTTTTATACAGTTCCAGCATAACCTGCCAGCTCTTATATTCTATGCCCAAGCTAATAAAGACAAGAATCCTGTATGCCTTCTCGACCACCTTATCTATCTATCCAGCCACCTTTGGGGATCTGTGGATATGCACTCCAAGGTCCCTTTGTTCCTTTACATGTCTCAGTATCCTACCATTTATTGTATATTCCCTTGCCTTATTAGCCTTCCCCAAATGCATTGCCTCACACTTCTCCCAGATGAAACTCCATTTGTCACTGTTCCGCCCACCTGACTAGTCCATTGATATCTTCCTGCAGCCTACAGCTTTCTTCTTCATTATCAACCACATGGCCAATTTTTGTATCACCTGCAAATTTCTTAATCATAACCCCTTTGTTCAAGGGTGAATCATTCATATATACCACAAAAACAAGGGCCCTAGTACTGAACCCTACAGAACCCCACTGAAAACAGCCTTCCAGTCACAAAAACACCCATCAACATTTGCTTCCTGCCTCTGAACCAATTTTGGATCCAACTTACCACTTTTACTTTTGTGACCAGCCTGCTATGTGGGACCTTGTCAAAAGCATTGCTAAAATTCATATAGACTACATCAAATGGATGATTCTCATCGACCCTCCTTGTTACTTCCTCAAAAAATTCAATCATGTTAGTCAGACACAACCTTCCCCTAACAAATCTGTGCTAACTATCTTTGATTAATCCATGCCTTTCTAAATGCAGATTTATCCTGTCCCTCAGAAATGTTTCCAATAATTTTCCCACCACTGAGGTTCAACTGACTGGTCTGTAATTACTCGGTTTATCCCTTTCTCCCCCTTTTAAACAATGGTACAATGTTAGCTGTCCTCCAGTCCTCTGGCACTACACCTGTAACAAGAGAATTGGAAAATGATGATTAGAGCCTTTGGTATTTCTTCTCTTACTTCTCCTAACAGCTTCGGATAAATTTCATTTGGCCTGGGGATTTATCCACTTCCACCTAGGGTCAAGGATGTCACGGAGCGGCTGCAGGACATTCTGAAGGGGGAGGGTGAGCAGTCAGAGGTCGCAGTACACATTGGTACCAACGACATAGGTAGAAAGAGTGATGAGGTCCCGCAACAAGAATTTAGGGAGCTAGGTAGCAGAATAAAAAGTAGGACCTCAAAGGTTGTAATCTCTGGATTACCCCCTGTGCCATGTGCTAGCAAGTATAGGAATAGGAGGATGGAGCAGATGAATGTATGGCTGAGGAGATGGTGCAGGAGGGAGGGCTTTAAGTTCCTGGATCACTGGGTCTATTTCTGGCAAGTTGGACAGGTTGCACTGGAACTGGAATGGGACCAACATCCTTGCGGGGAGGTTGGATAGTGCTGTTGTGGGGGGGGGGGGGGGGGGGGGCGGGGTTTAAACTAATTTGACAGGGGGACGGGATACAGAGTGGAGGTACAGTAGGGGGTGAGACACAGCCAAATCTGAAGAGAAACTGAGTCAGTCTGGAAGGCAGAGCAAATTTAGATCTGTTAAGGCACAAGTGAAAATGCAAGGCTGGATTGCATTTACTTTAATGCAAGGAGTCTTACTAATAAGGCAGATGAATTGCGGGCATTGATTAGCACATGGGATTATGATATTATTGCTATCACAAAGACATGGCTAAGGGAGGGGCAGGACTGGCAGCTCAATATTCCAGGGTATAGAATCTTCAGGCATGATAGGGGAGGGGATAAAAGAGGAGGTGGCATTGCACTGTTGATCAAGGAGTCAATTACTGCAGTAAGGAGGGATGATATCTTAGAAGGTTCCTCAAATGAGGCCATATGGGTAGAACTTAAGAACAAAAAGGGGGCAATTACTTGGCTGGGTGTGTACTACAGGCCTCCAAACAGTTAGGGAGAGATAGAGGAACAGATATGCAGACAAATCTCAGACAGGTGTAAAAATAATAGGTTAATAATAGTAGGGGATTTCAACTTACCAAATATCAACTGGGATAGTCTTAGTGCAAAAGGCTTAAAGGAGGAGGAATTCTTAAAAGGCATACAGGAGAGCTTTCTGAGCCAGGATGCAGAAAGTCCTACAAGAGAAGGGGCAGTACTGGACCTAATCCTCGGGAATGAAGCTGGACAAGTGGTAGAAGTGTCAGTTCGAGAGCATTTCGGGGATAGTGACCATAACTCTGTAAGATTTAAGGTAGTTATGGAAAAGGACAAAGATGGACCAGAAATAAAGGTACTGAATTGGGGGAAGGCCGATTTCAATTTGATAAAACAGGATCTGAACAAAGTGGACTGGGAGCATCTACTTGTAGGGAAGTCTAGCCAGTGGGAGTCATTCAAAGAGGAAATAGTGAGGGTTCAGAGCCAACATGTGCCCATTAAGTCCAGGGAACCCGGGATGTCAAGGGATATAGAGTATTGAATCAGGAAGAAAAAAGGAGGCTTATGGCAGATTCGGAGTGCTGAAAACTGTGGAGGCATTAGAGGACTATCGAAAGTGTAGGGAGGTACTGAAAAAGGTATTTGGTGAGCGAAGAGGGGACATGAGAAAACATTGGCGGGCAAGATAAAGGAAAATCCTAAGGTGTTTTATAAGTATATTAAGAGCAAGAGGATAACCAGGGAAAGAGTAGGGCCCATTAGGGACCAAAGTGGCAATCTGTGTGTGGAGCCGGAGGACATAGGTGAGGTTTTAAATGATTACTTTTCATCTGTTTTCACTTGGAGAACGACAATGTAGGTGTAGAGATCAGGGAGGGGGATTGCGATATACTTGAACATATTAACATTGAAAGGGAGGAAGTATTAGATGTTTTAGCGGGCTTAAAAGTGGATAAATCCCCAGGCCCAGATGAGATATATCCCAGCCTGTTATTTGAGGCAAGGGAGGAGATAGCAGGGGCTCTAACACAAATTTTCAAATCCTCTTTGGCCATGGGAGAGGTGCCAGAGGACTGGAGGATGGCGAATGTGATACCATTATTCAAGAAGGGTAGCAGGGATAGACCAGGTAATTACAGGCCGGTGAGTCTAACATCAGCGGTTGGGAATCTCCACTTGGAGAGGCAGGGATTAATCAGGGATAGTCGGCACAGCTTTGTCAGGGGACATCTTGTCTAACTAACTTGATTGAATTTTTTGAGGAGGTGACTAGATGTGTAGATGAGGGTAAAGCAGTTGATGTAGTCTACATGGACTTCAGTAAGGTTTTTGGTAGGGTCCTGCATGGGAGATTGGTTAAGAAGGTAAGAGCCCATGGGATCCAGGGCAATTTGGCAAATTTGATCCAAAATTGGCTTAGTGGCAGGAAACAGAGGGTAATGGTCGAGGGATGTTTTTGCGAGTGGAAGCCTGTGACCAGAGGTGTAACACAGGGATCGGTGCTGGGACCCTTGTTGTTTGTAGTGTACATTAATGATTTAGACGTGAACATAGGAGGTATGATAAGTACGTTTGCAGATGAGACGAAAATTGGTGGTGTTGTAAATAGTGAGGAGGAAAGCCTGAGATTACAGGGAGATAAGGTTGGTTAGGCTGGTAAGATGGGCAGAGTAGTGGCAAATAGAATTTAATCCTGAGTAGTATGAGGTGATGCATTTTGGGAGGACTAACAAGGCAAGGGGATATACAATGGATGGTAGGACCCTAGGAAGTACTGAAGGTCAGAGGGACCTTGGTGTACTTGTCCATAGATCACTGACGGCAGCAGCACAGGTAGATAAGGTGGTTAGGAAGGCATATGGGATACTTTCCTTTATTAGCCGAGGCATAGAATATAATGGTAGGGAGGTTATGATGGAGCTGTATAAAATGCTAGTTCGGCCTTAGCTGAAGTACTGTATACAGTTCTGGTCACCACACTATAGGAAGGATGTGATTGCACTGGAGAGGGTGCAGAGGAGATTCACCAGGATGTTGCCTGGGCTGGAGCATTTCAGCTATGAAGAGAGACTGAAAAAGCTAGGGTTGTTTTCCTTAGAACAGAGAAGGCTAAGGGCGGAAATGATTGAGGTATACAAAATTATGAGGGGCATTGATAGGTTAGATAGGAAGAAACTTTTTCCCTTAGGGGAGTGGTCAATAACCAGGGGCATAGATTTAAGGTAAAGGGCAGGAGGTTTAGAGGGGATTGGAGGAAAAAGTTTTTCACCCAGATAATGGTTTTAATGTGGAACACACTGCCTGAAGAGATGGTAGAGGCAGGAACCATCACAACATTTTAGTAGTATTTAGATGAGCACTTGAAATGCCATAGCATACAAGGCTACGGGCCAAGTGCTGGAAAATGGGACGAGAATAGTTAGGTGCTTGATGGTCGGCACAGACACGATGGGCCAAAGGGCCTGTTTCTGTGCTGTATAACTCTATGACTCTATGACTCTAAAGATGTTAAACCCCTTAATGCTTCCTCTGTCACTGTGTTAATTTCAGCCAATATTTCACACTCCTCCTTCATGATTGCAATGTCTGTATCATCCCTGTCTTTTGTAAAAACAGATGCAAAGTATTCATTGTGAACTATACCCACATCCTCCGCCTCCACACACAGGTTATCTATTCTTTCTTTAGTGATCCACTTGTTCTTTATGCATTTATAAAAAACCTTTGGGTTTTCCTTGCCAATATTTTTTCACGCTCTCTCTTTGCTTTCCAAATATCCTTTACAATTCCACCCCCACGCTTTTTATACTCCTTTAGGTTTTCAGCAGTATTGAGCCCTCAGTATCTGTCATAAGCTTCCCTTTTTTTCTTTATCCTCTCCTTTAAACCCATTGACATCCAGGGTGCTAGATTTGTTCGTCCCACCCCTTTTCTTTGAGGGAACATACTTGCTCCGAACCCACAAAATCTCTTCCTTGAATGCCTCCCATTGATCTGGCATTGAGTTACCTTCAAGTAGTTGTTTCCACTTGACCTCAGCTTAGTAAAATTAGTTTTTCCCCAGTTGAGCACTTTTATTCCTGGTCAATTTCCATAACTACCCTAAGTCTAAATGATTTATGATCACTTCGACCGAAGTGCTCCACAACTGATGCCCCTTCCACCTGCCCAGCTTCATTCCCTAAAACTAAATCCAGAAGTTCAGTTCTTCTTCTTCTTCTTCTTTGGCCTCCTTGTCTCGGGAGACAATGGGTAAGCGCCTGCAGGTGGTCAGTAGTTTGTGGAGCATCGCCTGGAGTGGCTATAAAAGCCAATACTGGAGTGACAGACTCTTCCACAGGTGCTGCAGATAGAATTGGTTGTCAGGGCTGTTACGCAGTTGGCTCTCCCCTTGCGCTTCTGTCTTTTTTCCTGCCAACTGCTAAGCCTCTTCAACTCGCCACACTTTAGCCCCGCCTTTATGGCTCTCCGCCAGGTCTGGCGATCGCTGGCAACTGACTCCCACGACTTGTGGTCAATGTCACAGGACTTCATGTCGCGTTTGCAGACGTCTTTAAAATGGAGACATGGGCGGCCGGTGGGTCTGATACCAGTGGCGAGCTCGCTGTTCAATGCGTCCTTGGGGATCCTGCCATCTTCCATGCGGCTCACGTGGCCAAGCCATCTCAAGCGCCGCTGACTCAGTAGTGTGTATAAGCTGGGGATGTTGGCCGCCTCGAGGACTTCTGTGTTGCAGATACGGTCCTGCCACCTGATGCCAAGGATTCTTCGGAGGTAGCGAAGATGGAATGAATTGAGACGTCACTCTTGGCTGACATACGTTGTCCAAGCCTCGATGCCGTAGAGCAAGGTACTGAGGACACAGGCTTGATACACTCGGACTTTTGTGTTCCATGTCAGTGCGCCATTTTACCACACTCTCTTGGCCAGTCTGGACATAGCAGTGGAAGCCTTTCCCATGCGCTTGTTGATTTCTGCATCTAGAGACAGGTTACTGGTGATAGTTGAGCCTAGGTAGGTGAACTCTTGAACCACTTCCAGAGCGTGGTCGCCGATATTGATGGATGGAGCATTTCTGACGTCCTGTCCCATGATGTTCGTTTTCGTGAGGCTGATGATTAGGCCAAATTCGTTGCAGGCAGCCGCAAACCTGTCGATGAGATTCTGCAGACACTCTTCAGTGTGAGATGTTAATGCAGCATCGTCAGCAAAGAGAAGTTCCTTGATGAGGACTTTCCGTACTTTGGTCTTCGCTTTTGGACGGGCAAGGTTGAACAACCTGCCACCTGATCTTGCGTGGAGGAAAATTCCTTCTTCTGAAGACTTGAACGCATGTGAGAGCAGCAGGGAGAAGAAGATCCCAAACAGTGTAGGTGCGAGAACACAGCTCTATTTCACACCACTCAGGATAGGAAAAGGGTCTGATGAGGTGCTGCAATGTTGAATTGTGCCTTTGATGTTGTCATGGAATGAGGTGATGATACTAGTAGCTTTGGTGGACATCCGATCTTTTCTAGTAGTCTGAAGAGACCACGTCTGCTGACGAGGTCAAAGGCTTTGGCGAGATCAATGAAAACAACGTAGAGGGGCATCTGTTGTTCGCGGCATTTCTCCTGTAGCTGACGAAGGGAGAACAACATGTCAATGGTCGATCTTTCTGCTCGAAAGCCACACTGTGCCTCAAGGTAGACACGCTCAGCCAGCTTCTGGAGCCTATTTAAAGCAACTTGGCGAAGACTTTCCCCACTATGCTGAGCAGGGAGATTCCACGGTAGTTGTTGCAGTCACCGCAGTCACCTTTGTTTTTATAGAGGGTGATGATATTGGCATCGCGCATGTCCTGTGGTACTGCTCCCTCATCTCAGCACAGGCAAAGCAGTTTGTAGAGTGCTGAGAGTATAGCAGGCTTGGCACTCTTGATTATTTCAGGGGTAATGCCGTCCTTCCCAGGCGCTTTTCCACTGGCTAGAGAATCAATGGCATCACTGAGTTCCGATTCTGTTGGCTGTACGTCCAGCTCATCCATGACTGGCAGAGGCTGGGTTGCATTGAGGGCGGTCTCAGTGACAAAATTTTCCCTGGAGTACAGTTCTAGGTAGTGCTCAACCCAGCGGTCCATTTTCTTGCGTTGGTCAGTGATTGTGTCCCCTGATTTAGATTTGAGGGGGGCGATCTTCTTAATGGTTGGCCCAAAAGCTCTCTTAATGCCATCATACATTCCTCTGATGTTTCTGGTGTCTGAGGCCAGCTGAATATGACTGCATAGATGTTGCCAGTAGTCAGTTGCGCGGTGCCTGGCTGTTCTTTGTGCAGTGCTTCTGGCTGTTTTACGTGCTACGGATGTTAACTCGCTGGGGGCTTTCTTGTAGTTCAGCAGTGCAACGCGCTTCGTGGCTATGACAGGTTCCAGCTCTTCAAAGTGAGATTGAAACCAGTCTGTATTCCGCTTCACACGTTTGCCATAGGTGGTCATTGCTGACTCATCGATGGCGTCTCTGATGTGGGCCCACTTGGTCTCTGCATCCCCTGTGGGAGTGTTTTGAAGGGCTGTTCCAAGTGAATTTAGAAATTTTTGTAACAGCTGTGGGTGAGAAATTCTGCTTGTGTTGATGCGCGGGTGGCCCTTCTGCTTGGAGTGATGCAGCTTCTTTGGTTTAAGTCTAGGAGTGGTTGGTGTCGCAGTCCGCACTGTGGAAGCTGCGTGTGGTTTGAACGCTGGTTAAAGAGGCTCGCCTTGTGACGATGAGGTCCAGCTGGTGCCAACGACGTGATCTTGGGTGCCTCCAAGAAACCTGGTGACAGGGTTTATTGTGAAAGAACGAGTTGGTGATGCAGAGGTTATGATAGGTACACAACTCTAGCAGTCTCTGTCCATTCTCATTCATCCTTCCAATGCCATAGCGCCCAAGGCAGGAGGGCCATGAGTCATGGTCGGCCCCAACCCTGGCATTAAAGTCCCCCAGCAGGAACAGATGTTCGGTATTGGGGATGCTACTAATGATATTATGGAGTTCCTCGTAGAACTGGTCTTTAGCTTCAGGTGGGGAGCAGAGTGTTGGAGCATAGATGCTGAGTAGGTGTACCAGACCAGGGGCGGTGAGCAGTCGGATGGACAGTTCAGTTCTACTGAATGCATTTTAAGAATTCTACTCCCTCTGTTCCTTTCGCACTAATTCTGTCCTAGTTAATATTAGGATCATTGAAATCCCCCATTATTACTGCCCTATTATTTTTACACTTCTCAGATTTACCGACATATTTGCTCTTCTATCTTCCTCTGACTATTTGGAGGTCTATACTACACTCCCAGCACTGTGATTGCCCCTTTTTTGTTCTTCAGTTCAATCCATACGACCACATTTGATGATCCTTCTACCATATCATCCTTCCTCACAGCTTGTTTTTTGTTTCTTCAATCAATATTGCAACCCCCACCCCCCACCCCACCCAACTTTTTTCTCCCCTTCTCTAAATTATAACTAGGAATGTTGAGCTGCCATTCCTGCCTTTCTTTCAGTCATGTCTCAGTAATAGCTATATCATACTCCCAAGTGTCAATTTATGCTCTTAGCTCATTTGTCTTATTCCTTAGACTTCTTACATTGAAGTATATACCATTTAGCACAGCCAAACCTCCTTGTTCTCTATTTTCTAGCCTCTGTTTTCTCTGCCTTCCAAACAGACTTACTATTTTTTTGCCTTCCATTCCCAGCTTTTCATCTCTCCCTTCAGAATCTACTCTCAGGTTCCCAGCCTCCTGCCAAGCTAGTTTAAACTCTTCTCAACAGCACTAGCAAAGCCCTTTGTGAGCATATTGGTCCTTGTCCTGTTGAGGTGCAACCCGTCTGGCTGGTGCAGGTTCCAGCTCCCCCAGAAGTGGTCCCAATGCCTCAGGAATCTAAAGCCCTCCCTCCTGCACCATTTCTGAAGCCTTGTGTTCATCGGCTCTAGCTTCCTCATTGTATACTCATTAGAACTCTTGTGTGACCTCTGGGGAGCTGGGACCTGCCCTACCCTTTACTCGGCCCAGGCTACAGCACACTGTTGCCCGGTGTTTCACAACAACAACAACTTGCATTTATATAGTACCTTTAATGTCGTTAAACATCCCAATGTGCTTCACAGAAGTGTTTTCGGCAAAATATAAAACCAAGCCCCATAAGGCGCACTTGTTCTCCTCCAATTCATTCCTGCTGCCTCTGGTTATGTGCCACCTTCTCCTGCAAGAAACATTGAAATATGTCAGTGAGTGTTATGCAATAAGTTGGGATGATGATGAGAGATCTTTGCTTCTATGAGGAAAGAAGAAAGAAAGACTTGCATTTATACAACATCTTTCATGATTGCGGAACATCCCAAAGTGATTTGCAGCCAATGTGATGCTTATGAGGTTCAGTCATTGTTGTAATGTGGGGAAATGCAGAAGCTATTTTGCACATAACAAGGTTCCACAAACAGCAATGAGATAAATAATCAGATAAATTGTTTCAATGATGTTGTTTGAGAGATAAAAATTACCAGAACTCCCCTGCTCTTTGTCGATAGTGCCAGGGGATCATTTACATCCACCTGCAAAAGCAAATGGGGCACTTAATTAACATCTTATCTGAAAGATGGCACATCCAGCGGTGCTGCACCCCCTCAGTACTGCGCTGACGAAAGGTAAACATGGGGTTTGCTAGTTCATAATAAACATATCGGGGTAGATTTTCCATTAGTTTGAGCTAGTATTATCGCAAAATAGGTGAAATTGGCCGAACGAGTGCAAAGATCGTCGAATATTAAATGTAAGTTATATCAGGCATAAATTGAGCTTCCACGGTCTTTTGAACAGCAGCTGGAAACTAGCCCTACTCACAATGGCCACACCCTGAAATCAAAATAATAAACATGGTGAGATTCCACCAATTGCGGCTGTTCCATGAGGCTCTTCAAATTAAAATAGAAAATATAATTTGCTAAGAAACTGACTACAGCATGTTAATAAAATTAGTAAGTTGTTCAGTATAGTTTAAGACATTTTCAGTGTTTTAAAATTGGGTCAGACACAAGTGGTGGATGAGAAACCGAAACATTAAAAAGGCTTATTTTCTGTGATAAACCAATTTTCAGCTGTATGAATAAAACTGCACCAGTTTATCATTCTGAAATACTTCAAAGAACACATTTTACTGTAAAGAAAAAAGAAGTAATGATGTTCTGTTATGCTGCCCAATTGCACTGGTTCACGGAAGATTTAACATTTGTGATAATGCAAATGAGTTTGGGCAGAAACTTAAACCATAACGTCACCGCAGGAGAACTGGCACAATTTGTGCCCGGTTTCCTGTTTGTGCCCAAAGCAGAAAATCTATCCCATCATTGCCTTATAACTTTCACCTGCAGTATCTGTCTCCTTATTAATTGAAGTCCAGATTTCATTCTTTCTTGAGAAACCTGGCAATGATAGTGTTGAATATTGTAATTAATGCTCTCTGGGATGGTGCTTACCCAAAATAAAATGCTCTGAGCATTCTCTATCATGCAGTATCACTGCACCATTAAAGTGCTGATCCCTTTTTTTTGAGACACAATAAAATTGACTGTCCCTGAGCCCTTGCTCTGCAAAAAAAGTACACGTGCCTGTGTCGATGAAGATATCAGATTTACACTAGTAGTAACTTATCCATTAAACTAAGATAATAACAGCCATGGAACATTCTGACCTTTGTTACACGAACGGGGCAAAGTGTTGGGAATGTACATACCTGGCTCATTTACAGAGTAAACAATGCAGCTCTCTGTGTTCTGCTGATAAGAGCAAGAAGCTAGAATGTGTAGACTGATGCTGTCAGTAGAAGGAAATGCATTTTTCTCAGACTGTACTGACACCCGAGAACAAGTCACGACTGAAGTAACATTCAGTCACTCATTAATTCCACATCTCGTTTGTAAGTATTTTTAGGGGACTTAGGGCAGAAAAGGCAATCTCCTGGAAACACTCCCCATTCATCCTGACAAAATAATGCTGATGGTGGCAGAATGAGCTTCTGCATCTATCATTGTCTTACATTGTATCACAATCCCAGGTCAAGTATGAGGGGATCTGTGATGTACAGGATTTCCTGGTACAGTGTATTCTGTCCTACTTACAGACACAGACACACAGCCATTGCTAGAGTACGTGCAATACTAGAAACACCAATTATGACTGAATCACATTCCCCAGGAGAAGAGCCAGGGCCATACAAGTCAACAATAGGCGTCCTAGACACAAAAGTGCCCATTACGGTGATGAGCAATATGTAATCCAGATACTGGCTGTGTGTTGGGGACAGCTGTTACTCGACAGAGTAATTGGGGGGGCTGCACTGGGATGGCGATTGCAGAACACTGTTACTGGGCTGAGTATTAGGGAGCTCTGTTAAGGGAATGAGTATTGGGGAGCTCTGTTACTGGGCTGAGTATTGGGGAGCTCTGTTAAGGGAATGAGTAATGGGCATCTCTGTTACTGGACTGAGAACTGGACAGCTGTGTTGCTGGATTGAGTATTAGACAGCTCTGTTACTGAACTGAATATTGGACAGCTCAGTGACTGGACGGAGTATAGGAGAGCTCTGTTACTGTACTGAGTATTGAGCAGCTCTGTTACTGGATTGAGTATTGGACAGCTCTGTTACTGAACTGAATATTGGACAGCTCAGTGACTGGACTGAGTATAGGAGAGCTCTGTTACTGGACTGAGTAATGGGCAGCTTTGTTACTGGACTGAGAATCGGACAGCTCTGTTACTGGACTGAGTAATGGACAGCTTGTTACTGGACTAAATATTGTCCACTAAAATAGAAGCAAAATACTGCGGATGCTGGAAATCTGAAATAAAAACAAGAAATGCTGGAACCACTCAGCAGGTCTGGCAGCATCTGTGGAAAGAGAAGCAGAGTTAACGTTTCGGGTCAGTGACCCTTCTTCGGAACTCTTTTTTTTTAATGGTGTGTTGAAAGACAAAGCATTAGTACAGAAAAGGTGTTAACGGACTGAATATTGAACAGCATCAAGTGCAAACATGAAAAAAAACAGTGGGTAAGCAAACTGAACAAACTAAGATGAAATGAAATAAATGCAAAAAAAGATTGTAAAGAATGTAAAAAAGAAAAAAGAAGAAACAACTAAAAATGAAAGTAAAATGGGGGGCTGTCATGCTCTGAAATTATTGAACTCAATGTTCAGTCCGGCAGGCTTTAGTGTGCCTAATCGGTAAATGAGATGCTGTTCCTCAAGCTTGCGTTGATGTTCACTGGAACACTGCAGCAATCCCAGGACAGAGATGTGAGCATGAGAGCAGGGGGGAGTGTTGAAATGGCAAGCAACCGGAAGCTCAGGGTCCAGCTTGCGGACAGAGCGGAGGTGTTCCGCAAAGCGGTCACCCAGTCTGCGCTTGGTCTCCTCAATGTAGAGGAGACCACACTGTGAGCAGCGAATGCAGTATACTACATTGAAAGAAGTACAAGTAAATCGCTGCTTCACCTGAAAGGAGTGTTTGGGGCCTGGGATAGTGAGGAGAGAGGAGGTAAATGGGCAGGTATTACACCTCCTGCGATTGCAGGGGAAGGTGCCATGGGACGGGGACGAGGTGATGGGTGTAATGGAGGAGTGGACGAGGGTGTCGCGGAGGGAATGATCCCTTCGGAATGCTGACAGGGGAAGGGAGGGGAAGATGCGTTTGGTAGTGACATCACGCTGGAGGTGGCGGAAATGGCGGAGGATGATCCTTTGGACATGGAGGCTGATGGGGTGGAAAGTGAGGACAAGGGGAACCCTGTCACGGTTCTGGGAGGGAGGGGAAGGGGTGAGGGTAGAGGTGCGGGTAATGGGCCGGACACGGTTGAGGGCCCTGTCAACCACAGTGGGGGGGGAATCCTCGGTTGAGGAAAAAGGAGGTCATATCAGAAGCACCGTCATGGAAGGTAGCATCATCAGAGCAGATGCGTCGGAGACGGAGAAACTGGAAGAATGGAATGGAGTCCTTACAGGAGGTAGGGTGTGAAGAAGTGTAGTCGAGTTGGCTGTGGGAGTCGGTGGGCTTATAATAGATATTAGTAGGCAACCTATCCCCAGAGATGGAGACAGAGAAGTCGAGGAAGGGAAGGGAAGTGTCAGAGATGGACCATGTAAAGGTGAGAGAAGGGTGGAAATTGGAAGCAAAGTTGATAAAGTTTTCCAGTTCGGGGCGGGAACAGGAAACGGCACCGATACAGTCATCAATGTACCGGAAAAAGAGTTGGGGGAGGGGGCCTGAGTAGGACTGGAACAAAGAATGCTCGACGTATCCCACAAAAAGACAGGCATAACAAGGACCCATGCGGGTACCCAGAGCGACGCCTTTTACTTGAAGGAAGTGCGTGGAGTTGAAGGAGAAGTTGTTCAATGTGAGAACAAGTTCAGCCAGGCGGAGGGCAGCTCTATTACTGGACTGAGTAATGGACAGCTCTGTTACTGGACTGAGTAATGGGAGGTTCTGTTACTGGACTGAGTTTTGGACAGCTCTGTTACTGGACTAAGAAATATGGGCGGCACAGTAGCGCAGTGGTTAGCACTGCAGCCTCACAGCTCCAGCGACCCGGGTTCAATTATGGGTACTGCCTGTGTGGAGTTTGCAAGTTCTCCCTGTGTCTGCGTGGGTTTCCTCCGGGTGCTCCGGTTTCCTCCCACATGCCAAAGACTTGCTGGTTGATAGGTTAATTGGCCATTATAAATTGCAACTAGTATGGGTAGGTGGTAGGAAAATATAGGGACAGGAGGGGATGTGGTAGGAATATGGAATTAGTATAGGATTAGTATAAATGGGTGGTTGATGGTCGGCACGGACTCGGTGGGCCGAAGGGCCTGTTTCAGTGCTGTATCTCTAAATATAAAAAAATCTAAAAATAGGCAGCTCTGTTACTGAACTGAGTATTGGGCAGCCGTGTTACTGGACTTAATAATGGGGAGTTCTGTTACTGGAATCAGTATTTGGAGGCTCTGGTACTGGGCTGAGTATTGGGGAGTGCAGTTACTGGACCAGCTATTGGGCAGCTGTTACTGGACTGAGCAATGGGCAGCTTTGTTACTGGACTGAGTAATGGGCAGCTTTGTTACTGGACTGAGAATTGGACAGCTATGTTACTGGACTGAGTCATGGGCAGCTCTGTTACTGGACTGAGTAATGGGCAGCTTTGTTACTGGACTGAGTAATGGGCAGCTTTGTTACTGGACTGAGAATTGGACAGCTTTGTTACTGGACTGAGTAATGGGCAGCATTGTTACTGGACTGAGAATTGGACAGCTTTGTTACTGGACTGAGTAATGGGCAGCTTTGTTACTGAACTAGCTATTGGGCAGCTCTGTTACTGGACTGAGTAGTGGGCAGCTTTGTTACTGGACTGAGTAATGGGCAGCTTTGTTACTGGACTGAGAATTGGACAGCTTTGTTACTGGACTGAGTAATGGGCAGCTTTGTTACTGGACTGAGATTTGGACAGCTTTCTTACTGGACTGCGTAATGGGCAGCTTTGTTACTGGACTGAGAATTGGACAGCTTTGTTACTGGACAGAGAATTGGACAGCTTTGTTACTGGACTGAGTAATGGGCAGCTTTGTTACTGGACTGAGAATTGGACAGCTTTGTTACTGGACTGAGTAATGGGCAGCTTTGTTACTGGACTAAGAATTGGACAGCTTTGTTACTGGACTGAGTAATGGGCAACTTTGTTACTGGACTGAGTAATGGGCAGCCCTGTTACTGGACTGAGAATTGGACAGCTTTGTTACTGGACAGAGATTTGGACAGCTTTGTTACTGGACTGAGTAATGGGCAGCTTTGTTACTGGACTGAGAATTGGACAGCTCTGCTACTGGACTGAGTAATGGGCAGCTTTGTTACTGGACTGAGTAATGTGCAGCCCTGTTACTGGACTGAGAATTGGACAGCTTTGTTACTGGACTGAGTAATGGGCAGCTTTGTTACTGAACTGAGAATTGGACAGCTCTGCTATTGGACTGAGTAATGGGCAGCTTTGTTACTGGACTGAGTAATGGGCAGCTTTATTACTTGACTGAGAATTGGACAGCTTTGTTCCTGGACTGAGAATTGGACAGCTTTGCTACTGGACTGAGTAACGGGCAGCTTTGTTACTGGACTGACAATTGGACAGCTTTGTTACTGGACTGAGTAATTGGCAGCTTTGGTACTGGACTGAGAATTGGACAGCTTTGTTACTGGACTGAGTAATGGGCATCTCTGTTACTGGGCTGAGAATTGGGCAGCTTTGTTTCTGGACTGAGTAATGGGCAGCTCTGTTACTGGACTGAGTAATGGGCAGCTTTGTTAAAGGACTGATTAATGGACAGCTTTGTTACTGGACTGAGTAATGGGCATCTTTGTTACTGGACTGAGAATTGGACAGCTATGTTACTGGACTGAGTCATGGGCAGCTCTGTTACTGGACTGAGTAATGGGCAGCTTTGTTACAGGACTGAGTAATGGGCAGCTTTGTTACTGGACTGAGAATTGGACAGCTTTGTTACTGGACTGAGTAATGGGCATCTCTGTTACTGGGCTGAGAATTGGGCAGCTTTGTTTCTGGACTGAGTAATGGGCAGCTTTGTTACTGGACTGAGAATTGGACAGCTTTGTTACTGAACTGAGAATTGGACAGCTCTGTTACAGGACTGAGTAATGGGCAGCTTTGTTACTGGACTGAGTAATGGGCAGCTTTGTTACTGGACTGAGTAATGGGCAGCTTTATTATTGGACTAAGTAATGGGCAGCTTTGTTACTGGACTGAGTAATGGGCAGCTTTGCTATTGGACTAAGTAATGGGCAGCTTTGTTACTGGACTGAGTAATGGGCAGCTTTGTTATTGGACTAAGTAATGGGCAGCTTTGTTACTGGACTGAGAATTGGACAGCTTTGTTACTGGACTGAGTAATGGGCAGCTTTGTTACTGGAATGAGTAATGGGCAGCTTTGTTACTGGACTGAGTAAAGGGCAGATTTGTTACAGGACTGAGGATTGGACAGCTTTGATACTGGACTGAGTAATGGGCAGATTTGTTACAGGACTGAGGATTGGACTGCTTTGTTAATGGACTGAGAGATGGGCAGATTTGTTACAGTACTCAGGATTGGACTGCTCTGTTACTGGACGAAGTAATGGGCACATTTGTTACAGGACTGAATATTGGACAGCTCTGTTACTTGACTGAGCATTGAACAGCTCTGCTTCTGGACTGTGAATGAGACAGTTCTGTTATGGAACTGAGTACTGGGCAGCTCTGTTACTCGACTGAGTGTTGGTCAGCTCTGCTACTGGACTGAGTAATGGGCAGCTATGTTACTGGTCTGAGTGTTGGTCAGCTTTGTTACTGGACTGAATGATGGGCAGCTTTGTTACAGGACTGCGTAATGGGCAGCTTTGTTACTGGACTGAGTAATCGGCATCTTTGTTACTGGACTGAGTAATGGGCAGCTCTGTTACTGGACTGAGTGTTGGTCAGCTCTGCTACTGGACTGAGAATTGGAAAGCTTTGTTACTGGACTGAGAATTGGACAGCTTTGTTACTGGACTGAGTAATGGGCAGATCTGTTACTGGACTGAGTAATGGGCAGATTTGTTACAGGACTGAGTAATGGACAGCTCTGTTACTGGACTGAGTGATGGGCAGCTCTGTTACAGGACTGAGAATTGGACAGCTTTGTTACTGGACTGAGTAATGGGCAGCTTTGTTACTGGACTGAGAATTGGACAGCTTTGTTACTGGACTGAGAATTGGACAGCTCTGTTACAGGACTGAGTAATGGGAAGATTTGTTACTGGACTGAGTAATGAGCAGCTTTGTTACAGGACTGAGTAATGGGCAGCTGTGTTATTGGACTAAGTAATGGGCAGCTTTGTTACTGGACTGAGTAATGGGCAACTTTGTTATTGGAATAAGTAATGGGCAGCTTTGTTACTGGACTGAGAATTGGACAGCTTTGTTACTGGACTGAGAATTGGACAGCTCTGTTACAGGACTGAGTAATGGGCAGCTTTGTTACTGGACTGAGTAATGAGCAGCTTTGTTACAGGACTGAGTAATGGGCAGCTTTATTACTGGACTGAGTAATGGGCAGCTTTGTTACAGGACTGAGTAATGGGCAGCTTTGTTATTGGACTAAGTAGTGGGCAGCTTTGTTACTGGAATGAGTAATGGGCAGCTTTGTTACTGGACTGAGTAATGGGCAGATTTGTTACAGGACTGACGATTGGACAGCTTTGTTACTGGACTGAGTAATGGGCAGATTTGTTACTGGACTGAGAATTGGACAGCTTTGTTACTGGAATGAGTAATGGGCAGCTTTGTTACTGGACTGAGTAATGGGCAGATTTGTTACAGGACTGAGGATTGGACTGCTTTGTTACTGGACTGAGTAATGGGCAGATTTGTTACAGTACTCAGGATTGCACAGCTCTGTTACTGGACTAAGTAATGGGCACATTTGTTACAGACTGAGTATTGGACAGCTCTGTTACTCGTCTGAGCATTGAACAGCTCTGCTTCTGGACTGTGAATGAGACCGTTCTGTTATGGAACTGAGTACTGGGCAGCTCTGTTACTCGACTGTTTATAGGGCAGCTCTGTTACAGTACTGAATAAAGGATAGCTCTGTTACGGGCATGAGAATTGGGTAGCTCTGTTACTGGACTGAGAACTGGGCAGGTCTGTTACTGGACCTGGTATTGAAGAGCTCTGTTACTGGACTGAGTATTGGGCAGCTCTGTTACTGGTGTGAGTATTGGACAGCTCTGTTACTGCTTGGAGTGTTGGACAGCTCGGTTACTAGAATGAGTGATGGGAAGCTCTGTTACTGGACAGAGAATTGGGCAGGTCTATTATTGGTCTGAATATTGGACAGCTCTGTTACTGGACTGAGTGTTGGTCAGATCTGTTGCTGGACTGAGTGTTGGTCAGCTCTGCTACTGGACTGAGTGTTGGTCAGATCTGTTACTGGACTGAGTGTTGGTCATCTCTGTTACTGGACTGAGTGTTGGTCAGCTATGTTACTGGACTTACTGTTGGTCAGCTCTGCTACTGGACTGGGTGTTGGTCAGCTCTGTTACTGGTCTGAGTGCTGGTCAACTATGTTACTGGACTGAGTGTTGGTCAGCTATGCTACTGGACAGAGTGTTGGTCAGCTCTGTTACTAGAATGAGTGTTGGTCAGCTGTGCTACAGGACTGAGTATTGGTGAGCTCTGTTACTGGACTGAGTGTTGGTCAGCTTTGTTACTGGACTGAGTAATTGGCAGCTTTGTTACTGGACTGAGAATTGGACAGCTTTGTTACTGGACTGAGTAATGGGCAGTTCTGTTACTGGACTGAGAATTGGACAGCTTTGTTACTGGACTGAGTAATGGGCAGCTCTGTTACAGGACTGAGAATTGGACAGCTTTGTTACTGGACTGAGTAATGGGCAGCTTTGTTACTGGACTGAGAATTGGACAGCTTTGTTACTGGACTGAGAATTGGACAGCTCTGTTACAGGACTGAGTAATGGGAAGATTTGTTACTGGACTGAGTAATGAGCAGCTTTGTTACAGGACTGAGTAATGGGCAGCTTTGTTATTGGACTAAGTAATGGGCAGCTTTGTTACTGGACTGAGTAATGGGCAACTTTGTTATTGGAATAAGTAATGGGTAGCTTTGTTACTGGAATGAGAATTGGACAGCTCTGTTACAGGACTGAGGAATGGGCAGCTTTGTTACTGGACTGAGTAATGAGCAGCTTTGTTACAGGACTGAGTAAAGGGCAGCTTTATTACTGGACTGAGTAATGGGCAGCTTTGTTACAGGACTGAGTAATGGGCAGCTTTGTTATTGGACTAAGTAATGGGCAGCTTTGTTACTGGACTGAGAATTGGACAGCTTTGTTACTGGACTGAGTAATGGGCAGCTTTGTTACTGGAATGAGTAATGGGCAACTTTGTTACTGGACTGAGTAATGGGCAGATTTGTTACAGGACTGACGATTGGACAGCTTTGTTACTGGACTGAGTAATGGGCAGATTTGTTACAGGACTGAGGATTGGACTGCTTTGTTACTGGACTGAGTAATGGGCAGATTTGTTACAGTACTCAGGATTGCACAGCTCTGTTACTGGACTAAGTAATGGGCACATTTGTTACAGGACTAAGTATTGGACAGCTCTGTTACTCGTCTGAGCAATGAACAGCTCTGCTTCTGGAATGTGAATGAGACCGTTCTGTTATGGAACTGAGTACTGGGCAGCTCTGTTACTCGACTGTTTATAGGGCAGCTCTGTTACAGTACTGAATAAAGGATAGCTCTGTTACGGGCATGAGAATTGGGTAGCTCTGCTACTGGACTGAGAACTGGGCAGGTCTGTTACTGGACCTAGTATTGAAGAGCTCTGTTACTGGACTGAGTATTGGGCAGCTCTGTTACTGGTGTGAGTATTGGACATCTCTGTTACTGCTTGGAGTGTTGGACAGCTCGGTTACTAGACTGAGTGATGGGAAGCTCTGTTACTGGACAGAGAATTGGGCAGCTCTATTACTGGTCTGAATATTGGACAGCTCTGTTACTGGACTGAGTGTTGGTCAGCTCTGTTACTGGACTGAGTGTTGGTCAGCTCTGCTACTGGACTGAGTGTTGGTCAGATCTGTTACTGGACTGAGTGTTGGTCATCTCTGTTACTGGACTGAGTGTTGGTCAGCTATGTTACTGGACTTAGTGTTGGTCAGCTCTGCTACTGGACTGGGTGTTGGTCAGCTCTGTTACTGGTCTGAGTGCTGGTCAACTATGTTACTGGACTGAGTGTTGGTCAGCTCTGTTACTGGTCTGAGTGCTGGTCAACTATGTTACTGGACTGAGTGTTGGTCAGATCTGTTACTGGACTGAGTGTTGGTCATCTCTGTTACTGGACTGAGTGTTGGTCAGCTATGTTACTGGACTTAGAGTTGGTCAGCTCTGCTACTGGACTGAGTGTTGGTCAGATCTGTTACTGGACTGAGTGTTGGTCATCTCTGTTACTGGACTGAGTGTTGGTCAGCTATGTTACTGGACTTAGTGTTGGTCAGCTCTGCTACTGGACTGGGTGTTGGTCAGCTCTGTTACTGGTCTGAGTGCTGGTCAACTATGTTACTGGACTGAGTGTTGGTCAGCTCTGTTACTGGTCTGAGTGCTGGTCAACTATGTTACTGGACTGAGTGTTGGTCAGATCTGTTACTGGACTGAGTGTTGGTCATCTCTGTTACTGGACTGAGTGTTGGTCAGCTATGTTACTGGACTTAGAGTTGGTCAGCTCTGCTACTGGACTGGGTGTTGGTCAGCTCTGTTACTGGTCTGAGTGCTGGTCAACTATGTTACTGGACTGAGTGTTGGTCAGCTATGCTACTGGACAGAGTGTTGGTCAGCTCTGTTACTGGACTGAGTGTTGGTCAGCTCTGCTACAGGACTGAGTATTGGTGAGCTCTGTTACTGGACTGAGTGTTGGTCAGCTTTGTTACTGGACTGAGTAATTGGCAGCTTTGTTACTGGACTGAGAATTGGACAGCTTTGTTACTGGACTGAGTAATGGGCAGTTCTGTTACTGGACTGAGAATTGGACAGCTTTGTTACTGGACTGAGTAATGGGCAGCTCTGTTACTGGACTGAGTAATGGGCAGCTTTGTTATTGGACTAAGTAGTGGGCAGCTTTGTTACTGGGCTGAGAATTGGAGAGCTTTGTTACTGGACTGAGAATTGGACAGCTCTGTTACAGGACTGAGTAATGGGCAGCTTTGGTACTGGACTGAGTAATGGGCAGCTTTGTTACAGGACTGAGTAATGGGCAGCTTTGTTATTGGACTAAGTAATGGGCAACTTTGTTACTGGAATGAGTAATGGGCAGCTTTGTTACTGGACTGAGTAATGGGCAGATTTGTTACAGGACTGACGATTGGGCAGCTTTGTTACTGGACTGAGTAATGGGCAGATTTGTTACAGGACTGAGGATTGGACTGCTTTGTTACTGGACTGAGTAATGGGCAGATTTGTTACAGTACTCAGGATTGCACAGCTCTGTTACTGGACTAGGTAATGGGCACATTTGTTACAGGTCTGAGTATTGGACAGCTCTGTTACTCGTCTGAGCATTGAACAGCTCTGCTTCTGGACTGTGAATGAGACCGTTCTGTTATGGAACTGAGTACTGGGCAGCTCTGTTACTCGACTGTTTATAGGGCAGCTCTGTGACAGTACTGAATAAAGGATAGCTCTGTTACGGGCATGAGAATTGGGTAGCTCTGTTACTGGACCTAGTATTGAAGAGCTCTGTTACTGGACTGAGTATTGGGCAGCTCTGTTACTGGAGTGAGTATTGGACAGCTCTGTTACTGCTTGGAGTGTTGGACAGCTTGGTTACTAGACTGAGTGATGGGAAGCTCTGTTACTGGACAGAGAATTGGGCAGCTCTATTATTGGTCTGAATATTGGACAGCTCTGTTACTGGACTGAGTGTTGGTCAGATCTGTTGATGGACTGAGTGTTGGTCAGCTCTGCTACTGGACTGAGTGTTGGTCAGATCTGTTACTGGACTGAGTGTTGGTCATCTCTGTTACTGGACTGAGTGTTGGTCAGCTATGCTACTGGACAAAGAGTTGGTCAGCTCTGTTACTGGACTGAGTGTTGGTCAGCTCTGCTCCAGGACTGAGTATTGGTGAGCTCTGTTACTGGACTGAGTGTTGGTCAGCTTTGTTAATGGACTGAGTAATTGGCAGCTTTGTTACTGGACTGAGTAATGGGCAGTTCTGTTACTGGACTGAGAATTGGACAGCTTTGTTACTGGACTGAGTAATGGGCAGCTCTGTTACTGGACTAAGTAGTGGGCAGCTTTGTTACTGGGCTGAGAATTGGACAGCTCTGTTACTGGACTGAGTAATGGGCAACTTTGTTACAGGACTGCGTAATGGGCAGTTTTGTTATTGGACTAAGTAATGGGCAGCTTTGTTACTGGACTGAGTAATGGGCAGCTTTGATATTGGACTGAGTAATGGGCAGATTTGTTACAGGACTGAGGATTGGACAGCTTTGATACTGGACTGAGTAATGGGCAGCTTTGTTACTGGACTGAGTAATGGGCAGCTTTGTTACTGGAATGAGTAATGGGCAGCTTTGTTACTGGACTGAGTAATGGGCAGATTTGTTACAGGACTGAGGATTGGACAGCTTTGATACTGGACTGAGTAATGGGCAGATTTGTTACAGGACTGAGGATTGGACTGCTTTGTTAATGGACTGAGTAATGGGCAGATTTGTTACAGGACTGAGTATTGGACAGCTCTGTTACTTGACTGAGCATTGAACAGCTCTGCTTCTGGACTGTGAATGAGACAGTTCTCTTATGGAACTGAGTATTGGGAAGCTCTGTTCCTCGACTGAGTGTTGGTCAGCTCTGCTACTGGACTGAGTAATGGGCAGCTATGTTACTGGTCTGAGTGTTGGTCAGCTTTGTTACTGGACTGAGTAATGGGCAGCTTTGTTACAGGACTGAGTAATGGGCAGCTTTGTTACTGGACTGAGTAATCGGCATCTTTGTGACTGGACTGAGTAATGGGCAGCTCTGGTACTGGACTGAGTGTTGGTCAGCTCTGCTACTGGACTGAGAATTGGACAGCTTTGTTACTGGACTGAGAATTGGACAGCTTTGTTACTGGACTGAGAATTGGACAGCTCTGTTACTGGACTGAGTAATGGGCAGCTCTGTTACTGGACTGAGGAATGGGCATCTTTGTTACTGGACTGAGAATTGGACAGATTTGTTACTGGACTGAGTGATGGGCAGCTGTGTTACTGGACTGAGTAATGGGCAGCTTTGTTACAGGACTGAGTAATGGGCAGCTTTGTTACTGGACTGAGAATTGGACAGCTTTGTTACTGGACTGAGTAATGGGCAGCTCTGTTACATGACTGAGAATTGGACAGCTTTGTTACTGGACTGAGTAATGGGCAGCTTTGTTACTGGACTGAGAATTGGACAACTTTGTTACTGGACTGAGAATTGGACAGCTCTGTTACAGGACTGAGTAATGGGCAGCTTTGTTACTGGACTGAGTAATGAGCAGCTTTGTTACAGGACTGAGTGATGGGCAGCTTTGTTATTGGACTAAGTAATGGGCAGCTTTGTTACTGGACTGAGTAATGGGCAACTTTGTTATTGGAATAAGTAATGGGCAGCTTTGTTACTGGACTGAGAATTGGACAGCTTTGTTACTGGACTGAGAATTGGACAGCTCTGTTACAGGACTGAGTAATGGGCAGCTTTGTTACTGGACTGAGTAATGGGCAGCTTTGTTACAGGACTGAGTAATGGGCAGCTTTGTTACTGGAATGAGTAATGGGCAGCTTTGTTACTGGAATGAGTAATGGGCAGATTTGTTACAGGACTGAGGATTGGACAGCTTTGTTACTGGACTGAGTAATGGGCAGATTTGTTACAGGACTGAGGATTGGACAGCTTTGTTACTGGACTGATTAATGGGCAGATTTGTTACAGTACTCAGGATTGCACAGCTCTGTTACTGGACAAGGTAATGGGCACATTTGTTACAGGACTGAGTATTGGACAGCTCTGTTACTCGTCTGTGCATTGAACAGCTCTGCTTCTGGACTGTGAATGAGACAGTTCTGTTATGGAACTGAGTACTGGGCAGCTCTGTTACTCGACTGTTTATAGCGCAGCTCTGTTACAGTACTGAATAAAGGATAGCTCTGTTACGGGCATGAGAATTGGGTAGCTCTGTTACTGGACTGAGAACTGGGCAGGTCTGTTACTGGACCTAGTATTGAAGAGCTCTGTTACTGGACTGGGTATTGGACAGCTCTGTTACTGCTTGGAGTGTTGGACAGCTCTGTTACTGCTTGGAGTGTTGGACAGCTCGGTTACTAGAATGAGTGATGGGAAGCTCTGTTACTGGACAGAGAATTGGGCAGCTCTATTACTGGTCTGAATATTGGACAGCTCTGTTACTGGACTGAGTGTTGGTCAGCTCTGTTACTGGACTGAGTGTTGGTCAGCTCTGCTACTGGACTGAGTGTTGGTCAGATCTGTTACTGGACTGAGTGTTGGTCATCTCTGTTACTGGACTGAGTGTTGGTCAGCTATGTTACTGGACTGAGTGTTGGTCAACTATGTTACTGGACTGAGTGTTGGTCAGCTATGCTACTGGACAGAGTGTTGGTCTGCTCTGTTACTGGACTGAGTGTTGGTCAGCTCTGTTACTGGTCTGAGTGCTGGTCAACTATGTTACTGGACTGAGTGTTGGTCAGCTATGCTACTGGACAGAGTGTTGGTCTGCTCTGTTACTGGACTGAGTGTTGGGCAGCTCTGCCACTGGACTGAGAGTTGGTCAGCTCTGTTACTGGATTGAGTAATGGGCAGATTTGTTACTGGACTGAGAATTGGACAGCTCTGTTACAGGACTGAGTAATGGGCAGCTTTGTTACTGGACTGAGTAATGGGAAGCTTTGTTACTGGACTGAGTAATGGGCAGCTTTGTTACTGGACTGAGTAATGGGCAGATTTGTTACAGGACTGAGGATTGAACTGCTTTGTTACTGGACTGAGTAATGGGCAGATTTGTTACTGGTCTGAATATTGGACAGCTCTGTTACTGGACTGAGTGATGGGAAGCTCTGTTACTGGACAGAGAATTGGGCAGCTCTATTTCTGGTCTGAATATTGGACAGGTCTGTTACTGGACTGAGTGTTGGTCAGCTCTGTTACTGGACTGAGTGATGGGAAGCTCTGTTACTGGACAGAGAATTGGGCAGCTCTATTTCTGGTCTGAATATTGGACAGGTCTGTTACTGGACTGAGTGTTTGTCAGCTCTGCTTCTGGAATGAGTGTTGGTCAGCCCTTTTACTGGACTGAGTGTTGGTCAGCTCTGTTACTGGACTGAATGTTGGTCAGCTCTGCTACTGGACTGAGTGTTGGTCAGCTCTGTTACTGGACTTTGTGTTGGTCAGCTTTGTTACTGGACTGAGTGTTGGTCAGCTTTGTTACTGGACTGAGAATTGGACAGCTTTATTACTGGACTGAGAATTGGACAGCTCTGTTACTGGACTGAGTAATGGGCAGCTCTGTTACTGGACTGTGGAATGGGCATCTTTATTACTGGACTGAGAATTGGACAGCTTTGTTACTGGACTGAGTGATGGGCAGCTGTGTTACTGGACTGAGTAATGGGCAGCTTTGTTACAGGACTGAGTAATGGGCAACTTTGTTACTGGACTGAGAATTGGACAGCTTTGTCACTGGACTGAGTAATGGGCAGCTCTGTTACATGACTGAGAATTGGACAGCTTTGTTACTGGACTGAGTAATGGGCAGCTTTGTTACTGGACTGAGAATTGCACAGCTTTGTTACTGGACTGAGAATTGGACAGCTCTGTTACAGGACTGAGTAATGGGCAGCTTTGTTACTGGACTGAGTAATGAGCAGCTTTGTTACAGGACTGAGTGATGGGCAGCTTTGTTATTGGACTAAGTAATGGGCAGCTTTGTTACTGGACTGAGTAATGGGCAACTTTGTTATTGGAATAAGTAATGGGCAGCTTTGTTACTGGACTGAGAATTGGACAGCTTTGTTACTGGACTGAGAATTGGACAGCTCTGTTACAGGACTGAGTAATGGGCAGCTTTGTTACTGGACTGAGTAATGGGCAGCTTTGTTACAGGACTGAGTAATGGGCAGCTTTGTTATTGGACTAAGTAATGGGCAGCTTTGTTACTGGACTGAGAATTGGACAGCTTTGTTACTGGACTGAGTAATGGGCAGCTTTGTTACTGGAATGAGTAATGGGCAGCTTTGTTACTGGACTGAGTAATGGGCAGATTTGTTACAGGACTGAGGATTGGACAGCTTTGTTACTGGACTGAGTAATGGGCAGATTTGTTACAGGACTGAGGATTGGACAGCTTTGTTACTGGACTGATTAATGGGCAGATTTGTTACAGTACTCAGGATTGCACGTCTCTGTTACTGGACAAGGTAATGGGCACATTTGTTACAGGACTGAGTATTGGACAGCTCTGTTACTCGTCTGTGCATTGAACAGCTCTGCTTCTGGACTGTGAATGAGACAGTTCTGTTATGGAACTGAGTACTGGGCAGCTCTGTTACTCGACTGTTTATAGGGCAGCACTGTTACAGTACTGAATAAAGGATAGCTCTGTTACGGGCATGAGAATTGGGTAGCTCTGTTACTGGACTGAGAACTGGGCAGGTCTGTTACTGGACCTAGTATTGAAGAGCTCTGTTACTGGACTGGGTATTGGACAGCTCTGTTACTGCTTGGAGTGTTGGACAGCTCTGTTACTGCTTGGAGTATTGGACAGCTCGGTTACTAGAATGAGTGATGGGAAGCTCTGTTACTGGACAGAGAATTGGACAGCTCTGTTACTGGACTGAGTGTTGGTCAGCTCTGTTACTGGACTGAGTGTTGGTCAGCTCTGCTACTGGACTGAGTGTTGGTCAGCTCTGCTACTGGACTGAGTGTTGGTCAGATCTGTTACTGGACTGAGTGTTGGTCATCTCTGTTACTGGACTGAGTGTTGGTCAGCTATGTTACTGGACTGAGTGTTGGTCAGCTCTGCTACTGGACTGGGTGTTGGTCAGCTCTGTTACTGGTCTGAGTGCTGGTCAACTATGTTACTGGACTGAGTGTTGGTCAGCTATGCTACTGGACAGAGTGTTGGTCTGCTCTGTTACTGGACTGAGTGTTGGGCAGCTCTGCCATTGGACTGAGAGTTGGTCAGCTCTGTTACTGGACTGAGTAATGGGCAGATTTGTTACTGGACTGAGAATTGGACAGCTCTGTTACAGGACTGAGTAATGGGCAGCTTTGTTACTGGACTGAGTAATGGGAAGCTTTGTTACTGGACTGAGTAATGGGCAGCTTTGTTACTGGACTGAGTAATGGGCAGATTTGTTACAGGACTGAGGATTGAACTGCTTTGTTACTGGACTGAGTAATGGGCAGATTTGTTACCGGTCTGAATATTGGACAGCTCTGTTACTGGACTGAGTGCTGGTCAGCTCTGTTACTGGACTGAGTGATGGGAAGCTCTGTTACTGGACAGAGAATTGGGCAGCTCTATTTCTGGTCTGAATATTGGACAGGTCTGTTACTGGACTGAGTGTTTGTCAGCTCTGCTACTGGAATGAGTGTTGGTCAGCCCTTTTACTGGACTGAGTGTTGCTCAGCTCTGTTACTGGACTGAATGTTGGTCAGCTCTGCTACTGGACTGAGTGTTGGTCAGCTCTGTTACTCGACTTTGTGTTGGTCAGCTTTGTTACCGGACTGAGTGTTGGTCAGCTCTGCTACTGGACTGAGAATTGGACAGCTTTGTTACTGGACTGAGAATTGGACAGCTTTGTTACTGGACTGAGAATTGGACAGCTCTGTTACTGGACTGAGAATTGGACAGCTCTGTTACTGGACTGAGTAATGGGCAGCTCTGTTACTGGACTGAGGAATGGGCATCTTTGTTACTGGACTGAGAATTGGACAGCTTTGTTACTGGACTGAGTGATGGGCAGCTGTGTTACTGGACTGAGTAATGGGCAGCTTTGTTACTGGACTGAGTAATTGGCAGCTTTGTTACAGGACTGAGAATTGGACAGCTTTGTTACTGGACTGAGTAATGGGCAGCTCTGTTACATGACTGAGAATTGGACAGCTTTGTTACTGGACTGAGTAATGGGCAGCTTTGTTACTGGACTGAGAATTGGACAGCTTTGTTACTGGACTGAGAATTGGACAGCTCTGTTACAGGACTGAGTAATGGGCAGCTTTGTTACTGGACTGAGTAATGAGCAGCTTTGTTACAGGACTGAGTGATGGGCAGCTTTGTTATTGGAATAAGTAATGGGCAGCTTTGTTACTGGACTGAGAATTGGACAGCTTTGTTACTGGACTGAGAATTGGACAGCACTGTTACAGGACTGAGTAATGGGCAGCTTTGTTACTGGACTGAGTAATGGGCAGATTTGTTACAGGACTGAGTAATGGGCAGCTTTGTTATTGGACTAAGTAATGGGCAGCTTTGTTACTGGACTGATTAATGGGCAGATTTGTTACAGGACTGAGGATTGGACAGCTTTGTTACTGGACTGATTAATGGGCAGATTTGTTACAGTACTCAGGATTGCACAGCTCTGTTACTGGACAAGGTAATGGGCACATTTGTTACAGACTGAGTATTGGACAGCTCTGTTACTCGTCTGAGCATTGAACAGCTCTGCTTCTGGACTGTGAATGAGACAGTTCTGTTATGGAACTGAGTACTGGGCAGCTCTGTTACTCGACTGTTTATAGCGCAGCTCTGTTACAGTACTGAATAAAGGATAGCTCTGTTACGGGCATGAGAATTGGGTAGCTCTGTTACTGGACTGAGAACTGGGCAGGTCTGTTACTGGAGCTAGTATTGAAGAGCTCTGTTACTGGACTGGGTATTGGACAGCTCTGTTACTGCTTGGAGTGTTGGACAGCTCTGTTACTGCTTGGAGTGTTGGACAGCTCGGTTACTAGAATGAGTGATGGGAAGCTCTGTTACTGGACAGAGAATTGGGCAGCTCTATTACTGGTCTGAATATTGGACAGCTCTGTTACTGGACTGAGTGTTGGTCAGCTCTGTTACTGGACTGAGTGTTGGTCAGCTCTGCTACTGGACTGAGTGTTGGTCAGATCTGTTACTGGACTGAGTGTTGGTCATCTCACTTACTGGACTGAGTGTTGGTCAGCTATGTTACTGGACTGAGTGTTGGTCAGCTCTGCTACTGGACTGGGTGTTGGTCAGCTCTGTTACTGGTCTGAGTGCTGGTCAACTATGTTACTGGACTGAGTGTTGGTCAGCTATGCTACTGGACAGAGTGTTGGTCTGCTCTGTTACTGGACTGAGTGTTGGGCAGCTCTGCCACTGGACTGAGAGTTGGTCAGCTCTGTTACTGGACTGAGTAATGGGCAGATTTGTTACTGGACTGAGAATTGGACAGCTCTGTTACAGGACTGAGTAATGGGCAGCTTTGTTACTGGACTGAGTAATGGGAAGCTTTGTTACTGGACTGAGTAATGGGCAGCTTTGTTACTGGACTGAGTAATGGGCCGATTTGTTACAGGACTGAGTAATGGGAAGCTTTGTTACTGGACTGAGTAATGGGCAGCTTTGTTACTGGACTACCAATTGGACAGCTCTGTTACAGGACTGAGTAATAGGCAGCTTTGTTACTGGACTGAGTAATGGGAAGCTTTGTTACTGGACTGAGTAATGGGCAGCTTTGTTACTGGACTGAGTAATGGGCAGCTTTGTTACTGGGCTGAGTAATGGGAAGCTTTGTTACTGGACTGAGTAATGGGCAGCTTTGTTACTGGACTGAGGATTGGACTGCTTTGTTACTGGACTGAGTAATGGGCAGATTTGTTTCAGGACTGAGTATTGGGCAGCTCTGTTACTGGTCTGAATATTGGACAGCTCTGTTACTGGACTGAGTGTTGGTCAGCCCTGCTATTGGACCGAGTGTTGGTCAGCTCTGCTACTGGACCGAGTGTTGGTCAGCTCTGCTACTGGAATAGTGTTGGTCAGCCCTGCTACTGGACTGAGTGTTGGTCAGCTCTGTTACTGTACTGAATGTTGGTCAGCTATGCTACTGGACTGAGTGTTGGTCAGCTCTGCTACTGGACTGAGTTTTGGTCAGCTCTGCTACTGGACCGAGTGTTGGTCAGCTCTGTTACTGGAATGAGTGTTGGTCAGCCCTGCTACTGGACTGAGTGTTGGTCAGCTCTGCTATTGGACTGAGTGTTGGTCAGCTCTGTTACTGCACTGAATGTTGGTCAGCTATGCTACTGGACTGAGTGTTGGTCAGCTCTGCTATTGGAATGAGTGTTGGTCAGCTCTGTTACTGTACTGAATGTTGGTCAGCTATGCTACTGGACTGAATGTTGGTCAGCTATGCTACTGGACTGAGTGTTGGTCAGCTCTGTTACTGTACTGAATGTTGGTCAGCTATGCCACTGGACTGAGTGTTGGTCAGCTCTGCTACTGGACTGAGAGTTGGTCAGCTCTGTTACTGGACTGAGTGTTGGTCAGCTCTGCTACTGGACTGAGTGTTGGTCAGCTCTGCTACTGGACTGAGTGTTGGTCATCTCCGTTACAGTACTGAGGGTTGGTCAGCTATGTTATTGGACTGAGTGTTGGTCAGCTCTGCTACTGGACTGAGTGTTGGTCAGCTCTGTTACTGGACTGAGTGTTGGTCAGCTTTGTTACTGGACTGAGTAATGGGCAGCTTTGTTACTGGACTGCGAATTGGACTGCTCTGTTACTGGACTGAGAATTGGACAGTTCTGTTACTGGACTGAGTTTTGGGCAGCTTTGTTACTGGACTGCGAATTGGACTGCTCTGTTACTGGACTGAGAATTGGACAGCTCTGTTACTGGACTGAGTGTTGGTTAGCTATGTTATTGGACTGAGTGTTGGGCAGGTCTGTTACTGGACTGAGAATTGGGCAGCTTTGTCACTGGACTGAGTGATGGGCAGCTTTGTTACTGGACTGAGAATTGGACAGCTTTGTTACTGGACTGAGAATTGGACAGCTTTGTTACAGGACTGAGTAATGGGCAGCTTTGTTACTGGACTGATTTATGGGCAGCTTTGTTACTGGACTTAGAATTGGACAGATCTGTTACAGGACTGAGTAATGGGCAGCTTTCTTACTGGACTGAGTAATGGGCAGCTTTGTTACAGGACCGAGTAATGGGCAGCTTTGTCACTGGACTGAGTGATGGGCAGCTTTGTTACTGGACTGAGAATTGGACAGCTTTGTTACTGGACTGAGAATTGGACAGCTTTGTTACAGGACTGAGTAATGGGCAGCTTTGTTACTGGACTGATTTATGGGCAGCTTTGTTACTGGACTTAGAATTGGACAGATCTGTTACAGGACTGAGTAATGGGCAGCTTTCTTACTGGACTGAGTAATGGGCAGCTTTGTTACAGGACCGAGTAATGGGCAGCTTTGTTACTGGACTGAGTAATGGGCAGCTTTGTTACTGGACTGAGTACTGGGCAGCTCTGTTACTGGACTGAGTAATGGGCAGCTTTGTTACTGGACTTAGAATTGGACAGCTTTGTTACTGGACTGAGTAATGGGCAGCTTTGTTACTGGACTGAAAACTGGATGGCTCTGTTACAGGACTGAGTAATGGGCAGCTTTGTTACTGGATTGAGAATTGGACAGCTTTGTTACTGGACTTAGAATTGGACAGCTTTGTTACTGGACTGAGTAATGGGCAGCTTTGTTACTGGATGAAAACGGGACGGCTCTGTTACAGGACTGAGTAATGGGCAGCTTTGTTACTGGACTTAGTACTGGGCAGCTTTGTTACAGGACTGAGTAATGGGCAGCTTTGTTACTGGACTGAGTAATGGGCAGCTGTGTTACTGGACTGAGTAATGGGCAGCTCTGTTACTGGACTGAGTGTTGGTCAGCTCTGCTACTGCACTGACTAATGGGCAGCTATGTTACTGGTCTGAGTGTTGGTCAGCTGTGTTACTGGCCTGAGTAATGGGCAGCTTTGTTACTGGACTGAGTAATGGGCAGCTTTGTTAATGGACTGAGAAATGGACAGCTTTGTTACAGGACTGGGTAATGGGCAGCTTTGTTACTGGACTGAGAATTGGACAGCTCTGTTACAGGACTGAGTAATGGGCAGCTTTGTTACTGGACTGAGTAATGGGAAGCTTTGTTACTGTACTGAGAATTGGACAGCATTGCTACTGGACTGAGTAATGGGCAGATTTGTTGCAGGACTGAGGATTGGACAGCTTTGTTACTGGACTGATTAATGAGCACATTTGTTTCAGGACTGAGTATTGGACAGCTCTGTTACTGGTCTCAATATTGGACAGCACTGTTACTGGACTGAGTGTTGGTCAGCTCTGTTACTGGACTGAGTGATGGGAAGCTCTGTTACTGGACAGAGAATTGGGCAGCTCAATTTCTGGTCTGAATATTGGACAGGTCTGTTGCTGGACCGAGTGTTGTTCAGCTCTGCTACTGGACTGAGAATTGGACAGCTTTCTTACTGGACTGAGTAATGGTCAGCTTTGTTACTGGACTGAGAATTGGACAGCTCTGTTACTGGACTGAGTGTTGGGCAGGTCTGTTACTGGACTGAGAATTGGGCAACTTTGTTACTGGACTGAGTAATGGGCAGCTTTGTTACAGGACCGAGTAATGGGCAGCTTTGTTACTGGACTGAGTACTGGGCAGCTCTGTTACTGGACTGAGTAATGGGCAGCTTTGTTACTGGACTTAGAATTGGACAGCTTTGTTACTGGACTGAGTAATGGGCAGCTTTGTTACTGGACTGAAAACTGGATGGCTCTGTTACAGGACTGAGTAATGGGCAGCTTTGTTACTGGACTGAGAATTGGAAAGCTTTGTTACTGGACTTAGAATTTGACAGCTTTGTTACTGGACTGAGTAATGGGCAGCTTTGTTACTGGATGAAAACGGGACGGCTCTGTTACAGGACTGAGTAATGGGCAGCTTTGTTACTGGACTGAGTACTGGGCAGCTTTGTTACAGGACTGAGTAATGGGCAGCTTTGTTACAGGACTGAGTAATGGGCAGCTTTGTTACTGGACTGAGTAATGGGCAGCTTTGTTACTGGACTGAGAATTGGACAGCTTTGTTACTGGACTGAGTAATGGGCAGCTTTGTTACTGGACTGAGAATTGGACAGCTTTGTTACTGGACTGAGAATTGGACAGTTTTGTTACTGGACTGTGTATTGGGCAGCTTTGTTACTGGACTGAGAATTGGACAGCTTTGTTACTGGACTGACTAATCGGCAGCTTTGTTACAGGACTGAGAATTAGACAGCTTTGTTACTGGACTGAGTAATGGGCAGCTTTGTTCCTGGACTGAGAGTTGGACAGCTTTGTTACTGGACTGAGTAATGGGCAGCTTTGTTACTGGACTGTGAATTGGACAGCTCTGCTACTGGACTGAGTGTTGGTCAGCTTTGTTACTGGGCTGAGTAATGGGCAACTCTGTTACTGGACTGAGAATTGGACAGCTTTCTTACTGGACTGAGTAATGGGCAGCTTTGTTACTGGACTGAGAATTGGACAGCTCTGTTACTGGACTGAGTGTTGGGCAGCTCTGTTACTGGACTGAGAATTGGGCCGCTTTGTTAATGGACTGAGCAATGGGCAGCTTTGTTACTGGACTGAGAATTGGACAGCTTTGTTACAGGACTGAGAATTGGACAGCTTTGTTACAGGACTGAGTAATGGGCAGCTTTGTTACTGGACTGAGAATTGGACAGATCTGTTACAGGACTGAGTAATGGGCAGCTTTGTTACTGGACTGAGTAATGGGCAGCTTTGTTACTGGACTGAGTACTGGGCAGCTCTGTTACTGGACTGAGTAATGGGCAGCTTTGTTACAGGACTGAGTAATGGGCAGCTTTGTTACTGGACTGTGTAATGGGCAGCTCTGTTACTTTACTGAGTGTTTGTCTGCTCTGTTACTGGACTGAGTAATGGGCAGCTTTGTTACTGGACTGAGAATTGGACAGCTCTGTTACTTTACTGAGTGTTTGTCAGCTCTGTTACTGGACTGAGTAATGGGCAGCTCTGTTACTGGGCTGTGAATTGGACATCTTTGTTACTGGACTGAGTAATGGACAGCTTTTTTACTGGTCTGAGTAATGGGCAGCTTTGTTACTGGACTGAGAATTGGACAGCTTTGTTACTGGACTGAGTAATGGGCAGCTATGTTACTGGACTGAGAATTGGACAGCTTTATTACTGGACTGAGAATTGGACAGTTTTGTTACTGGACTGTGTATTGGGCAGCTTTGTTACTGGACTGAGATTTGGACAGCTTTGTTACTGGACTGAGTAATGGGCAGCTTTGTTACTGGACTGAGAATTGGACAGCTCTGTTACTGGACTGAGTAATGGGCAGCTTTGTTACTGGACTGAGTAATGGGCAGCTTTGTTACTGGACTGAGAATTGGACAGCTTTGTTACTGGACTGAGTAATGGGCAGCTTTTTTACTGGACTGAGAATTGGACAGTTTTGTTACTGGACTGACTAATTGGCAGCTTTGTAACTGGACTGAGTATTGGACAGCTTTGTTACTGGACTGAGTAATGGGCAGCTTTGTTACTGGACTGAGAATTGGACAGCTCTGTTACTGGACTGAGTGTTGGGCAGCTCTGTTACTGGACTGAGAATTGGGCCGCTTTGTTAATGGACTGAGCAATGGGCAGCTTTGTTACTGGACTGAGAATTGGACAGCTTTGTTACTGGACTGAGAATTGGACAGCTCTGTTACTGGACTGAGTGTTGGGCAGCTCTGTTACTGGACTGAGAATTGGGCCGCTTTGTTAATGGACTGAGCAATGGGCAGCTTTGTTACTGGACTGAGAATTGGACAGCTCTGTTACTGGACTGAGTAATGGGCAGCTTTGTTACTGGACTGAGAATTGGACAGCTCTGTTACTGGACTGAGAATTGGACAGCTCTGTTACTGGACTGAGTAATGGGCAGCTTTGTTACTGGACTGAGAATTGGACAGCTCTGTTACTGGACTGAGAATTGGACAGCTCTGTTACTGGACTGACTAATGGGCTGCTTTGTTCCTGGACTGAGTGTTGGGCAGCTCTGTTACTGGACTGAGAATTGGACAGCTTTGTTACTGGACTGAGAATTGGACAGCTCTGTTACTGGACTGAGTAATGGGCAGCTTTGTTACTGGACTGCGAATTGGACAGCTCTGTTACTGGACTGAGTAATGGGCAGCTTTGTTACTGGACTGAGAATTGGACAGCTTTGTTACTGGACTGAGTAATGGGCAGCTTTGTTACTGGACTGAGAATTGGACAGCTCTGTTACTGGACTGAGAATTGGGCAGCTTTGTTACTGGACTGAGAATTGGACGGCTCTGTTACTGGTCTGCGTAATGGGGAGCTCTGTTACTGGACTGAGTATTAGGCAGCTTTGTTCCTGGACTGAATAAAGGGAGCTATGTTACTGGACAGACTAATGGGCAGCTTTGTTCCTGGACTGAGTATTGGGCAGCTTTGTTACTGGACTAAGAATAGGGCAGCTTTGTTACTGGACTGAGAATTGGACAGCTTTGTTACTGGACTGAGTAATGGGCAGCTTTGTTCCTGGACTGAGAGTTGGACAGCTTTGTTACTGGACTGAGTAATGGGCAGCTTTGTTACTCGACTGTGAATTGGACAGCTTTGTTAATGGACTGAGCAATGGGCAGCTTTGTTACTGGACTGAGAATTGGACAGCTTTGTTACTGGACTGAGAATTGGACAGCTTTGTTACAGGACTGAGTAATGGGCAGCTTTGTTACTGGACTGAGTTATGGGCAGCTTTGTTACTGGACTGAGAATTGGACAGATCTGTTACAGGACTGAGTAATGGGCAGCTTTGTTACTGGACTGAGAATTGGACAGCTCTGTTACTGGACTGAGTAATGGGCAGCTTTGTTACTGGACTGAGTAATGGGCAGCTTTGTTACTGGACTGAGAATTGGACAGCTTTGTTACTGGACTGAGTAATGGGCAGCTTTGTTACTGGACTGAGAATTGGACAGTTTTGTTACTGGACTGACTAATGGGCAGCTTTGTTATTGGACTGAGTAATGGGCAGCTTTGTTCCTGGACTGCGAATTGGACAGCTTTGTTACTGGACTGAGTAATGGGCAGCTTTGTTACTGGACTGAGAATTGGACAGCTCTGTTACTGGACTGACTAATGGGCAGCTTTGTTCCTGGACTGAGTGTTGGGCATCTCTGTTACTGGACTGGGAATTGGACAGCTTTGTGACTGGACTGAGAATTTGACAGCTCTGTTACTGGACTGAGTAATGGGCAGCTTTGTTACTGGACTGAGAATTGGACAGCTCTGTTACTGGACTGACTAATGGGCAGCTTTCTTATTGGACTGAGTAATGGGCAGCTTTGTTACTGGACTGCGAATTGGACAGCTCTGTTACTGGACTGAGTAATGGGCAGCTTTGTTACTGGACTGAGAATTGGACAGCTCTGTTACTGGACTGAGTAATGGGGAGCTCTGTTACTGGACTGAGTATTAGGCAGCTTTGTTCCTGGACTGAATAAAGGGAGCTCTGTTACTGGACTGACTAATGGGCAGCTTTGTTCCTGGACTGAGTATTGGGCAGCTTTGTTACTGGACTAAGAATAGGGCAGCTTTGTTACTGGACTGAGAATTGGACAGCTCTGTTACTGGACTGACCAATGGGCAGCTTTGTTATTGGACTGAGTAATGGGCAGCTTTGTTACTGGACTGCGAATTGGACAGCTCTGTTACTGGACTGAGTAATGGGCAGCTTTGTTACTGGACTGAGAATTGGACAGCTCTGTTACTGGACTGACTAATGGGCAGCTTTGTTCCTGGACTGAGTATTGGGTAGCTTTATTACTGGACTAAGAATAGGACAGCTTTGTTACTGGACTGAGAATTGGACAGCTCTGTTACTGGACTGAGTAATGGGCAGCTTTGTTACTGGACTGAGAATTGGACAGCTCTGTTACTGGACTGAGTAATGGGCAGCTTTGTTACTGGACTGAGAATTGGACAGCTCTGTTACTGGACTGACTAATGGGCAGCTTTGTTCCTGGACTGAGTATTGGGTAGCTTTATTACTGGACTAAGAATAGGACAGCTTTGTTACTGGACTGAGAATTGGACAGCTCTGTTCCTGGACTGAGTAATGGGCAGCTTTGTTCCTGGACTGAGTATTGGGTAGCTTTATTACTGGACTAAGAATAGGACAGCTTTGTTACTGGACTGAGAATTGGACAGCTCTGTTACTGGACTGAGTAATGGGCAGCTTTGTTACTGGACTGAGAATTGGACAGCTCTGTTACTGGACTGAGTAATGGGCAGCTTTGTTACTGGACTGAGAATTGGACAGCTCTGTTACTGGACTGAGAATTGGACAGCTTTGTTACTGGACTGAGAATTGGACAGCTCTGTTCCTGGACTGAATAAAGGGAGCTCTTTTAATGGACTGAGTATTGGACAGCTGTGTAACTGGTCTGAGTGATGGGGATCTCTGATGCTGAGGTGAGTATTGGGGAGCTCTGTTACTGGGCTGGATAATGGGGAGCTCTGTTAATTGACTGAGTAATGAAGTGCTCTCTTACTGGTCTCAGTAATGGGGAGCTCTGTTACTGTACTGAGTATAGGGGAGCTCTGTTGTTGAATTGAGTAATGGGATGTCCATTACAGAACAAAGTATTGGCTAGCTCTGTTACTGGGCTGATTTTTGAGGAGCTCTGTTACTGGACTGAGTTTAGGGGAGCTTTGTTACTGGGATGAGTATTGGACAGCTGTGTAACTGGTCTGAGTGATGGGGATCTCTGATGCTGAGGTGAGTATTGGGGAGCTCTGTTACTGGGCTGGATAATGGGGAGCTCTGTTAATTGACTGAGTAATGAAGTGCTCTCTTACTGGTCTCAGTAATGGGGAGCTCTGTTACTGTACTGAGTATAGGGGAGCTCTGTTGTTGAATTGAGTAATGGGATGTCCATTACAGAACAAAGTATTGGCTAGCTCTGTTACTGGGCTGATTTTTGAGGAGCTCTGTTACTGGACTGAGTTTAGGGGAGCTTTGTTACTGGGATGAGTATTAGGGAGCACTGTTACTAAGTTGAATATTGGGGAGATCTGTAACTGGACGGAATAATTGGGGTGCTCTGTTGCTGCGCTCGGTAAAAGGGAGCTTTGTTGCTAGACTGAGTAATGTTGAACTCAATTACTGCAAAGAGTATTGGGTAGCTCTGTTACTGGACTGAATAATGGAGAGCTCTGTTACTGCACTGAGTATTGAGGAGCTCTGTAATTGGACTGTGTAATGGTGAGCCCTTTAACTGGAGCGAGTAATAGGGAGCTCTGGGGCAGCACAGTGGCGCAGTGGTTAGCACCGCAGCCTCACGGCTCCAGGGACCCGGGTTCGATTCCGGGTACTGCCTGTGTGGAGTTTGCAAGCTCTCCCTGTGTCTGCGTGGGTTTTCTCCGGGTGCTCCGGTTTCCTCCCACAAGCCAAAAGACTTGCAGGTTGATAGGT
Organism: Heterodontus francisci; assembly: GCF_036365525.1. Classification (NCBI taxonomy): domain Eukaryota; kingdom Metazoa; phylum Chordata; class Chondrichthyes; order Heterodontiformes; family Heterodontidae; genus Heterodontus; species Heterodontus francisci. Next base: position 14,168,402 of record NC_090381.1, on the reverse strand, counting down.
AAATTGACCATTATAAATTGTCACTAGTATAGGTAGGTGGTAGGGAAATATAGGGACAGGTGGGGATGTTTGGTAGGAATATGGGATTAGTGTAGGATTAGTATAAATGGGTGGTTGATGTTCGGCACAGACTCGGTGGGCCGAAGGGCCTGTTTCAGTGCTGTATCTCTAAACTAATCTGTTAATGGACTAAGTAATGAGATGCGCTGTTGCTGGACTCAGTAAAGGGGAGCTCTGTTGCTGGACTGAGTATTGAGGAGCTCTGTAATTGGACTGTGTAATGGTAAGCCCTTTAACTGGACTGAGTAATAGGGAGCTCTGTTAATGGACTAAGTAATGAGGTGACCTGTTGCTGGGCTCAGTAAAGGGGAGCTCTGTTGCTGGACTGAGTATTGGGGAACTGTGTTACTGGACTGCGTATAGGGGTGCTCTGTTACTGGACTGATTAATGGTCAGCTCTGTTCCTGAACTGATTATTGGGTAGCACTGTTACTGGGCTGAGTATTGGGGACTCCATTACTGGGCTGAGTATTGGCGAGCTCTGTTACTGGACTGAATAAGGGGAGCTCTGTTAATAGACCGTATATTGCGGAGCACAGTTAATGGGCTAAGCAATGGATGGCTCTGTCACTGGACTGAGGAATGGGGCACTCTGTTACTTATGTGGGTATTAGGGACCTCTGTTACTGGACTGAGTATTGGGCTGCTCTGTTACTGGGCTGAGTAATGGGGATCTCCATTACTGGGCTGTGTATTGGGGAGCTGTGTTACTGGGCTGATTATTGGGGAGCTGTGTTACTGGGCTGTGTATTGGGGAGCTCCATTACTGGGCTGTGTATTGGGGAGCTGTGTTACTGGGCTGATTATTGGGGAGCTCCATTACTGGGCTGTGTATTGGGGAGCTGTGTTACTGGGCTGATTATTGGGGAGCTCCATTACTGGGCTGTGTATTGGGGAGCTGTGTTACTGGGCTGATTATTGGGGAGCTCCATTACTGGGCTGTGTATTGGGGAGCTGTGTTACTGGGCTGATTATTGGTGAGCTCTGTTGCTGGGCTGTGTATTAGGAGCCCCGTTACTTACTTGAGTAATAGCAATCATCCGGGTGCACTCTTGGTTCTGAAATAATGAGAAATACCATCTCGAGCTAAGCTACAGATAGTGATGCCAATGTGTCACACCAGCTGTTCTTGTGGCTGACGTCAGCTGACTGAATATTCCCTGATTGATAAAACAAGCGGTGTCTATAAGGGGTCAATCTGCAAAGCCAATTTTTCCTTGCGGGTAGCTGGTAGTTTATTCTGTAGGTTATTCACTAACGTGGCTGTTGGAACTGGGCCTTTCGAAGGCTCAGGTGTGTTCACTAGAACAGCGCTTATTGGATGCATACTTCATTAATCTCTGCCCGTTCTCATTCATCCTTCCAACGCCATAGCGCCCAAGGCAGGAGGGCCATGAGTCATGGTCGGCCCCAACCCTGGCATTAAAGTCCCCCAGCAGGAATAGGTGTTCGGTGTTGGGGATGCTGCTAATGATGTTATGGAGTTGTTCATAGAACTGGTCTTTAGCTTCAGGTGCGGAACAGAGTGTTGGAGCATAGATGCTGAGTAGGTGTACTGGACCAGAGGTGGTGAGCAGTCGGATGGACAGTATGCGTTCCGAGCCATTTGAGGGAGGCTCTATCATGCTGAGCAAGGAGTTTCTGATGGCGAAGCCCACTCCATGCTGTCTTGGTTCTTCAGGATCCCTGCCCTGCCAGAAGAAGGTGTAGTCTTGCTCTGCTAGAGAGCCACTCGCGGGGAGGCGAGTCTCCTGAAGTGCTGCAATGTCCACATTGAATCTACTGAGCTCGTTGTTAATGATGGCGGTCTTCCGAGAATCGTTGATTTGTGTAAGGTCTTCCGACAGGCCAGGACACATAGTTCTGACGTTCCAGCTTGCAAAGCGAAGGGCTGGTACCTTCTTTCCTTTTTTCATGTTGTTTGGTGCGGTGTATCAGTCCACCTTTCGGGCAATGACCCTGAGCTCCAAGCACCCATTGAAGCAGGCAGACTGTGGCGGGACAGAACCTTATTGACCGGGGGCTGCCCGGTTTGAGGCGGGCGGTAGCTGTCCAGTGAGGTGCAATGACCTCTCCCACCGACAAAGGCAACCCGTGGCGCCCAGTTTCTACGCCAATTTATCTGGACTTATAACCCGTAACTGCTGCCTTCCGTGTTGTTTTAGTCGCTGTGAGGCAACTATGGAGTGACCTCTCCATGGCGCATGCCTGGGCAAATTTATGGAGGTTGAGAGTTGCCCAGTCGTCAAAACCCCCCTCTCGGCCTTTCTGGTGGGGTCCAAAGGAGTGCAGGACACGACGTTTGGCACCAGTATGGCTGCAGGAACTGCCGGAAACATGCCAAAGGTGACACATGACCGCCTACGGGGTTCCGCTCCGGATTTTCTGTTAGGGTTTACTCCCTTAGCCTTGGTCTCTCCCGAGACGCCCACAAGGCAGTGGGGTTGTTGGGGCCCCTACACAGGTGTAGGATGGTGCCGGTGGGAGGAGGGGATGCAAGGGGGAGGGGTAGAGGGAGGGGGTGGGGGAGGGGTGCAGGGGAAGGGGGTGCGGGGTGAAGATGGTGCGAGGGGGGGGCGGGCTGGGACGGGGTTGTGAGGGGGTGAGCTGAGAGGGTGGAGCAGGGAAGGGGACGGGGGTGGAAGGGGGGTAAAGGGGGGGGGAGGGGGGGTGGAATCTGGTGCAGGTAATAAGCCATTTCCTCAGTGCCCACCATCGACGTCCGGAAAGCTCATCCACGTCCTTCGGGAGGTGAAGCATCATTTGGCAGACTTAGAGGTGATTACATTTGCTAAGGGTTTTTTTTTTGCAGTGGTTTAAATAAAGGCATGCAGCATTGCCGACAGTGCGCTGCAGATGCTCTCCGAGCCATCTCCCGCGGGCGCTTTGAAGTTGCGGCCGGGGGGGCCGTTCGTGGATGTTTTGGGTGTTCGGGGCACCTTTTCACAGGACTTCTCTCGGGTCCCGCAGCTCCTTCTTCACCTCAATGGACTTACCGCATGCCGTGGCTACAGACACTCTGGACTGTGAAGACAGCAGGATCGGAGATTGAAGTATCGGCAGCTGTGCTCGTCAATTTCATCCGGATCAATCCCATTGAGAAAACAAAGAGCAGGTGTGGCTGGGGGAGGGCAGTGGGCCCAGGTAACATACACTAAACTAACTGTTAACTTTTAGATAGGGCTAAAATGAACTGATTTAAAGAGCCAGGGGAATTTAAACAGTTTAAGAGGGCAGATTGGGGGAGAAAACGTTAGGGATGGGAGCAGATGGCCATGGATAGAGTTGAACAGCAAGGGAGCTTCCTAGGGAGCTTCCAGCCCAGGAGCCATCTTGAACTATCTTGCTTGAGTTGTGTACCTATCATAACCTCTGCATCACCAACTCGTTCTTTCACACTAAACCCTGTCACCAGGTTTCATGGAGGCACCCAAGATCACGTCGTTGGCACCAGCTAGACCTCATTGTCACAAGGCGAGCCGCCTTAAACAGTGTTCAAATCACACGCAGCTTCCACAGTGCGGACTGCGACACCGACCACTCCCTGGTGTGCAGCAAGGTTAGACTCAGACCAAAGAAGTTGCATCATTCCAAGCAGAAGGGCCACCCGCGCATCAACACGAGCAGAATTTCTCACCCACAGCTGTTACAAAAATTTCTAAATTCACTTGTAACAGCCCTTCAAAACACTCCCACAGGGGATGCTGAGACCAAGTGGGCCCACATCAGAGACGCCATCTATGAGTCAGCTTTGACCACCTACGGCAAAAGTGCGAAGAGAAATGCAGACTGGTTTCAATCTCATAATGAAGAGCTGGAACCTGTCATAGCCGCTAAGCGCATTGCACTTTTGAACTACAAGAAAGCCCCCAGCGATTTAACATCCGCAGCACTTAAAGCAGCCAGAAGTACTGCACAAAGAACAGCTAGGCGTTGCGCAAACGACTACTGGCAACACCTATGCAGTCATATTCAGCTGGCCTCAGACACCGGAAACATTAGAGGAATGTATGATGGCATGAAGAGAGCTCTTGGGCCAACCATCAAGAAGATCACCCCCCTCAAATCTAAATCGGGGGACAAAATCACTGACCAACGCAAACAGATGGACCGCTGGGTTGAGCACTACCTAGAACTGTACTCCAGGGAGAATGCTGTCACTGAGACTGCCCTCAATGCAGCCCAGCCTCTACCAGTCATGGATGAGCTGGACATACAGCCAACCAAATCGGAACTCAGTGATGCCATTGATTCCCTAGCCAGCGGAAAAGCCCCAGGGAAGGACAGCATTACCCCTGAAATAATCAAGAGTGCCAAGCCTGCTATACTCTCAGCACTACATGAACTGCTATGCCTGTGCTGGGACGAGGGAGCAGTACCCCAGGACATGCGCGATGCCAACATCATCACCCTCTATAAAAACAAAGGTGACTGCGGTGACTGCAACAACTACCGTGGAATCTCCCTGCTCAGCATAGTGGGGAAAGTCTTTGCTCGAGTCGCTCTGAACAGGCTCCAGAAGCTGGCCGAGCGCGTCTACCCTGAGGCACAGTGTGGCTTTCGTGCAGAGAGATCGACTATTGACATGCTGTTCTCCCTTCGTCAGATACAGGAGAAATGCCGTGAACAACAGATGCCCCTCTACATTGCTTTCATTGATCTCACCAAAGCCTTTGACCTCGTCAGCAGACGTGGTCTCTTCAGACTACTAGAAAAGATCGGATGTCCACCAAAGCTACTAAGTATCATCACCTCATTCCATGACAATATGAAAGGCACAATTCAACATGGTGGCTCCTCATCAGAGCCCTTTCCTATCCTGAGTGGTGTGAAACAGGGCTGTGTTCTCGCACCCACACTTTTTGGGATTTTCTTCTCCCTGCTGCTTTCACATGCGTTCAAATCCTCTGAAGAAGGAATTTTCCTCCACACAAGATCAGGGGGCAGGTTGTTCAACCTTGCCCGTCTAAGAGCGAAGTCCAAAGTACGGAAAGTCCTCATCAGAGAACTCCTCTTTGCTGACGATGCTGCTTTAACATCTCACACTGAAGAATGCCTGCAGAGTCTCATCGACAGGTTTGCGTCTGCCTGCAATGAATTTGGCCTAACCATCAGCCTCAAGAAAACGAACATCATGGGGCAGGATGTCAGAAATGCTCCATCCATCAATATTGGCGACCACGCTCTGGAAGTGGTTCAAGAGTTCACCTACCTAGGCTCAACTATCACCAGTAACCTGTCTCTAGATGCAGAAATCAACAAGCGCATGGGTAAGGCTTCCACTGCTATGTCCAGACTGGCCAAGAGAGTGTGGGAAAATGGCGCACTGACACGGAACACAAAAGTCCGAGTGTATCAGGCCTGTGTCCTCAGTACCTTGCTCTACGGCAGCGAGGCCTGGACAACGTATGCCAGCCAAGAGCGACGTCTCAATTCATTCCATCTTCGCTGCCTTCGGAGAATAATTGGCATCAGGTGGCAGGACTATATCTCCAACACAGAAGTCCTTGAAGCGGCCAACACCCCCAGCTTATACACACTACTGAGTCAGCGGCGCTTGAGATGGCTTGGCCATGTGAGCCGCATGGAAGATGGCAGGATCCCCAAAGACACATTGTACAGCGAGCTCGCCACTGGTATCAGACCCACCGGCCGTCCATGTCTCCGTTATAAAGACGTCTGCAAACGCGACATGAAATCGTGTGACATTGATCACAAGTCGTGGGAGTCAGTTGCCAGCATTCGCCAGAGCTGGCGGGCAGCCATAAAGACAGGGCTAAATTGTGGCGAGTCGAAGAGACTTAGTAGTTGGCAGGAAAAAAGACAGAGGCGCAAGGGGAGAGCCAACTGTGCAACAGCCCCAACAAACAAATTTCTCTGCAGCACCTGTGGAAGAGCCTGTCACTCCAGAATTGGCCTTTATAGCCACTCCAGGCGCTGCTTCACAAACCACTGACCACCTCCAGGCGCGTATCCATTGTCTCTCGAGATAAGGAGGCCCAAAGACTTCATTAATCCCTGGATCCCACCGTTTTAAGGAGTGGAAGTAGAAAACCCATTGTGTTTAAGAAACAGAAGCAGCTCTGCAGCACAAAGTGGGATGAAACTGAGTGGAGGAGTGAAACGCCTTCTTACCAGTGCTATGGAATTGTAAGCTGAATTCACAACAACAGCATTTCACTCTTTATTTGTGCTTGTGCCTCTCACTGGCAGCTTCCGTCCTCAGCAAATTGTTCTGCATTTTATTTTTTTAAAACAATGATCATTGCCTCTTCCTCTTTCTAGAGAATCTGTGGAATGTTGGCTGTTCCTTTCTGGCAGACTCAACACATTGCTGAGGAATTCTATTGGCTCTGTGATTTCCCCTACAGCCACAATCATCACCTGACTGTGATATTTTCTCACCTTCCTTGGTGGAAATTTTCATCTGCTGTCTTTTTTAAGAAGCATTTCGGTTGCTATGTCAGCACCGGTGCATATAAAAGCATTCCATCCCTGACAGATCAAGTGCAGCATGAGTTATCGAGAGCCTCAATTTTAAAATTCTCATCCTTGTTTTCAAACCCCTCCATGACCTCACCGTTCCCATATCTCTGAAATCTCCTCCAGCCCCACAATTCTTTGATATTGTGTGCTTCTCAAATTCTGGCCTCTTGTGAATCCCCCATTTCCTTCACTCCACCATTGGCGGCCATGCCTTCAGCTGCCTGGGCCCTAAGCTCTGGAATTCCCTCCCTAACCTCTTCGCCTCTCTACCTCACTTTCCTCCTTGAAGATGCTCCTTCAAACCTACCTCGTTGACCAAGCTTTTGGTCACCTGTCCTAATATCTGCTTATGTGGCTTGGTGTCAACTTTTGACTGATAATGCTCCTGTAAAGCGCATTGGACGTTTTATTGAGTTATAGGTGCTATATAAATGCAAGTTGCTATCGTTTGTTAATGCTTATTAACGTTTTATATTGAGCAGAATTAACCCCATTTATATTGCTTGGCTGATTTAACAATTACTCTGAATGGTTTTTCAATATTCAAGTACGTTAAGTTACTATTCAACCTACCAATCGACCCCAATCTGAGGTTGAAGATCCATGTAGAATGACAATGTTGACAGCATCCTGCTGTTCCATATAGGCAGGCTGCTAGCAGTATGCCAGAGGATTGTGGTATTGACATTCGTTGCTTGCGGCACTATTAGAGGGGCAGTACCCAGGGAGTGTTGCATCATCAGATGAGATGGTAAAACTAAGCCCCATCTGCCCTCTTAGGTGCATGTAATCGATTCCAAGGCACCATTTCGAAGAAGATCTGGAGAGATATCCCCAGTGTCTTGGCAAATATTTCTTCCACAACCAACACCTAAAAGCAGATTATCTGGTCATTGTTACATTGATATTTGTGGGATCTTACTCTGCGCAAATGGCTGCATGTTTCCTGCATTACAACAGTAACTATACTTCAAAAGCACGTTATTGACTGTAAAACACATTGGCACTCCCCTGCTGACACCCAGGGACATCTGATAATGTGAAAGGTACTATATAAATGCAAGTTTTATTTTTCTTTCTTATGTCTGGTCCTTAAACTGGCTGATCCTGCTGATGTTTGATACCTAACCAGAAAGTAGCCAGGGCCTTAAAAGTTGAGGGCCACTAGCAGTGCCATCTCTATACTTGACATCGTCTTGAGAACTTACAAAAGCAGATAGTACAGACTGGCTCCCTGTTCAACTCTTACTATCAGCAGCAGTGCTTTTCAGTCCTTGCCAGGTAGCTGTGCCTGGGCTTGGGGATGCGATGGGTGGCACAACAACTCTAAGGCAGAAGGTGAAGGGTTCAAGACCCACTCCAGACAGTTCCAGTGAACAGAGACAACAGAGTAACAGCTCTGAATACTGGGTTGACGTCCTACAGGGGTACTTGTGTTTGGTGGGTCGGGTGTGCCATTCATAGTCCTATTGCGAGCATAGATAAGGCTCTTTAGCCTTGGTTGCATTCCACCTGGGAAAAGGTACTCTGAAGATAAAAATTTCGATGAAGGCAATGGGAAACCATCCCTGTTACTGTTCCCTAATAAGTGGCTCAAGTGTCTTTTGTGTGAGACCTGAGTTAAGACCTGCCCAAGGAGCAGAATTCAACAGATGGATGAATAAGCTGCTTTATGCAAACAGCAAACTTTTGCCAAGGATTCTGTTGCTGCAGAGCCACTTGCTTGAATGGTGCCAGAAGACTGTGGGGAAGAATACCCAGTCTGGGTACTAACCAGCAGTCCTGCCAACATCGGGCCTGCCATTGATAGTGGTGACAACTCATGGCACTTTGCTTAAAGAGTCTACATCAGACCAGTGGGAGTCATTCAAAAAGGAAATAGTGAGACTTCGGGGCCAACATGTACCCGTTAAGGTGAAGAGTAGGACCAACAAGCCCAGGGAACCCTGGATGTCAAGGGATATAAAGGATTGAATAAGGGAAAAAAAAGAGGCTGATGGCAGATTCAGAGTGCTGAAAACAGAAGAGGCCCTAAAGGAGTATAGAACGTGTAGGGGGGTACTTAAAAAAATAATTAGGAGAGCGAAAAGGGGACATGAAAAAACACTAGCGGGCAAGATAAAGCTGTTTTATAAGTATATTAAGGGCAAGAGGATAACCAGGGAAAGAGTAGGGCTCATTAGGGACCAAAGTGGCAATCTGTGTGTGAAGCTGGAGGACATATGTGAGGTTTTAAATGATTACTTTTCATCTGTGTTCACTATGGAGAAGGACGATGTAGATGTAGAGATCAGGGAGGGGAATTAAAAGGGAGGAGGTATTAGCTGTTTTAATGGGCTTAAAAGTGGATAAATCCCCAGGCCCAGATGAGATGTATCCCAGACTGTTATGTAAGACAAGGGAGGAGATAGCAGGGGCTCTGACACAAATATAGGAAAGATGTGATTGCACTGAAGAGGATGCAGAGGAGATTCACCAGGATGTTGCCTGGGCTGGAGCATTTCAGCTATGAAGAGAGACTGGATAGGCTAGGGTTGTTTTCCTTAGAGCAGAAAAGGCTGAGGGGGACCTAATTGATGTATGCAAAATTATGAGGGACATTGATAGGATAGATAGGAAGAAACTTTTTCCCTTAGCGGAGATGTCAATAACCAGAGGACATAGATTTAAAGTAAGGGGCAGGAGGTTTAGAGGCGATTTGAGGAAAAGGTTTTTCAGCCAGAGGGTGGTTGGAATCTGGAACACACTGCCTGAAGGGGTGGTAGAGGCAGGAACACTCACAACATTTAAGAAGTATTTAGATGAGCACTTGAAACACTTTTGCGCACATGGCTATGGGCCAAGTGCTGGAAAATGGAATTAGGATAGGTGCTTGATGGCCGGCATAGACATGATGAGCCGAAGGGCCTGTTTCGGTGGTGTATAACTAGAGTCATAGAGAGATGCAGCACTGAAACAGGGCCTTCAGCCCACTGAGTCTATGTTGTCCAACAACCACCCATTTATAGTAATCCTACATTAATCCCATATTCACTACCACATCTGCACCATTCTCCTACCACCTACCTACACTTAGGAGCAATTTACAATGGCCAATTTGCCTATCAACCTGCAAGTCTTTGGCTGTAGGAGGGAACCAGAGCACCCAGCGGAAACCCACACAGTCACAGGGAGAACTTGCAAACTCCGCACAGGCAGTACCCAGAACTGAACCTGGGTCGCTGGAGCTGTGAGGTTGCGGTGCTAACACTGCACCACTGTGCCACCCTGACTCTATGAAAGGTCCAGATACTGATACCATGACACAACACATGAAAATAGTCTGGCTACAGAGCACAATAATTATAATTTCTCCTCTTATTTTGTCATGTAATAGTGCCCTCATGGATCATTGCTCGAAACTTCTCAATCACTATGCAAAATATGTTGCAAATACACTTAAGTGTTACATAGTTCCCGTTTTCCCATTTCCTCCTGACTGCACTCCCATCCTCCACCCTCTGCGGCTGGCACCAAGTCCCAATTGCCCATCAACTCCTGACCTAGTTGATTGGTCCTCTAATGCCTCGAATATAAAATTCTTATCTTTGTGTTTCAATCCCTCCGTGGCCTTAGTCCTTCCCTCTGTCTGTAACTAAATCCAGCTCTACAAACCCCTCAAACTCTAACCCCTGTGTTCTAACTGCAAGCTCTTATGCATTCCCTCCGCCCACCCGCCCCCCCCCCCTCTTTGCTCCATCATTGGCGGCCATGCTTTCATCCACATAGGCTTCACATTCTGGAACTGCATCCCTTAAACCCTCCGCCTCTCTACCTCTCACCCTCTCCTTTCAGACCCTCCTTAAAGCCCACACCTTTGACAAAGATTTTGGTCACCTCTTGTCATCTAACCTTCTTTGGATTGGCATTCAGTTTTTACTTAGACCACTGTGACGCACCTTGAGAAATGTTTCTATGATAAAGCTGCTATATAATGCCATTTGTGTTGTTGTTGATGTTAATTATTTGTTTTTACTGAACCAGAAGAACATCATGAGCTGCAGAAGAAGCGTGATGGTACCATAGAAAAAGCTGAATGCCCTGAGAGAATAAAGCATCATAAACCTGATCACATTTGGTTTAAATGGAGTATAATTGGAGCTCGGCAGTATATTCACACGACATTCATTTGAGTGAGCACTAAATACTCACTCACTCCACATGTGAGTACAGGATTAGACTCATTTCTCATTTCCTGCACAGTCAACTGGTTTTCCAAACAATACACATTCCAGCACAGACACAGGATACCAGGAGTAGAAACACCAGCTATAATCTCACCCTGGTGTACTCAGGTCAACTGGATCAATCGCTGCCCTGGATGAGGTCAGCCAATGCAGCGCATGCCAGGAATTGAGGATCCCTCTATCTGTACATCTCAGTCTCACATTGGATAAAGACTTTGCCCACTGAACCTTTGCGGGGGGGCCGTGCTGAATTTTTTGCCCAACCCTAATTGCCCTGAGAAGGTAGTGGTGATGCGACTTCTCTTTGAACTGCTGCAGTCCTTGTGCTGAAGGTACTCCCATGAAGGGGTTAGTTAATGAATTCCAGGAATTTATTACTGCTAGTTTTCCATTTTGTCCTCCCATTTCTTGAAACACCTGACTGTGACCATCTATTTCCTGAAATTCCAATGGCATTGACTCCAATCAGATGGGTCTCGTGCAGTCAATGAGGCTCACTTTCTCCTGGCTGCCCTGATGTGCCGAGAGAAGCAAAGTCTTTCCCTTTGACATGTGGAACACACCAAGCCAGTTCACCATGTGCGTGGTGCTTTGTGTTGTGATGCAAACTGTCACCACGAAGTGCGTACCTCATGAATGTGCCAGGCTGCCTCCTCAATCTGCAGTCTGGCCCACACCCTTTGTAATGAGTCATGACAATCACACGTACACAGGGTTAAAGCTTTCAATGCACCAGCTCCTACTGTATGCTGAGGACCAACATCAGGAAATTGCATACCCCCAGCCCATGATTTTCCATTCACCTTAATTGGCACACAAAGGTTTTCCAGGGCAGGCTGGAGTATAACTTCTGTCTTCTTCAGACTGATGGTGAGGCCAAATTTCTTACGGGTTTCTGAGAAACAGGCCATGATGACTTGGAGTTCCCCCTCTGTATGGGAAACTAGGACATAGTCATCAGCAAACAAGAGCTCCCAATTTTGCACTTCAGAGGTCTGAGTTTTGGATTACAGGTGGCAGACATTGTACAATTTCCCATCTGTTCAGAAGTGAAGAGACACTCCTGTATCCAACTTGCTGATGGTGTAAGTAAATACAGAAACAAACAAGGCACTAAACAAGGCAAAAGATACAACCAGGTTTGACTCCATGGTTGGTGAGGCGGGGGGGGGGGTATGGGGGGGGGGGGGGCAGGGGGGTGGGGGTGTCGCAGGGGAAATTTTAACGCCAAAAAATGGGCGGATTTGGGTTGGGATATTAAAATGCTAGAAATCTCAAACTCGAACCCAACCTTTTTCAAACAACGGATTACAAAGGATTATATGGGATATCCTGCACAGAAACAGGCCATTCTGCCCAACCAGTCCATGCTGACATTCATACTCCACTCGAACCTCCTCCCATCTTCCCTCATCTTAATCTGTCATTGTAACCCTCTATTCCTTTCTCCCTTATATGCTTGTCTAGCTTCCCCTTAAATACATATGTTTTAAAGGAGATGGGACAAGGGAGAAGATAACCAACTCACTGCTCATTTAAATATTATAGTAAGGCTTCATGTCTCAGATTCTTTCTCTGTTCCATATTTTAACACAGGCTGATCAGGTTTTCCAGCCCTCGGGACACACCCTACCCCAGGATCTGATGCCCTCTTTCCTCCCACAATCTCCACCCCTCCCGTCCCACCTCAATGTCCTCTTTTGACGCACCACTATCTTCTCCCCTCATTCCCCAATCCCCGCTGGCCTCCCAAGAGATGTCTGACTTGTTCCCCAATCTCTCCTGTCCCCTCCAACTGATGGCTCCCCCAATCCATGATCTCTCCTTTACTTCCCTCTGCTCCTAACTGCGGCTTGGTGCCACAGGCCTACCTGCTCAGCTGCCAGCCTCTCAATCTGTCTGGCTTTGGCAGGGAAACCGAGTCCAAACATAGTAATCAGGTCCTGATTAAACTCAGCACCGATCACAAAACTGCCTCCTTGCTCCCTCCCCTCTCCCTGTTGATATCGTGGCCAGGAAGGGTGTTGAAAACTTCATCATCTTCCATGACTCTGGTCATTATGGAACTGACAAATCTTCTGGATAAACGTTTTGGGACAGCCAACTTTGGCCAGTTGTTTGCAGAGCCGTTCTCTGCTGACTATAACAAAGGCCCTTGTGAGAGCAACAAAGACGCAATAGATTAAATTTTGCTCTCAATATTTTTCCTGAAATTGTCTGGTAGTAAAGACCATATCAGCAGTACGCCTGCTTTTACTGCAGCATCACTGGGCATCATGGCCTCTTTCTGTTCTATTATGACTTTATGACTCTATGACTATGACTATGACTATTTCTTTTTATATTCCTTCCTGGGATGTGAGTGTCGCTGGCTAAGCCAGCATTTATTGTCCATCCCTAATTGCCCTTGAGAAGGTGGTGGTGAGCTGCCTGTACACCCACAGTGCTGTTAGGGAGGGAGTTCCAGGATTTTGATCCAGCGACAGTGAAGGAACGGCGATATAGTTCCAAGTCAGGATGGTGTGTGACTTGGAGAGGAACTTGCAGGTGGTGGTGTTCCCATGCAGTTGCTGCCCTTGTCCTTCTAGGTGGTAGAGGTTGTGGGTTTGGAAGGTGCTGTTGAAGGAGCCTTGGTGCGTCGCTGCTTAATGTAACAATGTAGGATAATCCTTATATTTGAATTGATAGAAAATCTATGCCTCTCTGTACCTGTGCAAGATGATTTCTTTTCACCACATCAGCTGTAAAAGCCCACTCAAAGACAAAGCTAATTGGTGTCCTCCAGCATATCTCAGCAGGTATAGCATTGGAACCTGTACCCTGCACCGGAGAGGATTGAAATAGCCTTAACAGGCTCATGCAATTAAGGTTCTTCAGCAGAAGCCACTATGATTGGGCTTTGAGGTAGTAGATCTATGACCTTATTTTATATGCTTGGTATATTTTCAATATGGTTGGACCATCTGTCCAGGATTTGAGTCTTACCATCCAACAAAATGGAGCCAAAAGCACTCATTAGGGAAATTGTGTCTCCAGACAGGACTATAAATTGTTCATAATGCTTCATTGAAACTTTTCATATCATGCATGTTGGCGTATATCTGGATTTCCTCAGCCTTGTCGTTGCACTACTTTTGCTGCTTGGCTGTCAGCTTCTCAACTGTTGGATCAGTTGAGATCAGCGAACTGAACGCACCCGAGTGACTGAACTTTGGAACCTTCCTGGTCGGGTTGACTCAGTACATTACTGAACAGCGGATGAATCCATTAAGCACCATGGAAGGGACTTTAATTCTAATTTGAGGTGAACTGAAAGACATGTCACTTAACAGCTATAATGATTTATTTGTTTGTTTTTGTCAGAATCCAACAAAAGCTGAGGATATTCATATCTCCTTCATTGTGGTGATGTAACTGCAGTTCTTGCTGGAAATAATTTCTTTCAAAGCACAACTGTGGAGAAACCACACCTCTCTACAGAAAAATTCCTCTCTGCTTAGTTCATGGCATCTAGAGATATGGAGTGACAAACATATACCTCCTGACATCTGATAATTACCTCGACATAAAGAGCACAGTCTGTAATCTTTGGAGAATGGGTTTTTGGCTAAAATCTGATGTGAATAAGGGTCCCAACAGTAAGAATTCTAAGGTGATGGCATTGTACATCAACACCCAGTTTTGACTTGTCACCTCAGAAGGGTTTCAGAAACTTGCTGCCATCTGTTTGTTGTTAAATATTTACCCCATAGTTTACATTTCTGATCATTGTACATAGAATGGATCTGAGAGTGGCTTAAACAGGAGGATTTGAATTTCACGACATATTTTGTGTTTTAGTAACTATGGAAAGCCTTTGGCATTCATTGGCTATTATTCAACTGAGGATTTTTTTTCCCCCAAAGTGGCTGCAGTATGGAATGTAGCCATTCTTGTCTGATCTAAATTGCACATGTCATATGACTCAAGCACTGAGTGGAAAATGGGTGTGTTTGAAGGAACATTGCAATAATACTTTTATTGTTTGACATTTCAGATGGATAACTGGTAGAAAAGGCAACCTCTTGACATATCAGTCATTGTTGAACTTTACGTTTTTGCTGAAGACTTATGACTGACACTAAGAGGATAGGAGGTAGCAGCAACACCAAACCTACCCTGGAACCATTTCTTTGTACTTTTCCCTTCAATCACCTGCTTCACAAGTCAAAAACACACCATAAGCAGCTTAGGTAATCACTAGACAGTGAACCAACCCTGGTACCAAACACTGCTTTTCCAACTGTTTTTTTAAAATTAGGATAGAGATTCTCCAACCAAGTCGTCATTTCAATTACTGTTGAATCTAGCTAAAATCCAAGTCAGCCAATATCAATCACACTGCAATGGCGAACCAACCTCTATAATGATTGATCATTACAGTGTTGCCCAGTTACATCTTTAATGATTTTAACAAAGATATTCAAGAATCTCCTCCTTGTTTTCCAAACTATCCATTCTCCAGATATTTATATTTAAAATTAGAGGTAGGCCTTTGCCCAGTTTTTGTTCAGGGTTAACTACTATCTTCCTTTCTGTCTCCAGGGAGGAGCTCACATATATTGCAACAAAAAAACCCAAAAACTTCAAAAAGCTGATACAGCCCTCCTTCCCCATGGCCCCACCCACACTAAAAAGGCCAGAACTATTAAACAGCCCAGACTATGGGCCTATGACAAGCAGTATCACTAGAAGTGCAGTGCAGCACGGGCTAAGAACTCGAACCTGGAATTTCCTCAAAGCTGTTCCTGCCCTGCAAATGTAACTTCATTGGAAACCATACTTCTGACAAAGATACAATGGTAGTACTGGCATCTTCAAGATGTTTCCTGGTCTGAAACTACAGAAATAACCAACACTTTTATCAATATTTATAGTGGTAGGCTGGCAAAAATGTTAGGAATTTCCATCATTCGTTGCAGAGAATTTGTAGATGAATCTGGGTATTTATTGCACCCTCTCTCCAACTTTTTTAAAACTATAGTTCAAAAATGGTTCTCTCAGCTCGGCCACCACTGTGGGGAGGGGAGCCACTCTACCGGGTGGCATGTGGCTGCTCTCGCAGGCTCAGGCAGGCAGAAAGACCCTCTAGGCCTGCCTGGAGTGCTGACCCCCTGCCTGCCACCAAGTGCCCACCTCCAGGCATCTCAATTGGCTCCCGACAATGCGGGAAACTGGAGGCTGACTGGAAGATTCCAGTCATATTCCTCTTAATAAGGCTTTTAATGAGCCTAATTAGCTACCTGCCGCGTGTGGGCGGGTAATCCTGTAAGCCCCAATCCCGCCTCTGCCTCGAGGCGAATGGTGCCAGGGAACTGGCACTCCAGCTGGTGGGACTCATTTTTGGCCCCTCCTGCCATCGAACCCGGCCCTAGTGGGGGCTGATAATCCAGTTCCTCTTGTCTCCCCACCCTGCCCATTCATAGCTCATGTTCACACTCACTCAGACTTTTCTTTTGAGCATAAACAGGCTTTCTTAGGTTTAAAGAAGCAAAGTGAAATTTATTAAAACTTAAACTTAAACTCTAATTCAATTAACGCCTACGGGTACACACTGCGCCCCACACTAGCATGCATATGCGATAAGCACATGCAAAATAGAGACAGAAAAAAACAGAAGAAAAATAAAATGGAGAGATTTGAGGCGATCTCTGAAGAGTTTCCTGTTACTGTGCTTCGAGCTCACTGTCGAGTCCCTTTTGTAGGTAGTTCTTACTTTTCGTTGGAGCCCAGTATTCTTCTTAAACCTTGTTCACTGTAGGAAACTTTTCTCTCTTGGGGTTCATGTATCTTCAGTAAGTTTCAGTTCTGTGAGAAAGAGATGGAAGTAGACAGGATAGGTGGTGACGAGCCAGCCATGAGCGGTCTTTTCAGTCCAGGAGCAAACAGCTTTCTGCCAGTTCAAAACTCTGTGGCTAGTTCAAATTAAAAAAAAAACTCAGGTGGCCCAGCACCTTAGCCATGTGACTAGCTGGTGTGACCACATCCATTTGTGTATTCGGCCATCTTAGCAATTAACCTGGAATGCAAGCTCCTCAACCCACCACATCTTGTAATCAAAAGTCCATTGTGGATTAAATTGGAGCAGGGAGTAGCCCCTTTGTCCTTTCCAAGTACTGTCTGTCAATATGTAAAAATGTCTCTCCGGCCATGGATCCATTGTGGTTTTTTAAAATCAGTTTTTTCTTCTCTCCAGTAACAGTTTAAAATTAATATTCATGTGGCAAAATTAATATTCCTTATTCTTGGTCTGCATGACACAAAGCATAGGGGATCTTGGGCTTCATAAATAGAAGCATTGAATACAAAAGCGGGGAAGCTATGTTGAACTTTTATAAAGCTCTGATTAAACATAGAAACATAGACAATAGGAGCAGGAGTAGGCCATTCGGCCTTTCGAGCCTGCTCCGCCATTCATTGTGACCATGGCTGATCATCCAACTCAGTAACCTGTTCCGGCTTTCGCCCCATACCCTTTGATCCCCAAGAGCTATATCGAACTCCTTTTTGAAAACATTCACTGTTTTGGCCTCAACTGCTTTCTGTGGTAGCGATTTCCACAGGCTCTCCACTCTCTGGGTGAAGAAATTTCTCCTCATCTCAGTCCTGAAAGGTTTACCCTGTATCCTTAGACTATGACTCCTGGTTCTGAACTCCCCCACCATCGGGACATCCTTCATGCATCTACCTTGTCAAATCCTGTTAGAATTTTATAGATTTCTATGAGATCCCCCCTCACTCTTCTGAACTCCAGCGAATATAATCTTAACCGACTCAATCTCTCCTCATACGTCAGTCCCACCATCCCAGGAATCAGTCTGGTAAACCTTCGCTGCACTCCCTTTATAGCAAGAACATCCTTCCTCAGATAAGGAGATCAAAACTGCACAAACTGTGGTTAGGCCACAATTAGAGTATTGTGTCCAGTTCTGGTCACCACGGGCTGAATTTTGTGCTGCTGTTTAAGGAGGGTACGGTGGCATAGCAAGACAGCAGAGCTGACCGCCCGGAAATCCGGTCTCATTACATAGGTTCCCGATTTTCTAAGAGACCAGGTAGTACCATGGTGGTATTAGCACTCGACACATTGCCTAAATGCTGTCGAACATGAATTTAAATGTTAATATTTAGGATTTAATGAGTGGACAGTGATTTTGTGGACTAGGCAAGAGGCCTCAGTGCCATGATGGGGAGATATCCTGAATGTAGCAGCATAGCGGAAGTGGGGAGTTCTCAGGCTGCTCTGCTGATGTGGGCTCTAGGAGGGGGTTGTGTATATCGGGGGCTCTGTAAGGGGGCTGTGTGTAGTGGGGGGGTCTGTAAGGGGGCTGTGTGTATTGGGGGATTCTGTAAGGGGGCTGTGTGTATTGGAGGGGCTCTGTAAGGGGGTTGGGTGTAACGGGAGCACTGTAAGGGGGCTGTGTGTATCAGAGGGGCTCTGTAAGTGGGCTGTGTGTATCAAGGGGCTCTATAAGGGGGCTGCGTGTATCGGGGGGGTCTGTAAGGGGGCTGTGTGTAATGGGGGGTCTGTAAGGGAGCTGTGTGTATCTGGGGGGCTCTGTAAGAGGCTGTGTGTATCGGGGGACTCTGTAAGGGGGCTGTGTGAATCGGGTGCTTTGTGAGGGTTTGGGTTGGCTGTGTTGGGCATTATAGGGTTTCATAACTGCTATGTTACTGCGTGTGAGGTCTCACACTGCTGGTAAAGATGGTGGCCCATCAGTAAGTTTAGGTTCTGAGGTACACCAGGCATTCTGCCCAGCAAATAGTGATACGCAAAGTTGCCAAGGCAGGGTCATCTCTGCACCTGAAGCAATCTGAAGGTCTCAGGACACCTCCACTGGGTCTCATGGATCCCCTCGTAGTGTTGAGGCGTCTCTGACGGAGGAAATCCCGCAGAGGCAGCTCCACCTGACCCTGAAGCTCCACGAAGAAAATAGCAGCAGCTGGTCAGGCCAAGAAAGACCCACCAGAGAGTGTACAGGACTCACATCACTTACCTCCAAATGTCCGAGTGACACTAGCAAAAACTACAACTCTCCAATGGAGGCCGTCACTGACTTATGCGGCCTCCTGCAGGATGACTTGCAGCTTCTAGGATTTGGGGGTAACCACTTCACTGGTGGCCCTGAAGATCACAGTGGCACTAAACTTCTACATATCTGGATCATTCCAGAGATCCACCAGGGATGTGTGTGTTACCAGACTGACACTGACAATAAGGCAGGCAGGGCCTTCAGCTTCGGGGCCATAGCTGGATTTCGACAGGTGTAAGGTGTAATACGCATGTGACCATCAAGGCTCCCTCAGACCAGCCAGCGGCCTTCATCATTTTCCGGGTGGCAGGCAGTGACTAGTGGGGTATCGCAGGGATCGGTGCTAAGACCCCAGCTATTCACAATATATATTAATGACTTGGGTGAGGGAACAAAATGTAACATTTCCAAGTTTGCAGATGACACAAAGCTGTGGGGGGACTGTGAGCTGTGAGGAGGATGCAAAGAGGCTCCAATGTGATTTGGACAAGTTGGGCAAGTGGGCAAATGCATGGCAGATGCAGTATAACGTGGATAAATGTGAGGTTATCCACTTTGGTTGTAAAAACAGAAAGGCAGATTATTATCTGAATGGTGATAGATTGGGAAAGGGGGAGGTGCAACGAGACCTGGGTGTCCTTGTACACCAGTCGCTGAAAGCAAGCATTCAGGTGCAGCAAGCAGTTAGGAAGGCGAATGTTGGCCTTCATTGCAAGGATGTCTTACAGCCGTTATACAGGGCCTTGGCCAGACCACATCTCGAGTATTGTGTGCAGTTTGGGTCTCATTATCTGAGGAAGGATGTTCTTGCCATGGAGGGAGTGCAAAGACAATTCCTGGGATGGCAGGATTGATGTATGAGGAGGGATTGGGTCGACCAAGCCTATATTCACTCGAGTTTAGAAGAATGAGAGGGGATCTCATAGAAACCTATAAAATTCTAACAGGCTAGACAGGCTAGATGCAGGGAGGATGTTCCCGATGGCGGGGGAGTCCAGAACCAGGGGTCACAGTCTCAGGATATGGGGTATGCCATTTAGAACTGAGATGAGGAGAAACTTCTTCACTCATAGGGTGGTGAACCAGTGGAATTCTTTACCGCAGAAGGCAGTGGAGGCCAAGTCCTTAAATATTCACAGGTCGGCGCGTAACATCGAGGGCTGAAGGGCCTGTACTGCGCTGTAATGTTCTAATTCTAATTCTAATATTCAAGAAGGAGATAGATATATTTCTTAATGCCAAAGGGATCAAGGGATATGGGGAAAAAGCGGGAACAGGGTACTGAATTAAATGATCAGCCATGATCTTTTTTGAATGGCGGAGCAGGCCCGAAGGCTGAATGGCCTACTCCTACTCCTATTGTCTATGTTTCTATGAGAAGTTGCTATGATGCCGACATACTTCGATAATCCCAGGTGCCTCAGCTTTTCAGTCCCCTCGCTCACCTTCAGGGATGGATTCTTGGGGACAAGGGCTACCCATTGAAGACACAGTTTCTGATGCCTACGAGGAAACCTTACACTGCAGCAGAGGAGAGATACAACACTTGCCACCCACACAACCATCAAGCAGACCACTGGGCTGCTAAAGGAGAGACTCCGCTGCCTCGATCAATCTGACGGAGCCCTGCAGTATGCCCCAGAGAGGGTCCCACGAATCATGATGGTGTGATGTGCTCTGTACAATCTAGCACTACAGAGGAGGGAGGCTTTACATGAGAAAGATATGTATGAACGACAAACATCCTCCGACGATGAGGGCACAGAGACGATAAGCAGCAATGGCTGACAAGAACATGCAATGAAGGCCAGACATGTTGAGCAATGCGCAAAGGAGGCATGGGACAACCTCATAATGACCCGCTTTCAGCCCCCTGCTGTCCACTCACTGAGAATCCAATAAAGACTCACCTTCATGCGGGTAGTCTTCCGTCTCCTTTCCATCTGCGTTCCCTGAATGCTGAACAGCTGCAATGCGTGCTAGTGCCCATGGGAGAACATATATCAATGAGATCTGCAGTCACCATTAACATGATAATGAGGGCCGTGGTCACATTGGCACTGCACTAAGGGGTAGCATGGGAGTCAGAAGCTCACAATTGAGGCATGTTAGAACATGGTTTTGACACAATGATGGATAATGATTGGCACAAAAGAGTGCTTAATTACATTCCAAAGAATACATTTGCAACATCCGTAAATCCCCAAATGAGACTTGGTGCTTTTCTTAATACGCTTGCTGGTGCTTCTACGCAGTGTGACCCCGACACCAGTAGCTGGGCTGGAGGCAGGCTGCTGATCAGGCCGCCCTTTGGCCTGAGATGACACTGGCGACCGTCTTCTGGGTGCCTGAGGCCTTGAGGGCCCCAGCTGCCTGAGGGTCTCCTGCACCAGTGCAGTACTCTCCTCAGGTGTCACAGTTGCTGAAGCTGGGCTTACGGGCGGAGGGGCTGAGGAACAGGTGTCCACACTCAGAGCGCCCTGAGGGGAGCCACCAGCTGTGGAGGTCAATCTCTCCTCCTCCCTTTCAAGGCTCGCTGGAACCTCCCTGCTCACCAGAGAAGGATGAGGAGGGGGGAAGACTCCGGGTGTTTAGTCCTTCTCTCTCCTTGCCATTGCTGTGTTAAGCTCATAGCCAAGGTGAGGGCTTTCAGTCCTGGTGCATCAGTGGGATCTCCTATCGATAAGGGTTACCAACCTCCCAATGGAGGAAGCCATGCACTCATATGCCTGGGACATAGCAGTAATCGTGGAATGGACGAACTCTACCATCATCCGTTATTGGCTACACTTGGCCTCTGGCATCTCCATCGGCCTTACTTCTCCCTGCAACAACAGAGGCTCATCATCAGCTTGGGGCTCAGCAGGAGCCTGGACTCCTACAGTCCTCCGACTGTTAGTGGCCTTGGCTATCTCAGCCTCAGTCAGCTGCTTGTGTGTGTGTGCAGTGCTCTCAACAGTTTGTGATCCTGATTCTAATGCTGATCGGATACCCACCGAGGTGAAAGTATCTGCTCTTGTGGAAGGTGCAGGAGAGTCATGGGACGCTGCATGCTCTGAGTGGTCCTCATCCTCAGAGCTTCACAGATGTCCCTCTGTGGCTGCAGTCACCTGCAAATGCCGACCTGCATGAGGGAATAGAACAATGTGTGGGTTCGGCTGCACATATCCCGTTCTCCTAAACATGCCTGGTTCTCCATAATTGATGAATATTTCGATGAAGGGCAATAATCACTCTCTTGCACAGGGACTCCGGTCTCGCGGTCAGATACTGTGTGTCAGCCCAGCCAGTTCTAAAGCCTCTTCCTCGGCCTGACTTAGAGGAGGAATGTCAGGGATCCTCCACCAGTCCAGGCCGCCTCCCTCCTGTTATGGGCCTTCTTCTCCTGCAAGAGGAAGGATGGAGAAACTATAAACTGGCATAAGTATCACCATGACAGTTCTGCTACTATGGGCCCCTCATCACCAACTGAGGGATCTGATGTATCTCATGCGAACACATGCAGTCCTGGGATTTAGTGGGGCTGAGCTATGAATGAAGGTGGCGTGTGGCCCAGACGCTGCCATGCATCTGTCATGATGAAGATATAACGTCTCTGCCATCGCGCTAGCACTCGCACCCTCATCATGTCATATACCCTGTAGTCACATGCAATCCCCAAAAAGAACTTTAAACATTGCACTCACCTTGGCAGAATGCAGGAGGCCATTGACCCCCTTCCTACACTGAACCCAGTTGCCCTGAGTGAACGCATGGCTGCTGACCTCCTCTGTGATCTCCACCCAGGCTTGCTTGGTCAGGCAGGAGGACTCTTCTTGCCGTCACTAGGGAAGAGAACCTCCTGCCTTTCTCTTGCATTCTGGAGGAAAATTTGCAAGGAAGCATCATTGAAGCATGGGGCCACACTTGATCTAACCTCTGCCATGCTCTCCACTCTTCCTTGGGAGGGGTGGGGGGGTAGGTAGTGGGTGCTAGGTGGTGTAGGAAACAGTGCTGTAAATTTTTATGCTTCACTGTACTCAGAGTTTCTATTGACTGCAAGGCAGGAGTGATTGCAGGGCTGGTAGGCTTTTAAAGATAGAACATAGAACATAGAACATTACAGTGCAGTACAGGCCCTTCGGCCCTCGATGTTGCGCCAACCTGTGAAACCATCTGACCTACACTATTCCATTTTCATCCATATGTCTATCCAATGACCACTTAAATGCCCTTAAAGTTGGCGAGTCCACTACTGTTGCAGGCAGGGTGTTCCACGCCCCTACTACTCTCTGAGTAAAGAAACTACCTCTGACATCTGTCCTATATCTATCACCCCTCAACTTAAAGCTATGTCTCCTCGTGTTTGCCATCACCATCCGAGGAAAAAGACTCTCACTATCCACCCGATCTAACCCTCTGATTATCTTATATGTCTCTATTAAGTCACCTCTCCTCCTCCTTCTCTCCAATGAAAACAACCTCAAGTCCCTCAGCCTTTCCGCATAAGACCTTCCCTCCATACCAGGCAACATCCTAGTAAATCTCCTCTGCACCCTTTCCAAAGCTTCCACATCCTTCCTATACTCCAGGTGCGGCCGCACCAGAGTTTTGTACAGCTGCAGCATGACCTCGTAGCTCCGAAACTCGATCCCTCTACTAATAAATGCTAACACACCATATGCCTTCTTAACAGCCCTATTAACCTGGGTAGCAACCTTCAGGGATTTATGCACCTGGACACCAAGATCTCTCTGTTCATCTACACTACCAAGAATCTTCCCATTAGCCCAGTACTCTGCATTCCTGTTACTCCTTCCAAAGTGAATCACCTCACACTTTTCCGCATTAAACTCCATTTGCCATCTCTCAGCCCAGCTCTGCAGCCTATCTATGTCCCTCTGTAACCTACAACATCCTTCGGCACTATCCACAACTCCACCGACCTTCGTGTCATCCGCAAATTTACTAACCCACCCTTCTACACCCTCATCCAGGTCATTTATAAAAATGACAAACAGCAGTGGCCCCAAAACAGATCCTTGTGGTACACCTGATGTGCTGTCAGCTGATGCCATAATCAGCATCTCGCCTCCCCTCCCTGACATGTGATTGGTGGTGACTGCTGCCTTTATTATGCTGAATGGCTTCCCGCTGTGTAATCACAGTGGTGCAGCCACACACGTGACGCATGGGAATGCTGCCCATTTCCGGGAACGGCGGTGGGCTGATTAAATTCAGCCCTGCACTTTAGTACATAGATAGGCTAGCAGAACCGGCAGATCAGTGGCAGATGGAATTCAATACAGAGAAGTGTGAGGTGATGCATTTTGACAGAAGGGATAGGGAGAGGCAATATAGACTAAATGGCACAGTTCTAAACAATGTGCAGGGACAGAGAGACCTGAGAGTGTGTAGATCTTTGAAGATGGCAGGACATATTGAGAGAATAGTTAGCAAAGCATATGGGATCTTGGGTTTCATCAACAAAGACATTGAGTACAAAAATTGGGAAGTTATGTGAACCTTTATAAAGCTCTGGTTAGGCCCCAACTGGAGTATTGCATCCAGTTCTGGTCACCACACTTTAGGAAGGATGAACGGGTCCTTGAGATGGTGCAGAGGAGATTTACCAGAATGGTTCCAGGTATGAGTGGTTTTAGTTACAAGCTTAGGTTGGAGAAGCTGGGGTTGTTCTCCTTGGAGCAAAGGAGATTGAGGGGAGATTTGATAGAGGTGTATAAAATCAGGACAGGTTTAGATAAGTTAGATTTGGAAAAAATGTTCCCATTAACTGATTGTACAAGGACTAACGGACACAGATTGAAGGTTTTGGGCAAGTGATGCAGGGGGAATGTGAGGAAGAACTTTTCTACGCAGCAAGTGGTAATGACCTGGAACTTGCTGCCCACGAGGATGGTGGAAGCGGAGACAATCAATGATTTCAAAAGGAAATTAGTTGGCCACTTGAAGAAAATAAACTTGCAGGGCGATGGAGATTGAGCGGGGGAACGGAACTGACTGGATAGCTCCGCAGAGAGTTGGCATGGACACGATGCATTGAATGGTCTCCTTCTTTGGTGATCTGACTCTATGGTGTAAATGACTCTATGACCTCACAATCTACTTTATTGGCTGTAAAGTGTTTTGGAATGTCCTGATATCATGAAAAACACTGTGTATATACAAGCCAGTCTTTCTCATTCCTTGTTCCAATAGTCCTTTAGTTCATTTTCTTTGATTCAAGCACACGCAGCTTTGGAGTTATCACTCAGATGGGCTACGTAGTCCAAAGTATGTACTCTGTAACAGTTCTTGGAGCTTTGGAACTGACATGTAGACACACAGGATGGACAGTTACATATAACCTGTCACCCAAAGGCAAAGGATGGAGATCAAAGGGAGATCTTGGTTTCATTCTCGGCCTGCATTTACACTCTCATGACAATAGGATACTCGAGTATGAAATTAGAGAGATGCATTGCTACAGGAGTTTGACATTAAGATGAACACAAATTGTAGTAAAGCAGGGCATGATGTAAAACAGGTTTCCCTTTTATTCTTAGCCATTTAACAAATGTCATTGGAGAACATTTCAATGCGGAAGAACCCTTGTTCTTTTTATATTATTTGGCAAATCTTCTGACACATTGAGATAAAGTATCCAATCCCCTGGAATAACTTTGATCATCCAGGAAAGCTGGTTAGCAGTACCTGAGGCATGGGGACTGATTGGCAGGTAATGGTCCTTCACTCACCTTCTCCTTGAAGGTATTGTGCTAGTTAAAAACTCTCATAGAGCAAAGCATTCTTCAAAGTGCTCCCTTTATTATGTTTTCAGCATGTGTTGAAACCCATGATGGTTATGAGTCCACAGCTCAAAGTAGTAATAGAGTCTGACTGTCACAAAATTATTCTGCCCATTTTGGCTTGAACTTAATGGGCCCCCCAGAGACAGGTTCCGAGTTGGGGGCCCCATAGAATTGTAGTGCAAGGCAGAGGGACTGGGGCAGAGGGCCCGTTACCTTCCTGTTGGAAGATGGGATGGGATAGGCCGATGATGGCCTCCCCACACAGAGGCTAACTCTAAGGCACTTAAGAGGCCTATTATCAGCCACATAAGGGCCTCTTTCTGCCGCCGCTGGGGCCAAGCCAGTTTTTTTCTATTCATTCATGGGAAGTGGGCATCACTGACGAGGCCAGCATTTATTGCCCATCCCTAATTGCCCTTGAGAAGTGGTGGTGAGCTGCAGTGGCGCAGGGGTTGGGGGGTGGGGGGTAGCGGGGAGCGGTCTCTCTCACTGAGGCAACCTCTCTGCAGGATTGGGGGGGGTGCCCTCCTCCGTAGGCAATCTGTGGCCCATGGAGCTGGCAAACAATCCACCTCACTGAACGCCTATCCACTTGCTCTCAATGCCCACCCGACCCACTCCCCAACCCCCCCCCCCCCCGCATCTCTAGGGCCTTCTGGACTGGCCCCAGCGACCCTGCTTCTCTTACCTGAGGTCCGGATCTCCAGCGCTGGGCCTGGTTACAAGGTCTCTTGTAGTACTGGCAGTGGCCACTGCTCCCAGTGGCGCTGCTGATACTACTGAGCTGCCGACCCTCTGATTAGCCGGCAGCGTTTGGAGGCAGGATCCCCGCCCTTAAAGGGACAGGAGTTCCGGCACTGGGCAGTTAATTGCCTGGGCACTGTAGAATGGTGTCGGGGGGCTCCAAATGGCCGAGGTGGGATTCTCACCGCCTTTTCAGCCCAGTACAGGTAACCCCGCCAGCGCGACTAAATTCAGCCCCTGAAGGACTCCAAGTTCTTCATTTGGAATAGATAGCACAGGACATGGTGAAATAGTTGGCCGGTACAGATAGTAGAAATCTTGGTTATTAGGACAACAGAGAACAGAGATCAAAGACTTTGTTTTGAAAAGCAGAGACTGCAAGTGTATAACACTGCAATAACAATGGGTTTCACCCACCCAGCCTTTCGAATCGTAAACAAGGAGTCAATGACTCTGAGGACGCAAATGTGCATGGCGGCTGCTAATACCTAGAAACAATGAAAAGCCTGGGTGGTTCTGCTGAAGCCAGACTTGTGGAATTTGCATATTGGGAAAGGACAACAGGCTATTGACTTGTGATTCCAGATAAATTTAACACATTTTCTGAAGGCAGGCATGTTGTAAGAAAGGAAGGTAGCCAGCAATTGTAGTATAAGAGCCTTAAAGGGTTAATGTTTGAGATAGTGAGAGTAAACCCTTCCCGCTGTGGATGATGTAATAGTCACATGGGTATTAGGCTGAGAAGAACCTAGAAACAGCACGAGGTGTGCAGGCTAGACAGGCTTGTGGAGAGTGTGTATAGTTATATATGTATATAACAAACAAGTTGTTCTTTAGCCCTACAAAGAACCCGAGACTTCTTTAAACAACAGCTAATCTATGCTACAACAATACACAACACTGATGGAAACCTCAACGGAGAGAAAGAGGGAAACTCTGCTCTCAGAGAATACTGATACAGGGCAAGGCTGTGAAGACCTCAAGCTGTTTTGAAAGTTGAGGTTTGCACAGAAGTAAAAGACCAACAGGATCACCAGGAATTGCCTTATTCAGGGTCATCCAGGTCGGAAGGGCTTGGAGAAGTGAACGAAGAGGGCATTGACTTTGAAGAAGCCAATACTGAAGCCAATGTAAAGTAAAATCTTGTAAGGTGTAAAACGGATTGCTAATTGGCTATGAACCTGTTTCTTGCTACTACTGAAGACAGTTTCTCCCCACACTGTCTTTCCAACAGAATGAACAGAGCAAATCTTCACAGGAACTGCTGAGAGAAATGATGGAATTAAAAGCTATCCTCAGTAATGGTGCCATGAAACGATTGTTTGTTGTAAAAACGCATCTGGTTCACTATTGTCCTTAAGGGAAAGAAATCTGCCGTCCTTACCTGTTCTGGCCTACATGTGACTCCAAACCCACAGCAATGTGGTTGACTCCTAGCTGCCCTCTGAAATAGCCTCGCAAGCCATTCAGTTGTCAAGGGCAATTAAGGATGGGCAACAAATGTTGGCCTTACCAGTGATGCCCACATCCCATGAAAGAATAAAAATAGTCTCGTTCTTTCAATGGGCTGCACTTTGTGCAGCTGGTATGATGTGAGACCAGGACCAACACCACTATGATGTTCTCGGGACTGATGTGAGGTTTAGCCGCATTTAGTAAGAAATATGAGGCAGAGACTAAGACAGAGGCAACAGGCTGTTGAACATAATGGAGTCTTCTCTATTCTGTTTTACTTTCACTTTCCATTTGCTTGCACGTGTGTTCTACAGAACCCCACATGTACACAATGCACAATGCAATTACAATTTCAAAACATGACATCCACCATCTCCTCAGGCACCAGCAACACACCAGTGACTGCTACTTAAAGATATATCTACCAATACACAAAGGTACAGCTGGAAGAAATATTTTGGCTTCTATTGCCTTCAGTTCAGAAGGTTGAGGGGTGATTGGAATGTGATGTTCAAACTGATGAAAGGATTTGGTAAGGTAGATAACAGAGAAACTGTTTCCTCTAGTGGGTGAGGACAGTACGAGGGGACATAACTTTAAAGTTAGAGCTAGGCTATTCAGGGGTGATGTCAGGAAACACGTCTTCACACAAAGTGTCCTGGAAATCTGGAACTCTCTCCCCAAAGGGCTGTGGATGTTAGGGTCAATGGAATTTTAAAGGCTGAGATTTTGATTTGTTGAGTAGGGGTATGAAGGGTGTAAGGAGCTATTGTGTGTAATGGAGTTGAGGTTGACATCAATGATGATCAAAGTGAATGATAGGATGAGCTCAGGGGGATGAATGCCTCCTTCTGTCCCTCTGTTCCTATGTCTCTGACCTTTGTGAATCGCGATAGGTTTACCCTAGGGTTGTAGACACATCAGGCACAGTCAGTTCAAGCCCAAGGTTCATATTACACAAAAGCAGTGTTACAAAATGCAACTGTGATGGGGCAGCAATAACTTAAATCAGAGATCTGAATACAATAACGTGTGTGCTGACTCCAAATACGGACCCAAATTCTACCCTGACTGATGGCTAGCAAAATGCCAGTAGAACTGTTGGATGTCTGTTTTTTTTTATTTTAGAGATACAGCACTGAAACAGGCACTTCGGCCCACCGAGTCTGTGCCGACCAACAACCACCCATTTATACTAACCCTACACTAATCCCATATTCTCGACCACATCCCCACTATTGTCCTACCACCTACCTACACTAGGGGCAATTTACAATGGCCAATTTACCGATCAACCTGCAAGTCTTTTGGAAGTGGGAGGAAACCGGAGCACCCGGAGGAAACCCACGCAGACACAGGGAGAACTTGCAAACTCCACACAGGCAGTACCCGGAATCGAACCCAGGTCACTGGAGCTGTGAGGCTGCGGTGCTAACCACTGCGCCACTGTGCCGCAATGTGTTGTTGGAGTCTTTGTAAAACTTCTCCTAATTTAACAAACGTTGCTCGCAAACTTTATTTAAAATACATGATTTTTGTAATAGGTCCTGAATTGGAAACTGTGTGGCTGTGTTTTGTTTTAAAGAGAGCAGTTTATGGGGTGATTGTTAAAGGTGTCTTAAAATAATGAAAGGAAAAGGCAAAGCACTGAAATGGACATCTACTCCCACTGGTGGACGACAACAATGACCTGATACAACTCATTGCCTCCCTCACAATTCCTCAACCCCCTCACAACCCCCTCCTTCAATACCCTTCCCTCCCTCACAAACCCGACCCTCATCACAAACCACTCCCTCAAAAGCCAATGCACCCATCAGATTCCCCTTCCTCATCGCGTTCCCCTCCCTCACAATTCCCACCCCTCGCCACAAAGCACTTCCCTCATCACCATCCCATCCCTCACACTCCCTCCCTCATGTTCACAACAGACAATCCCCTCCTTACAATCCCCCACTGTCAAAGGTACGTTCTCATACATTCACCATGAACAGACTCCCCCCCGATCACACTCGCCCTGATCACACTCCCCCCGCGATCACGCTTCCCCCGATCACAATCCCCCCAATCACAATCCCCCCAATCACAATCCCCTCGATCACACTCCCCGCACAATCACACTCCCCCGATCACACTCCCCCCATGATCAAACTCCCCCCAAACACACACCCATATCACACACCCCCTGCAATCACGCTCCTGCCGATTACACTCCCCCCGATCACACTCCCCCCGATGAACTCCCTCCCGATCACGCTCCAACCGATCACACCCCACTGATCACACCCCACTGATCACACTCCCCCCGATCACACCCCACTGATCACACTCCCCCCGATCACACCCCACTGATCACACTCTCCCCGATCACACCCCACTGATCACACCCCACTGATCACACTCCCCCCGATCACACCCCACTGATCACATTCCCCCCGATCACACCCCACTGATCACACCCCACTGATCACACTCCCCCCGATCACACCCCACTGATCACACCCCACTGATCACACTCCCCCCGATCACACCCCACTGATCACATTCCCCCCGATCACACCCCAATGATCACACCCCACTGATCACACTCCCCCCGATCACACCCCACTGATCACACCCCACTGATCACACTCCCCCCGATCACACCCCACTGATCACATTCCCCCCGATCACACCCCACTGATCACACCCCACTGATCACACTCCCCCCGATCACACCCCACTGATCACACTCCCCCCGATCACACCCCACTGATCACACCCCACTGATCACATTCCCCCCAATCACACTCCACTGATCACACTCCCCCCGATCACACCCCACTGATCACACTCCCCCCGATCACACCCCACTGATTACATTCCCCCCGATTACACCCCACTGATCACACTCCCCCCGATCACACCCCACTGATCACACCCCACTGATCACACTCCCCCAGATCACACCCCACTGATCACACTCCCCCCGATGACACCCCACTGATCACACTCCCCCCGATCACACCCCACTGATCACACCCCACTGATCACACTCCCCCCGATCACACCCCACTGATCACACTCCCCACGATCACACTCCCCCCGATCACACCCCACTGATCACACTCCCCACGATCACACCCCACTGATCACACTCCCCCCGATCACACCCCACTGATCACACCCCACTGATCACACTCCCCCCGATCACACCCCACTGCTCACACCCCACTGATCACACTCCCCCCGATCACACCCCACTGATCACACTCCCCACGATCACACTCCCCCCGATCACACCCCACTGATCACACTCCCCACGATCACACTCCCCCCGATCACACCCCACTGATCACACTCCCCACGATCACACCCCACTGATCACACTCCCCACGATCACACTCCCCCCGATCACACCCCACTGATCACACTCCCCACGATCACACCCCACTGATCACACTCCCCCCGATCACACCCCACTGATCACACTCCCCACGATCACACTCCCCCCGATCACACCCCAATGATCACACTCCCCCAGATCACACCCCACTGATCACACTCCCCACGATCACACTCCCCCCGATCACACCCCACTGATCACACTCCCCACGATCACACTCCCCTCGATCACACCCCACTGATCACACTCCCCACGATCACACTCCCCCCGATCACACCCCACTGATCACACTCCCCACGATCACACTCCCCCCGATCACACCCCTCTGATCACACTCCCCACGATCACACCCCACTGATCACACTCCCCACGATCACACCCCACTGATCACACTCCCCACGATCACACCCCACTGATCACACTCCCCACGATCACACCCCACTGATCACACTCCCCACGATCACACCCCACTGATCACACTCCCCACGATCACACCCCACTGATCACACTCCCCACGATCACACCCCACTGATCACACTCCCCACGATCACACCCCACTGATCACACTCCCCACGATCACACCCCACTGATCACACTCCCCACGATCACACCCCACTGATCACACTCCCCACGATCACACTCCCCCCGATCACACCCCTCTGATCACACTCCCCACGATCACACCCCACTGATCACACTCCCCACGATCACACCCCACTGATCACACTCCCCACGATCACACTCCCCCCGATCACACCCCACTGATCACACTCCCCACGATCACACTCCCCCCGATCACACCCCTCTGATCACACTCCCCCCAATCACACCCCACTGATCACACTCCCCCCGATCACACCCCACTGATCACACTCCCCACGATCACACCCCACTGATCACACTCCCCCCAATCACACCCCACTGATCACACTCCCCCCGATCACACCCCACTGATCACATTCCCCACGATCACACTCCCCCAGATCACACCCCACTGATCACACTCCCCCCGATCACACCCCACTGATCACACTCCCCACGATCACACTCCCCCCGATCACACCCCACTGATCACACTCCCCCCGATCACACCCCACTGATCACACTCCCCACGATCACACTCCCCCCGATCACACCCCACTGATCACACTCCCCACGATCACACTCCCCCCGATCACACCCCTCTGATCACACTCCCCACGATCACACCCCACTGATCACACTCCCCACGATCACACCCCACTGATCACACTCCCCACGATCACACCCCACTGATCACACTCCCCACGATCACACCCCACTGATCACACTCCCCCCAATCACACCCCACTGATCACACTCCCCCCGATCACACCCCACTGATCACACTCCCCACGATCACACCCCACTGATCACACTCCCCCCAATCACACCCCACTGATCACACTCCCCCCGATCACACCCCACTGATCACATTCCCCACGATCACACTCCCCCCGATCACACCCCACTGATCACACTCCCCCCGATCACACCCCACTGATCACACTCCCCACGATCACACTCCCCCCGATCACACCCCACTGATCACACTCCCCCCGATCACACCCCACTGATCACACTCCCCACGATCACACTCCCCCCGATCACACCCCACTGATCACACTCCCCACTGATCACACTCCCCACGATCACACTCCCCACGATCACACTCCCCCCGATCACACCCCACTGATCACACTCCCCACGATCACACCCCACTGATCACACTCCCCACGATCACACTCACCCCGATCACACCCCACTGATCACACTCCCCACGATCACACTCCCCCTGATCACACACCCCCCGATCACACTCACCCCCATCACACTCCCCCCGATCACACTCCCCACGATCACACTCACCCCGATCACACCCCACTGATCACACTCCCCCCGATCACACACCCCCCGATCACACTCCCCCCATCACACACCCCCCGATCACACTCCCCCCCATCACACAGCACCCGATCACACGACCCCCCATCACACTCCCCACGATCACACTCACCCCGATCACACCCCACTGATCACACTCCCCCCCATCACACACCCCCCGATCACACTCCCCCCAATCACAACCCACTGATCACACTCCCCCCGATCACACTCCCCCCCATCACACACCCCCCGATCACACTCCCCCCATCACACTCCCCCCAATCACAACCCACTGATCACACTCCCCCCGATCACACTCCCCCCATCACACTCCCCCCGATCACACCCCACTGATCACACTCCCCCCAATCACAACCCACTGATCACACTCCCCCCGATCACACCCCACTGATCACACTCCCCCCAATCACACTCCCCCCATCACACTCCCCCCGATCACACCCCACTGATCACACTCCCCCCAATCACAACCCACTGATCACACTCCCCCCAATCACAACCCACTGATCACACTCCCCCCGATCACACTCCCCCCATCACACTCCCCCCGATCACACCCCACTGATCACACTCCCCCCAATCACAACCCACTGATCACAATCCCCCCGATCACACCCCACTGATCACACTCCCCCCAATCACAACCCACTGATCACACTCCCCCCAATCACAACCCACTGATCACACTCCCCCCGATCACACTCCCCCCATCACACTCCCCCCGATCACACCCCACTGATCACACTCCCCCCAATCACAACCCACTGATCACAATCCCCCCGATCACACCCCCCCGATCACACTCCCCCCATCACACTCCCCCCGATCACACCCCACTGATCACACTCCCCCCGATCACACCCCACTGATCACAATCCCCCCGATCACACCCCACTGATCACACTCCCCCCAATCACAACCCACTGATCACACTCCCCCCGATCACACTCCCCCCATCACACTCCCCCCGATCACACCCCACGATCACACTCCCCCCGATCACACCCCACTGATCACAATCCCCACGATCACACTCCCCCCAATCACAACCCACTGATCACACTCCCCCCGATCACACTCCCCCCGATCACACCGCACTGATCACACTCCCCCCCATCACACTCCCCACGATCACACCCCACTGATCACACTACCCCCCATCACACTCCCCCCAATCACAACCCACTGATCACACTCCCCCCGATCACACTCCCCCCATCACACTCCCCCCGATCACACCCCACGATCACACTCCCCCCAATCACAACCCACTGATCACAATCCCCACGATCACACTCCCCCCGATCACACCCCACTGATCACACTCCCCCCGATCACACCCCACTGATCACACTCCCCCCCATCACACTCCCCCCGATCACACCCCACTGATCACACTCCCCCCGATCACACCCCACTGATCACACCCCACTGATCACACTCCCCCCGATCACACTCCACTGATCACACTCCCCCCAATCACACCCCACTGATCACACTCCCCCCGATCACACTCCCCCTGATCACACCCCACTGATCACACTCCCCACTGATCACACTCCCCACGATCACACTTCCCACGATCACATGCCACTGAGCACACTCCCCACGATCACACTCCCCCTGATCACACCCCAATGATCACACTCCCCACTGATCACACTCCCCCTGATCACACCCCACTGATCACACTCCCCACTGATCACACTTCCCACGATCACACTTCCCACGATCACATGCCACTGAGCACACTCCCCACGATCACACTCCCCCTGATCACACCCCACTGATCACACTCCCCACGATCACACTCCCCCCGATCACACCCCACTGATCACACTCCCCACGATCACACTCCCCACGATCACACCCCACTGATCACACTCCCCCCGATAACACCCCACTGATCACACTCCCCACGATCACACTCCTCCCGATCACACCCCACTGATCACACTCCCCACGATCACACTCCCCCCGACCACACCCCACTGATCACACTCCCCACGATCACACTCCCCACGATCACACCCCACTGATCACACTCCCCACGATCACACTCCCCACGATCACACACCACTGATCACACTCCCCACGATCACACCCCACTGATCACACTCCCCACGATCACACCCCACTGATCACACCCCACTGATCACACTCCCCACGATCACACTCCCCCCGATCACACCCCACTGATCACACTCCCCACGATCACACTCCCCCCGACCACACCCCACTGATCACACTCCCCACGATCACACTCCCCACGATCACACCCCACTGATCACACTCCCCACGATCACACCCCACTGATCACACCCCACTGATCACACTCCCCACGATCACACCCCACTGATCACACCCCACTGATCACACTCCCCACGATCACACTCCCCCCGACCACACCCCACTGATCA
Organism: Heterodontus francisci; assembly: GCF_036365525.1. Classification (NCBI taxonomy): domain Eukaryota; kingdom Metazoa; phylum Chordata; class Chondrichthyes; order Heterodontiformes; family Heterodontidae; genus Heterodontus; species Heterodontus francisci. The sequence continues at coordinate 14,132,837 of NC_090381.1, read as the reverse complement.
CACTCCCCACGATCACACTCCCCACGATCACACCCCACTGATCACACTCCCCACGATCACACCCCACTGATCACACCCCACTGATCACACTCCCCACGATCACACCCCACTGATCACACTCCCCACGATCACACCCCACTGATCACACCCCACTGATCACACTCTCCACGATCACACCCCACTGATCACACTCCCCACGATCACACCCCACTGATCACACCCCACTGATCACACTCCCCACGATCACACTCCCCCCGATCACACCCCACTGATCACACTCCCCACGATCACACTCCCCCCGACCACACCCCACTGATCACACTCCCCACGATCACACTCCCCACGATCACACCCCACTGATCACACTCCCCACGATCACACTCCCCACGATCACACACCACTGATCACACTCCCCACGATCACACCCCACTGATCACACTCCCCACGATCACACTCCCCACGATCACACTCCCCCCCCATCACACTCCCCCCCATCACACGCCCCCCGATCACACTCCCCCCGATCACAATTCCCCCCCAATCACACTCCCCCCATCACACTCCCCCCGATCACACTCCCCATGAACACGCTCCCCCGATCACGCTCCCCACGATCACACTCCCCCCGATCACACTCCCCCCCAGTCACACTCCCCCATCACACTCCCCCCGATCACACTCCCCATGAACACGCTCCCCCGATCACACTCCCCATGGATCACACTCCCCCCAATCAAACACCCCTGCTCACACTCCCCCCGATCACGCTCCCTCCCCATCGCACTCCCCCCGATCACACTCCCACCGATCACACTCCTCCCCATCACACTCCCCCTGTTCCCACTCCACTGATCACAATCCCCCCAATCACACTGCCCCCCATCACACTCCCCCCGATCACACTCCCCACGAACACACTCCCCCGATCACACTCCCCATGGATCACACTCCCCCCAATCACACACCCCTGATCACACTCCCCTGATCACACTCCCGCCGATCACACTCCTCCGATCACACTCCTCCGATCATACTCCCCCCGATCACACTCCCCCCATCACACTCCTCCGATCACACTCCCCCCGATCACACTCCCCATGGATCACACTCCCACCAATCACACACCCCTGATCACACTCCTCCGATCACACTCCCCCGATCACACTCCCCCCGATCACACTCCCCCCATCACACTCCTCCGATCACACTCCCCCCGATCATACTCCCCCCGATCACACTCCTCCAATCACACTCCTCCGATCATACTCCCCCCAATCACACTCCCCCCATCACACTCCTCCGATCACACTCCCCCCGATCACACTCCCCATGGATCACACTCCCACCAATCACACACCCCTGATCACACTCCTCCGATCACACTCCCCCGATCACACTCCCCCCAATCACACTCCTCCGATCACACTCCCCCCGATCACACTCCCCATGTATCACACTCCCCCCGATCACACTCCCCACGAACACACTCCCCCGATCACACTTCCCATGGATCACACTCCCCCCAATCACACACCCCTGATCACACTCCCCTGATCACACTCCCGCCGATCACACTCCTCCGATCATACTCCCCCCGATCAGACTCCTCCGATCACACTCCTCCGATCATACTCCCCCCGATCACACTCCTCCCATCACACTCCTCCGATCACACTCCCCCCGATCACACTCCCCATGGATCACACTCCCACCAATCACACACCCCTGATCACACTCCTCCGATCACACTCCCCCGATCACACTCCCCCCAATCACACTCCTCCGATCACACTCCCCCCGATCACACTCCCCATGGATCACACTCCCCCCAGTCACACACCCCTGATGACACTCCTCCGATCACACTCCTCCAGATCACACTCCCCCCGATCAAACTCCCCATGGATCACACTCCCCCCAATCACACACCCCTGATCACACTCCCCTGATCACCCTGCTCCCGATCACACTCCCCCCGATCACACTCCCCATGGATCACACTCCCCCCAGTCACACACCCCTGATGACACTCCTCCGATCACACTCCCCCCGATCACACTCCCCCGATCACACTCCCCATGGATCACACTCCCCCCAATCACACTCCCCTGATCACACTCCCCTGATCACATTTCCCCCGATCACACTCCCCCCGATCACACTCCTCCGATCACACTCCCCCTGATCACACTCCCCCCGATCACACTCCCCCCAATCACACTCCCCATGGATCACACTCCCCCCAATCACACACCCCTGATCTCACACCCCTGATCACACTCCCCTGATCACATTCCCCCCGATCACACTCCCCCTGATCACACTCCCCATGGATCACACTCCCCTGATCACATTCCCCCCGATCACACTCCCCCCATCACAGACCCCCCCCAATCACACTCCCCCCGATCACACTCCCCCCACTCACACTCCCCCCATCACACTCCCCCCCGATCACACTCCCTCCAATCACACTCCCCTCATCACAATCCCCTCGATCACACTCTCCCCCATCACACTCCCCCCAATCACACTCTCTCCCATCACACTCCCCCCGATCACACTCCCCCCCAATCACAATTCCCCCCGATCACACTCCCCCCATCACGCTCCCCCTCGATCACCCTCCTCTCCCGTCACACTTCCCCCGTGATCACACTCCCCCGATCATGCTCCCGCCGATTACACTACCGCCCGATCCCACTACCCCGGTCACACTCCTTCCGATCACACTCCCCCTGTGATCACACTCCCCGTGATCACACTCCCCCCGATCACCCTCCCCCTCAATCAGACTCCTTCCCCATCACTCTCCCCCCGTGATCACACTCCCCGTGATCACACTCCCCCTGATCCCCCTCCCCCTCGATCAGACTCCTCCCCCATCACTCTCCCCCCGTGATCACACTCCCCCCGATCATGCTCCCGCCGATTACACTACCGCCCGATCCCACTCCCCCGGTCACACTCCCCCTCGATCACATTCCCCTCCCAATCACACTCCCCCGGTGATCACACTCCCCATGATCACACTCCCCCCGATCGCCCTCCCCCTCAATCAGACTCCTCCCCCATCACTCTCCCACCTTGATCACACTCCCCTAATCACACTCCCCCCTGATCCCACTGCCTTCCCAATCACACTCCCCCGGTGATCACACTCCCCCTCCAATCCCACTCCCCCCAATCACCCTCCCCCTCGATCACACTCCTCCCCCATCACTCTCTCCCCGTGATCATACTCCCCTGATCACACTCCCCCCGATCTCCCATCGCTTGCCAAGAGACCTTCCTGCCTTTCCCTTGCTGCCTGGAGGAGAATCTGCAGGAAAGTTTGACTAAACCGTGGGGCCACCCTATGTTTTGTCTCGGCCTTTCTGTGCTGTCCTCCTCAGGGAAGGGGGGCATCCAGGAGTCATTTCAACATCATTTACAGCAGTGCACTGAAAGCTGCAAATGATTGTAAGGCAGGAGTGAATGCAGGGCTGATAGGCCTTTAAATATGGTGCCAGTACCTGCTCCGGTGTCATCTTGTGCAGTAATTGGTGAATCTGCTCCTGCCCCCACTGCTTGATTGGGTGGGCCCCACGTCTCCACTATGCAAAATGGTTGCCTGTCGTGTCATCACGGTGGGATGGTCGCCCACGTGACAGAAAGGAACAGAGCCCATTTCTGCCAGCAGGCTCTAAATTCAGCCCTGTATGTTGGGTGATGGTTTTGGTGTAGTGGTCTGCACAGTTGAATAGTTTGCTGTCAGGCTCAGTGGTGAACCCTGACACTGGTTTATATGCTTGTACAAATGTCAACACCCCATTAAACAGGAGTGGGGGTTCAGTAATGATACAGGTGGATGGGTATGGGTGAGCAATGGAGGAAGGGATATTGAGCAGTGAGATGGAGATACACAGAGAGTAACTTTAACTGATGTACAGCAGTCAGGGGTCAATAGGGTAGCATGAGTTCAGGCTGATTCACATTTGCAACATTTGGAAATTACAATCATCCTGAAAGCGGTGGACAGGAGGATTGCCTGAAGACAAGAGGTTTTAATCTCTGAAAGGCATTAACATGACATCTGCTCAGGGAAAAGGAGAGCCATGTAACTTAATAATGATGTTGTGGCAGATGTCAGCCTGTAGTAATTGCTCCCAGAAATCAGTGGGCGCCATTCGCAGTCTGTTCAAAATTCAATTATGGAGCTTTCATACAGGATCCCGTGAGGGACCCAGGGCAGAGAAGGTGAATGAAAAAGCCAAGTTTCCATCTCTCAGTGCAATCTGATAGGCGAACAGATTTTTAGTTCATGAAGTGAGATCCACCTAGGCATTTCCTGTTCTCGTACATTCAACATCTTGTCTCACTGACTTACATCAGCTCACACATACCCAGCACAACAAATTTAAAATTCTCATCCTCGTAATGAATTTCACACACCTCAGAAATGTCCTCCAATTCAGCTCCCATGCTGTGTGGATTGGTTTGTCGTGTCTAACCTCGTGACTCGGCATAACCCTCACTCTACCATTAACATCAAACCAGAGGGGCAACCCTGGTTCAATATGGAGTGTAGGAAAGCATGACAAAAGCAGCACCAGGCTTATCTAATAAAGAGGTGCAAACCTGGTGAAGCTACAACACAGGTCTAGATGCATGCTACACAGTGGAAAAAGCATTGCTATAGACAGAGCTAAGTGATCCCACAACCAACGGATCAGATCAAAGCTCTGCAGTCCTGTCACATTCAGTTGTGAATGGTGTTGGATAATTAAACAACTTAGCAGCGGAGGAGGCCCCACTAACATCCCCAACCTCAATGATGTACTGGACTCCCCCATCTACACAAAAGATAAGGCTGAAGCATTTGCAACCATCTTCAGCCAGAAGTGCCGAATGAATGATCCATCTCGGCCTCTTCTTGAAGTCCCCAGCATCACAGATGCCAGTCTTCGGCCAATTCGATTCACTCCACGTGATATCATGAAATAGCTGAAGGCATTGGATACAGCAAAGGCTATTGGCCCTGACAACATTCCGGCATTAGTACTGAAGACCTGTGCTCCAGAAATTGCCGCACCCCTAGCCAAGCTGTTCCAGTACAGCTACAACACTGACATCTACCCAATAATGTGGAAAATTACCCAGGTATGCCCTGTACACAAAAAGCAGGTCAAATCCAATTTGGCCAATTATCACCCCAACAGTCTACTCCCGATCATTAGTAATGTGATGGAAGGTGTCGTCAGTAGTGTTATCAAGCGACACTTACTCAGCAATAACCTGCTCTCTGATGCTCAGCCACCAGATCACCTGGCTCTTGACCTCATTACAGCCTTGGTCCAAACATGAACGAAAGAGCTGAATTCAAGAGATGAGGTGAGAGTGCCTGCCTTGACATCAAGGCAGCATTTGACCACCTGTGATGTCAAAGAGCCCTAGCAAAATTGAAGTCAATGGGAATTGGGGAAAAATCTCCACTTGTTGGAGTCATACCTTACACAAAGGAAGATGGTTGTGGTTGTTGGAGGTCAATCATCTCAGCTGCAGGACTTCAGGGCAGGAGTTCCTCAGGGTATTGTCCTAGGCCCAACCATCTTCAGCTATTTTATCAATGACTTTCCCTCCATCATAAGGTCAGAAATGCGGATGTTTGCTGATGATTGTACAATGTTCAGTACCATTCACAACTCCTCAGATAATTAAGCCATCTGTGTCCACATGAAGCAAGACCTGATCAATATCCAGGCTTAGGCTGATAAGTGAAAAGTAACATTTGCACCACACAAGTGCCAGGCCAATGACTATCTCCAACAAGAGAGAATCCAACCATTTCCCCTTGGCATTCAATGGCATCACCATTGCTGAATCCCCCACTATCAACATCCTGGGGGTTACCATTGGCCAGAAGCTCAATTGGACCAGCGACATAAATACTATGGTGACAGGAAAGGTCAGAAGATGGATATTATGTGGCAAGTAACCCACCTCTTGAGTCTACAATCCCTATCCACCATCTACAAGGTACAAATCAGGATTGTGATGGAATACTCTCCACTTGCCTAGATGTGTGCAGCTCCAACAACACTCAATAAGCTTGAACTATCCCAGACAAAGCAGCCCGCTTGATCAACACCCCATCCACAACCTTCAACATTCACTCCCTCCACCACAGATGCATAGTGTGTACAATCTACAAGATGCACTGCAGCAACTCATCAAGGCTCCTTCGACAGCACCTTCCAAGCCCTTGATCTCTATCACCTAGAAGGACAAGGGCAGCAGATGCTTGGGAACACCACCACCTGCAAGTCACACATTGGAATATTTTGTCATTCCTTCACCATCGCTGGGACAAAACCCTGGAACTCAATCTCTAACAGCGCTGTTGGTGAGCCTGCACCTCATGGACTGCAGCAGTTCCAAAAGGCAGCTCATCACCACCTTCTCAAGGGCAGTTAGTATTACGAACATACAAAGAAACAAACATGCAAATTAGGAACAGGAATAGGCTACTCAGCCCCTCGAGCTTGCTCAGCCATTCAATAAGTGTTGGGCAATAAATGCTGGCCTTGCCAGCAATACTCACATCTCATGAATGAATAACTAAACAAGGCTGGGCCGATTAAAGTCCTCAAGTTGTCCTCTGCAGCAGAACTGGCATGCAACATCACTAACTAGCAAACTGGCACCTCTGCTATCCTTTCCCCTGTCAAATCTTATAGTGTATTTTCCCAATCCACCATAGCCAACATGCCCCTCATACCTTCATAGTTTCCGTTGCCCAGATTTAAGACCCAAGTTTCAGAATGAATTATATCTCTTTCAAACTTAAAATAAAATTATATTATACTGTGGTCACTATTTCCAAATGGCTCCTTTACAGCAAGGGTAGTGACAGAGATGATTTTGGTGATGGGGATGGTTTCGGTGAGTGAGATAATTTTGTTCATGGAGATGGTTTCAGTGATGGGGACGGTTTTGGTGATGGATATGGTTTTAGTGAGGGAGATGGGTCCGGCGATGGAGATGATTTCTGTGAGGGAGATGCTTTTGGTGATGGCGATGGTTTCAGTGATTGAGATGGTTTCGATGGTGAAGATGATTTTAGTGATGGTGATGGTTTCGGTAATGGAGATGGTTTCAGGGATGGAGATGGTTTTGATCATGGGAATGGTTTCAGTGAGGGAGCTTGTTTTGGTGAATGAGATGGTTTTAATGATAGAGATAGTTTTGGTGAATGAGATGGTTCGGTGATAGAGATTGTTTTGGTGATGGATATAGTTTCAGTGATGGAGATGATTTTGGTGATGGGGATGGTTTCGATGATGGAGATGCTTTTGGTCATGGGGATGGTTTCAGTGATGAATATGGTTTTGGTGATGGAGATGGTTTCAGTGATGGGGACAGTTTTGGTGATGGCTATGTTTTCAGTGAGAGTGATGGGTACAGCTATGGAGATGATTTCTGTGAAGGAGATGCTTTTGGTCATGGAGATGCTTTCAGTGCTGGAGATGGTTTCGGCGAGGGAGATGCTTTCGGTGATGGAGATAATTTTGGTGGTGGAGTTGGGTTCAGTGATGGAAATGTTTTTAATGTTGGAGATAGTTTCAATTTTGGAGATGGTTTCGGTGATGGAGGTGGGTTCAGTGATGGAGATGGTTTCAGTGAGGGAGATGGTTTTGGTGTGGAGATGGTGTCTGTGACAGAGATGCTTTCGGTGATGAAGATTGTTTTGGTGATGGAGATGATTTCGTGCTGGAGATGCTTTCGGTGATGGAGATGGTTTCAGTGATGAGGACGGTTTCGGTGATCATGATGGTTTCTGTGAAAGAGATGGTTTCAGTGATGGTGATGGTTTCAGTGATGGAGATGTTTTCGATGGTGGAGATGATTTCAGTAATGTTGAGGGTTTCGGTGATGGTGATGTTTTCACTGGTGGAGATTGTTTCGGTGAGGGAGATGGTTTCGGTGAGGGAGATTGTTTCGGTGATGGGGATGGTTTCAGTGATGGGCACGGTTTCAGTGACGGAGATAGTTTTGGTGAGGGAGATGTTTTCGGTGATGGAGATGCTTTCAGTGAGGGAGATGGATTCGGTGATGGAGATGGTTTTGGTGTGGAGATGGTATCTGTGATGGAGATGCTTTCGGTGATGAAGATTGTTTTGGTGATGGAAATGGTTTCGTGCTGGGGATGCTTTCGGTGATGGAGATGGTTTTGGTGTGGAGATGGTTTCGGTGATGGAGATGGTTTTGGTGTGGAGATGGTTTCGGTGATAGAGTTGATTTCAGTAATGGAGATAGTTTTGGTGAGAGAAATGGTTTCAGTGATAGAGACAGTTTCAGTGATGGATATGGTTTTCGTGAGGGAGATGGTTTCAGTGATGGATTTCCTCTCAGTGATGGAGATGGTTTTGGTGATGGAGATGATTTCAGTGATGGAAATGGTTTCGGTGATGGAGATGGTTCCGCTGATAGAGACGGTTTCGGTGATGGATATGGTTTTCGTGAGGGAGATGGGTTCAGTGATGGATTTCCTCTCGGTGATGGAGATGGTTTCAGTGTTGGAGATGGTTTTGGTGATGGAGTTGATTTCAGCAATGGAGATGGTTTTGGTGATGGTGATGATTTCAGTGATGGAGATGGTTTCGGTGATAGAGACAGTTTCGGTGATGGATATGGTTTTTGTGAGGGAGATGGGTTCAGTGATGGAGATGGTTTCGATGGTGGAGATGATTTCAGTGATGGCGTGGCTTTCGGTGATGGAAATGATTTTGGTGACGGAGATTGTCTTGGTCATGGCGATGGTTTCAGTGAGGGAGATGGTTTTGGTGATGGTGACGGTTTCAATGAGGGAGATGGTTTTGGTGATGGGTATGGTTTCAGTCAGAGAGTTGGTTTTGGTGATGGGGTTGGTTTCAGTGAGGGAGATAGTTTTGGTGAGGGAGATGGTTTCGATGAGGGAGATGTTTCGGTGTTGGATATGGTTTCAGTGATGGAGATGGTTTTGGTGATGGTGATGGTTTCAGTAAGGGAGATGTTTCGGTGTTGGATATGGTTTCAGTGATGGAGATGGTTTTGGTGATGGTGATGGTTTCAGTGAGGGAGATGGTTCGGTGTTGGATATGGTTTCAGTGATGGAGATGGTTTTGGTGATGGTGATGGTTTCAGTAAGGGAGATGTTTCGGTGTTGGATATGGTTTTCATGAGGTAGATGGGTTCGGTGATGGAGATCCTTTCAATGAGGGAAATGGTTTCAGTGTTGGAGATGGTTTCGTTAATTGAGATGGTTTCGATGGTGGAGATGATTTCAGTGATGGTGTTGGTTTCAGTGTTGGAGATTGTTTTGGTGATGGAAATGGTTTCTGTGAGGGTGATGGCTTCAGTGATGGAGATGGTTTCGGTGATGGAGATGGTTTCAGTGATGGAGATGGTTTCAGTGATGGAGATGGTTTTGTGATGGAAATGGTTTTAATGATGGAGATGGTTTTGTTGATGCAGATGATTTCAGTGATAGTAATGGTTTTGGAGGTGGAGATGGATTTAATGATGGAGATAATTTCGATGATGGCAATGGTTTCAGTGATGGATGTGGTGTTGGTGATGGAGATGGTTTCAATGATGGAGTGTGATGAAACATATGCATAATAGGTTTAATTAGGTAGAATTTAGATATAGTTAATATATTATACCTTTTAGAATTAAAGATTAACTAAATGATCAGTCTTCAAGACTCACTGAAATTCCCCTTTAAGAATGTAGAGTTAAAAATGTCAAGGACTTTCAAAGTTCCTGTTACAATAGAATGTGAACCAGAAACACCTTTTAAGTTGGAAAATCCATTTCAGTGTCTCTGTTGCCAGGGAATTGGAGGATAAACACACATTAAAATATCCTGTGTGACATCAGTAAGAAGTAGTTATAAACTTAATTAGTTGATGGTGTTGGTAAGGTAGACAGATTGACTCAAAAGAAGGGTTCAAGGCACCATAAAAAGACAATTATAGATAATAAAATAATAAAAGGAATGGTACTTACAGAAGCAGATGCCAAATAAACCCAATTATAAACATTTTGACCAGATAAATGCTCACAACTTCAAGAGCAGGGGAATTCCAGCAAAAACATTAAGTGAGGATGGCAGCTAATGATATTTCTAAATATGTATCTTAAAGGCAGGAAAAGCACACACAGAAAGTTAACACCTATATGCTAAAAGGTCAGATGATAGCTTAGAGACAGTATAAACGTCAGGGTTCTTGAAACGGAAAGCTAGAAGTAGTGATTCCTCATCAATGCTTCTCAATTTATGGCTTACTCGGGGAATTTAACATAAAAGTTTACTTTAAATTTTGATGGATATTCTAAGATATTTTTCTGTAACAATATCAAGGTTAAACTTTTGGATTCTATTTTGGAAATAAGATTATGTGTTATATCTCTTAGTAATATTTGATACTGTGGTATACTTATCCACTTAAAGTGTATTGCATGTTCAATTCTTTAAGAAATATATAAAAGTTAATAAATCATCTCAGGTAGCATTCTGTATACAACTGCAAGATCCCCCTCTCTGTGTCTTCTTAAATGGGGAGATACGCATTGAAGAGAGTTTCCCAGACCCTCATAATATCGGGGATATTTATAACTTAGTTACAATTATTTTAAAAATAGGCTATCTGAAAAATGATAATATTCTCTGTTAGTTTTCTTTCTTTGAGGGAAGACTAGTTCAGTTCTTTGGACCTAAATAAGCGTCGATAAGAATTTGTGTAGTTTGAATTTAATTAAAGGAGACTTAGAGGGATGTGCGCCTGATTTGGTTAGGTCCTATAAAGGGTTAAAGTCATAAATCACTTCAGCTGGCACCTAAAAACGTCTGTTGTTTACAGAATCCTGTACATATACATTAATCTATAATGTTTATTTTAGATTTGTAAGTACGGAAGGAGTGTTTATCTGTCAGCGTTATTCAGAACAAAATTTAAGAAGCTAGAGACGGCAAACTCTTGATCATGGTTTGTGGATCTTAGATCAGAACGCCCTCATTCTACTTTTGAGATTTGGAAATTTCCTTTAAAGTTCACTTTAAATACTAGTTGAGATTGCGTCCTGGTGCATTTTAACTCCTAGTTCAGGTTGCGTTCAGATATAATGGCTTGTGTTGACGGGACTCCTATTCTTTATATCCAGATGAATTACTGTGCATACCCCTTGGCCAATGGACACACAGTATTCTGAAGCTGCAGCATTACGGTATGCTTTAGAACAGGCAGACCCTGTTAATCCCGCATTAATTTGTACAGATGGTGACTATTGTAAATGGGCTTACAACCAAGACCTTGTGTTCTGGGAGCAGACAGGCTTTGCCAATCATAAAGGTAAACCCATAAAACACAAATCATTGTGGGAAAATATTCTCCATTTGCAAAAGGAGAGACGTAATTGTCAGGCAATTCATGTACCTGGGCATACCACTGGTTCAGTACACTCAAAGGGCAACAGTCTTGAAGATGGACAGGCAAAACATTCAGTCTGCATGACACCCCCTCGTGAGGGGTCTGCCATAGTTAATCAGGATGTGGAACGGATTCAGCTATTAGATCCGATGAAAGAGAATCCAAAAGAATATCCATCAAAGTACTTCTATCCGGAGACCCCGACTGGTATTGCACTGGTTAAGTTGCCCAAGGGTGTCCGGGAAGTATCCCCGAGTCACTAACAAGAACAACTTGTAAAAGAAGCTCACGAGGGTAAAGGTCAGGCACATAGTGGTGTCTGAACAACATTCTACAAATTGACTCCTTTATACTGGTGGCCAGGCATGCTTAAAGCCTGTAAAACATTTGAAGCAAATTGTGAGCCATGTAATTTGATCAACAAATCATCACTTATTAATCCACCACCGTTAGCTACAGTGGAGCCTAATAAATCAATGGAGAATTTTTTTGTTGATTTCATTGGACCACTACCCCCATCAATGGGGTATGAAAATGTTCTCAGTTGTTTTAATGGCTGCACTTCTTTTTGTTGGCTGGTCCCCACAAAAACTGTTTCGGAAACTGCACTTGTCAATGCTATTACTGACATTATTACTGCAGCTGGTGCACCCAAAATCCTACACTCTGATCAAGGCAGAGCCTTTGTTTCCAAGGTTTTCAATGACTATTGTGTGCAAAGGGGGATTGGGTTAGAGCACAGTGCATCACGTCATCCACAGTCAGCGGGACTGGTGGAACGTAAAAACCAGGAAGGAAAAAGGCTATTGACCAAACTGTTGAGAATCAGGGAGAATAAGTGGGCCACCATCATTCCGGAGGTACAGTTATCACTAAATAATGTGCCCACCGATGCATCAGGGTTCCTTAGAACACCGTATTATTTAATGTATGGTGTTGAAATGCGTACACCACTTACTCACGGTTCTTTTATTGCCTCTACGCTTTCTGACACTTTGTCCCAACAGCAACAATTAGATTTGAAACAAGAAATAACAGATCAAATTCATGAAACTGATCAGATGATCAGAGAGAAGAATAGACAAAAACAGGTAACTATCAAAGCTTGGCAACCTGTAACCGGGGAGTGGATTCAGGAGAGAAAATTTGAACAGAAATCTGGTTTGAGACCTAAGCGGAAGAAACCGGTTCAAATACATTCTGTTATTAATGAAAGAACTGTCAAAATATTTACGAATCAGCTGAATGGCAAGCCATCTCTTAAAATTGTCTCTGTAGACAACCTGAAGAGGTGTCCTGAAGGGTACAGGAATGGAGGAACTGTACAAGGCACAGTCGTACACTATCTTTCAGGGCCCAGCCTGGAGGATGGCATCAGAAACGACGCTAATCAAACTGTAACCAACTGCGTCAATAACTGTTCCTCCCCCACACAAGACCTTGCAGAGCCTCAAAGGTTGGTTTCACAGGGAACCACACCCGACACAACCAGCAATAGTCAAGTCACAACAACAAGAGAACGAAACACAGTGGGAAAGGAATGAAGTATTGAACACTCTCAGTGATAGGACTTGCTCTCATGTAAAGAAAGGATGAAGGTACTGGTACATTCTTTGTGAAAGGTCTTCCGGGATGCAAGCAATGCATGAGACATGCCAGAGATGTCTTACTGCTTGAACACCTCACACTATAAAACATTTTACTGCATTTGCCCTGAGTGACTTTGGAGGGGAGGTAATGCAAGTGATGGTCTTATTCATTTAACATTGGAAGAATGTGATGGTACTAAGGAAAACATGGTGGAAAGGTTCTTCTTTGTATCGCCAAGATAGCTTCTGATGGAATGTCCACCTGTTATAAAGATAATCAAGTTCTGAATAACACTTCGATCCAGGAAACATCAGAATTCCCTAATGTTAAGGTCTATTCATTTTATTCCTGGTGTGAGGACAATGGCTGGAATGTGACTAAAAATCAACTAAAGCACATTTTAGTTTGTCCCAACAGGACTTTATTGATTCAAGATCAAGCGGCAGCTACGGAACCTTACTTCTCTACAAACACACGCTCTGCAGATGTTACTTGATGTGCTCACGCTTTCCTTCATATTAAATCCTCTGGATCTAGAAATTCTTATGCTCCTTGTGTTATTTATACACCAGTTAAACTTAATACGCTTAGTACTGTATTTAGCCAGTCACAGGGCATAGACATGATTCTTGACTATACAGATTATTTAGTTGAGGAAACTATTAAAAGCGTACAACACTTGTTGTTGCAGGTTAAATTGACTAGTGTATGATAGCTCTAGATTGGCTCCTGATTATTGGTCAAGGGGTTTTAGAGGCAATGCTGGGGTTAACTTTTGCTGCAATAAGTTTCTTTAGCTCTGCAAATAGAATCTCGGATCAGCGCTGAGCGGCCTTGTTGTCCATCTCATCGAAGACGTGTCTACCTCGCTTCATCAGACTTCGCTGCCTCATCACATAGTTTCATCAATTAATCATAGATGTTCGACATATCGAGACAGTCATCTCATTAAACATTTTGTGACCTCAGATCACTGACACTTCGCATAGCTTTATTCTGAACTTTGTGATAAATTTCAATAGAGTCATTGAGCCATAGAGTTACACAGCACAGAAACAGGCCCTTTGACACATCATGTCTGTGCAGGCCATCAAGCACCTATCTATTCTAATTCTATTTTCCAGCCTTGTATGCTATGGCGTTTCAAGTGCTCACCTAAATATTTCTTAAATGTTGTGAGGGTTCCTGCCTCTACCACCACTTCAGGCAGTGTGTTCCAGATTCCAACCACCCTCTGGGTGAAAATATTATTCCTCACATCCCCTCTAAATCCCTTGCCCCTTACCTTAAATCTATGCCCCCTGGTTATTGACCCCTCCACTAAGGGATAAAGTTTCTTCCCATCTATCCTATCAATGCCCCTCATAATTTTGTATACCTCAATCAGGTCCCCCCTCAACATTCTCTGCTTTAAGGAAAACAACCCTAGTCTATCCAGTCTCTCTTCATAGCTGAAATGCTCCAGCCCAGGCAACATCCTGGTGAATTTCCTCTGCACCCTCTCCAGCGCAATCATATCCTTCCTATAGTGTGGTGACCAGAACTGTACACAGTACTCCAGCTGTGACCTAACTAGCGTTTTATACAGCTCCATCATAACCTCCCTGCTCTTATATTCTATGCCTCGGCCAATAAAGGCAAGTATCCCATATGCCTTCTTAACCACAATATCTACCTGTGCTGCTGCCTTCAGTGATCTATGGGCAAGTATACCAAGGTCCCTCTGACCCTCTGTACTTCCAATGGTTCTACCATCCATTGCATATTCCCTTGCCTTGTTAGTCCTCCCAAAATGCATCACCTCACACTTCTCAGGATTAAGTTCAATTTGCCACTGCTCCGCCCACCTTACCAGCCCATGTTTAACGTCCTGTAAGCTAAGGCTTTCCTCCTCACTACCTATGACACCACCAATTTTCGTGTTATCTGTGAACCGACTGATCATACCTCCTATATTCACGTCTAAATCATTAATGTACACCACAAACAGCAAGGTTCCCAGCACCGATCCCTGCAGTAAACCAATGGTCACAGGCTTCCACTCGCAAAAACAACCCTCGACCATCAACCCCTGCCTCCTGCCACTAAGCCAATTTTGGATCTAATTTGCAAAATTGCCCTGGATCCCATAGGCTCTTACCTTCTTAACCAATCTTCCATGAGGGTCCTTATCAAAAGTCTTACTGAAGTCCATGTAGACTACATTAACTGCTTTACCCTCATCTACACATCTCGTCACCTCCTCGACAAATTCAATCAAATTTGTTAGACATGATCTCCCCCTAGTCATGCTGACTATCCCTGATTAATCCCTGTCTCTCCAAGTGGAGATTAATCCTGTCCCTCAGAATATTTTCCAATAGTTTCCCTGCAGCTGATTTTAGACTCATAGGCCTGTAATTACCTGTTTTCTCCCTACTCTCCTTCTTGAATAATGGTACCACATTCACTGTCCTCCAGTCCTCTGGCACTTCTCCTGTGGCCAGAGAGGATTTGAAAATTTGTGACAGAGCCCCTGCAGTCTCCTCTCCTGCCTCACATAACAGCCTGGGATACAGCTCATCTGGCCCTGGGAATTTATCCACTTTTAAGCCCACTAAAACTGTTAATACCTCCTCCCTTTCAATTCTAATTTGTTCAAGTATATCAGAATCCCCCTCCCTGATCTCTGCATCTACATCGTCCTTCTCCATAGTGAACACAGATGCAAAATAATCATTTAAAACGTCACCTACGTCCTCCGGCTCCACACACAGATTGCCACTTTGGACCCTAATGGGCCCTACTCTTTCCCTGGTTATCCTCTTGCCCTTAATATACTTATAATATGCCTTGAGAGTTTCCTTTATCTTGCCTGCCAGTATTTTTTCATACCCCCTCTTCGCTCTCCCAATTACTTTTTGAAGTACTCCCTACACTTTCTATACTCCTCTAGGGCCTCTGCTGTTTTCAGTGCTCTGAATCTGCCATAAACCTCCTTTTTTTTCTTATACAATTCTCTATATCCCTTGACATCCAGGGTTCCCTGGACTTGTTGTTCCTACCCTTGACTTTTATGGGAACATGTTGCCCCTGAACTCTCACTATTTCCTCTTTGAATGACTCCCACTGGTCTGATGTAGACTTTCCTACAAGTAGCTGCTCCCAGCCCACTTTGACCAGATCCTGTTTTATCATATTGAAATCAGCCTTCCCCCAATTCAGTAACATTATTTCCGGTCACTCTTTGTGCTTTTTCATAACTACCTTAAATCTTACAGAGTTCATGTCACTATCCCCGAAATGCTCCCCCATCGACACTTCTACCACTTGTCCAGCTTCATTCCCTAGGATAAGGTCCAGTACCGCATCTTCTCTTATAGGACTTTCTACGTGCTGGCTCAAAAAGATCTCCTGGATGCACTTTAAGAATTGTGCCCCCTTTAAGCCTTTTGCACTAGGACTATCCCAGTTAATATTGGGGAAAGTTGAAATCCCCTACTATTATTACCCCATTATTTTTACACCTCTCTGAGATTTGCCTATATATCTGTTCCTCTCTCTCTCCCTGACTGTTTGGATGCCTGTAGTACGCTGCCAGCAAAGTGATTGCCCCCTTTTATGACCTCATTTGAGGAATCTTCTAAGATATCATCCCTCCTTACTGCAGTAATTGACTCCTTGATCAAAAGTGTAATGACACCTCCTATTTTACACCCCCTCCCCCCACATCACGCCTGAAGATTCCATACCCTGAAATATTGAGCTGCCAGTCCTGCCCTTCCCTCAACCATGTCTCTGTGATAGCAATGCTAGCATATTCCCATGTGTTAATCAATGCCCTCAATTCATCTGCCTTTACTTGTAAGACTCCTTGTGTTAAAATAGATTCAATCCAGCCTTGCATTGTTCGCTTGTGCCTTCACAGTTCTATATTTGCTCTACCTTCCAGACTGACTTTGTTTCTCTTCTATATTTGGCTGTGCATCACTCTCTACTGTACCTCCACTCTGTATTCTATCCCCCTGCCAAATCAGTTTAAACCCTCCCCCCCCCCCCCACTCGCCGCCAACGGCACTAGCAAACCTCCCAGCAAGAATGTTGGTCCTGTTCCTGTGCAACCCGTCCAACTTGTACAGGTCCCACCTTCGCCACAAACAGACCCAGTGATCCTCAACTGAAAATTCTGATGTATTGAACCAATGCAGGTCCTCATTGCCCAGTGCGATCTTAATCTGGGCAGCTTGTTTCTCTGGTTCTCTCTCACTTCTTGAACGAGGAAACACATTTCCATTTGTTGTTGAAACAGTTTAAATTTGGATGCTATGTCTAACACCTTCTAATCTATAACTGGATATCTGAAAGCCATTGTCTTAATGTTCCTGCTTTTTTATAAATATAGGACCTTTACAGGTCTTCTTTTTCACAGGCATACTTTTATTTTGTTTAAAGAGCTTCGTTTTTGCAGGCCTGCCTCTTTAAGAATGAGAGTACATTTTTAAAAAACAGACAGAGCAGTTCTTTGACAACACAATTTGTTCCTTTTTTAACTGTGAGCTTTTTTTTAAAACAGAGAGCAGTTTTTTTTTTATCTGCAGAGCTGCATTTTGTGGTACTGCCAGCTGCCGCAGCCAGCCTTTTGTTTCAGGCTGGACCTCCAGTGCCACTGTTGGGATCTTCCCACTCTTTTTGGTTCAGGCTGCACCCATAAAGCAAAAAACATGAAAACTAAAACAATAATGACTTCGGCTACTGCTTTTCAAATATTTTGACTCATTGCCAGATTAGTTGAAATCTCTGATCCCTTGGCAAATTGCCTACTGTACTCAGAGTTTCAACACCTTCCGGTGTCCTGGCAATAGCCCTAGCACGCTGCACTGTTGTGGGGTCTCCTGTCAGCTGCTCTCCAGGGTCTTCAGCCACTCCAAGTAAACAACCTTCTGTCCTTTGTTCTATCTTAGTGGGTTCTTCAGAAAAAATTAAATGTTGCCACGATGTATATTTGGTGGCCTTCAAAAAAATTTTACTACTGCCACTATCCAATATTACTTTTCTTTGATATATGAACTATTGTAAGACTCATAGGACTACAAGTGATATTCAATGTAAACGTAGGTCTTTATTATAGCCTAATTTTATATATATATTATGTATATATATAATATATATATATATATATATATATATATATATATATATATATATATATATACACACACACAAACAGTTACAGCACGAACACACCTAAACACATCTCACTGTATCGGGCTACACCCACAACTCTCTGGTCATGTGTCACACGACTTCACTTCCTCTGGTGATTTTCACATACAGCTGCTAAGGTGGTCTGCTCTTCAGGTCATCCCAAAACAACATATAGGTCATCTCCAGGTAAGAATGGCAGATTTCCTTCCCTAAGGGACATTAGTGAACCAAATGGGTTTTTATGACAATCTGACAGTTTCATGGTAACCATTATTGAGACCAGCTTTTTATTTCCAGGATTTATAGCCTGCATTCAAATTCTTAAAATTTAATGCAGAATTGCAGCGGAATCTGGGTGTCCCAGTGCATGAATTGCAAAAGTATGCAGGTGCAGCGTGTAATTAGGAAAGCTAATAGAAAGTTATTGTTTATTGCGAGGGGAATTGAATACAAAAGTAAGGGGGTTATGCTTCAGTTATACAGGGCATTGGTGAGACCACATCTGGAGTACTGTGTACAGTATTGGTCTCCTTATTTTTGGAAGGATGTAAATGCATTGGAAGCAGTTCAGAGAATGTTTACTGGAATGGGCGAGTTGTCTTATGAGGAAAGGTTGGACGGGCTAGACTTGTATCCACTGGAGCTTAGAAGAGTAAGAGGCGACTTGATTGAAACATACAAGATTCTGAGCAGGGTGGATGTGGAAAGGATGTTTCCCATTGTGGGAGAATCTAGAACTAGGGGTCACTATTTAAAAATAAGGGGTCGCCCATTTATGACAGAGATGAGGAGAAATGTCTTCTCTCAGGGGGTCATGAGTCTTTGGAACTCTCTTCCTCAAAAAGCGGTGGATGTAGAGTCTTTGAATATTTTTAAGGCAGTGGCAGATAGATTCTTGATAAGTAAGTGGAGGGGGGGGGGGCGGAAAGGCCATTGGGCTATGTGGGAATGTGGAGTTGAGATTACAATCAGCTCTTATTGAATGGAGGAGCAGGCTCAAGGGCTGAGCGGCCTACTCCTGCTCCTAATTCATATGTTTGTATGTTCAAACTGGGATTTGGAAAGTGGTTTCCTGGATTACCAGTCCAGGCTTTAGGATTGCTAGTCCACGCCTTGAGATTATTTCTTCAGCCTCAGAATCACTTCTGCAGCCTCGCGATTACCAATCCTTGCCTTAGGATCACTAATCCAGTCCTTCAGATTACTACTCCACCTTCAGGATTACAATCCAGGCCTCAGGATTACTTCTCCAGCTTCAGAATTACTAGTCCTGGCCTTGGGATTACTACTCCACCCTCAGGATTGCAATCCAAGCCTCGAGATTACTTCTGCAGCCTCAAGATTACTAGTCCAGTCCTCGGGATTACTAGCACAGGCCTCAGGATTACTAGTCCCTCGGGATTACCAGTCCAGGCCTCGGGATTACTAATCCAGGTGCCAGAATTGCTACTCCAGTCCTCGGGATTACGAGTCCAGGCCATGAATTACCAGTCCCAGCCTTGAAATTACTAGTCCCAGCCTTAGGATTACAGTCCAGGCCTCAGGATTACTAGTCCAGGCCATGAATTGCTAGTCCCGCCCTTGAATTTACTAATTCCGGCATTGAAATTACAAGTCCTCGCCTTGAAATTGTTATTCCCAGTTTTGAAATGACTGTTCCGAAGAAGGGTCACTGACCCGAAATGTTAACTCTGCTTCTCTTTCCACAGATGCTGCCAGACCTGCTGAGTGGTTCCAGCATTTCTTGTTTTTATTTCAGATTTCCAGCATCTGCGGTATTTTGCTTTTATTGAAATGACTAGTCCAGGCCTTGAAATTACTAGTCCCAGCCTTGAAATTACTTACCCAGACCTCAGGATTACCAGTCCAGGCCATGAATTGCTAGTCCAGGCCTCGGGATTATGAGTCCAGGCCATGAATTACTAGTCCAGGCCTTGATATTACTAGTCCCAGCCTTGAAATTGCGAGTCCAGGCCTTGAAATTGCTAGTTCTGGCCTCAGGATAATTAGTCCAACCTCAGACCTGAAATGTTAACTCTGCTTCTCTCTCCACAGATGTTGCCAGTCCTGCTGAGTATTTCCAGCATTTCTTGTTTGTGTTTCAGATTTCCAGCATCCGCAGTATTTTGCTTTTATTTTAGTGTTTAATTCACTGTCACTTCTCTTCCAGGGATATCTACCTTGAAGAAGTTCTGCTGTTCTCTCCGACAGGATTTTTGTTTGTTTCTTTTACCTTGTTCACCTTCATTGCTTTCTATTTCCGTCCTGGTGTTTGATAAAGTGTCTACTAAAACTCGTTTTCATAGCCTCATCTCCGTCCTCGGTGACTGTCTCCGGCTCCAATGTATTCCACGTGGATTCCAACTGAAGTTTCACCCTTCATGTTTTGAATCCACCCAGGATTACAGGTATCTCCGAGTAATACAACATTCCTCGGACTGCTGTTCTCACATCCTGAGATCCACACTCAATGCCATGTGCTGCCACATGTACACACTGGACCTCTCTCTCCAGAAGCACTGACTCACCTTATCTCAAAGCTGTTCTACTCCACAGTTTCATTTCATCCTTCGTCTTATCCCAAGCATTAACAAAAATATTTTTTGCTTCCTTTCAGGTGTTAAGGAACACAAGCTCCAGTAGCTGATAGGGACTAATGCCCCTCCAGATCCTACTTCTCTTTCACTTCCCTTTGACCCCACCCCTTCTGATCTGACCCCTTGCCGTGTATTCACTATACCCTCTGACCTTCCCCTCTCTGACGCTGAACGTTCTGTACTCAGAAAAGGTCTCAGTTTTATCCCCTTATGTCCCCACCTCAATGAATTTCGCGCTCGGCATGACATTGAGCTCTTCTTCCGTTGCCTCCGCCTCCGGGCTCACATCTTTGACCAGGAGTCCTTCCCCTGATCAGCAGACCCATTCACCCGCCTCCAGCATTCTCCCTCTACCTGGACCCCTCCCAATGGCCTCTTACCTGCTCTTGATCTTTTCATTGAAAACTGTCGGTGTGACATCGGCCATCTCAATTTCTCTGCCCCCCTCACTCACTCTAACCTGTTCCCCTCTGAGCTTGCCACACTCCATTCTCTCAGGTCCAACCCCAACATTGTCATCAAACCTGCAGACAAGGGTGGTGCTGTTGTTGTCTGGCGTACCAACCTCTACCTTGCAGGGGCTCAGTGCCAACTCTCAGACACTTCTTCCTACTTCCCTCGACCATGACCCACCACCGAACATCAAGCTACTGTCCACAGGACTGTCACTGACCTCATCTCATCTGGAGATCTTCCCTCGACAGCTTCCAACCTCATAGTCCCACAACCCCGGACAGCTCGCTTCTACCTCCTTCCCAAAATCCACAAACGGGACTGTCCCGGCAGACCCATTGTTTCAGCCTGCTCCTGCCCCACTGAACCTATTTCTTCCTATCTAGACTCTATCTTTTCTCTGCTGGTCCAGTCTCTTCCCACGTACATCCGTGACTCTTCTGATGCCCTATGTCGTTTTGACAATTTCCAGTTTCCTGGCCCCAACCGCTTCTTCACGATGGACGTCCAATCTCTCTACACCTCCATCCCCCACCAGGACAGTTTGAGGGCTCTCTGCTTCTTCCTTGAACAGAGGCCCAACCAGTCCCCATCCACCACCACCCTCCTGCACCTGGCTGAACTTGTTCTCATATTGAACAACTTCTCCTTCAACTCCACAAACTTCATTCAAGTAACAGGTGTTGCTATAGGTACCTGCATGGACCCTAGTTATGCCTGTCTTTTTGTGGGATATGTCGAACATTCCTTGTTCCAGTCCTACTCAGGCCCCCTCCCCCAACTTTTTTTCCAGTACATTGATGACTGTATAGGTGCTGTTTCCTGCTCCCACCCCAATCTGGAAATATTTATCAACTTTGCTTCCAATTTCCACCCTTCTCGCAGCTTCACATGGTCCATATCCGACACTTCCCTTCCCTTCCTCAACTTCTCTGTCTCCATCTCTGGAGATAGGCTGTCTACTAATATTAATTATAAGCCCACCAACTCCCACAGCTACCTCAACTACACTTCTTCACACCCTGCCTCCTGTAAGGACTCCATTCCATTCTCCCAGTTTCTCCAACTCTGACGTATCTGCTCTGATGATGCTACCTTCCATGTCGGTGCTTCTGATATGTCTTCCTATTTCCTCAACCGAGGATTCCCCCCCACCGTGGTTGACAGGGCCCTCAACCGTGTCTGGCCCATTTCCCGCACCTCTACCCTCGCCACTTCCTCTCCCTCCCAGAACCGTGACAGGGTTCCCTTTGTCCTCACTTTCCACCCCACCAGCCTCCACATCCAAAGGATCATCCTCTGCCATTTCCGCCACCTCCAGCGTGATGCCACTACCAAATGCATCTTCCCATCCCTTTCCCTGTCAGCATTCCGAAGGGATTGTTCCCTTCGCGACACCCTGGTCCACTCCTCCATTACCCCCATCACCTCGTCCCCTTCCCACGGCACCTTCCCCTGTATTGGCAGG
This sequence comes from Heterodontus francisci, assembly GCF_036365525.1. Taxonomy (NCBI): domain Eukaryota; kingdom Metazoa; phylum Chordata; class Chondrichthyes; order Heterodontiformes; family Heterodontidae; genus Heterodontus; species Heterodontus francisci. The sequence continues at coordinate 14,110,092 of NC_090381.1, read as the reverse complement.
AGGTGTAATACCCGCCCATTTACCTCTCTCCTCACTATCCAAGGCCCCAAACACTCCTTTCAGGCGAAGCAATGATTTACTTGTTCTTCTTTCAATTTAATATACTGTATTCGCTGCTCACAATGTGGTCTCTTCTACACTGGGGAGACCAAACGCAGACTGGGTGACCGCTTTGCAGAAAACCTTCACTCAGTACAAAAGCAGGACCCTGAGCTTCCGGTTGCTTGTCATTTCAACACTCCCCCCTGCTCTCATGCACGAGGACCAGCATCTCATTTACCGATTAGGCACACTACAGCCTGCCAGACTGAACATTAAGTTCAATAATTTCGGAGCATGACGGGCCACCACCTTTTTATTTTTATTTTTGGTTATTTTTTATTTTTTATGTGTTTTTTATTTTGTTTTCGTTTGTTTCTACTGTGCCTACCCACTGTTTTTTTCATGTTTGTGCTTGGGGCCAGGCTGCTCAGTTTTCCGTCCATTAACACCCTCTCTGCACTAACGCTTTGTCTTTCATCACACCATTAACATACCGTTTGCCTTTGCTCCCTGACCTTCTGGTCAGTTATTCTCTGTGACCTTGTTCGATCAACACCTCTTTTGTTATCTCTTGCCCCACCCCCGCTTTACTTGCTTAAAACCTATTACATTTGCGCCACACAAGTGCCAGGCAATGACCATCTCCAACAAGAGAGAATCTAACCATCTCCCCTTGTCATTCAATGGCATTACCATCGCGGAAACCCCCAGTATCAGCATGCTAGGGGCTACCATTGACCAGAAACTGAACTGGAGCAGCCAGATAAATACTATGGCTACAAGAGCAGGTCAGAGGCTGGTAATCCTGTGGCAAGCAACTCACCTCCTGACTCCCCAAAGCCTGTCCACCATTTGCAAGGCACAAATCAGGAGTGTGATGGAATACTCTCCACTTGCTTGGATGGGTGCAGCTCCAATAACACTCAAGAGGCTCGACACTATTCAGAACAAAGCAGCCCGCTTGATTGGCACACCATCTACAAACACCACCGACGCACAATGGCAGCAGTGTGTACCATCTACAAGATGCACTGCAGCAACGCACCAAGGCTCCTTAGACAGCTCCTTCCAAACCCGCGACCTCTACCAACTAGAAGGACAAGAGCAGCAGATGCATGGGAACACCACCACCTGCAAATTCCCATCCAAGTCACACACCATCCTGACTTGGAAATATATTGCTGTTCCTTTACTGTTGCTGGGTCAAAATCCTGGAACTCCCTTCCTAACAGCACTGTGGGTGTACCTACTTCACGTGGACTGCAGCGGTTCAAGAAGGCAGCTCCCCATCACCTTCTAAAGGGCAATTAGGGATGGGCAACAAATGCTGGCATAGCCAGTGACGCCCACTTCCCATGAATGAATTTTTTTTAAAAAATTTTGCCAGTTCTGACGAAGGGTCACTGACCTGAAATGTTAACTCTGCTTCTCTCTCTACAGATGCTGTCAGACCTGTTGAGTATTTCCAGCATTTCTTGTTTGTGTCTCAGAATTATTATTCCAGGCCTCAGGGTTACTTGTCCAGCCTCAGGGTTACTAGTCCAGCCTCGGGATTACTAGTCCAGGCTTTGGGATTACTAGACCAGGCCTTGGGATTACTAGTCCAGGCCACTGGATTACTCGTCCAGGTTTTGAAATTACTAGTCCAGGCTTTGGAATTTGTTATGCAGACCCCCACCTGCCAAGAATGAGGCATATTAATTTTGTCATATAAACATTAATTTTAAACTATTGCCGGAGTGAAGAAATGACTTGTTAAAGAGATCACCAGACACTGGGCTGGAAGGATATTTGCATACTAAGCGATGCCGCTTGTGGAGACATAGGAATATTCCCTGCTCCAATTAACCCAAATGATATTTTGATCACCAGATAGTGAAGGTGTAAGGAAGAGCATTCCAGGGACTGCTGAGATAATACAATCCACAAACACAGAAGTGTTTTAGCCAGTTAGTCACATGACTGACCTGCTGGCCAACTTGGAGTTGAATTGTGCCACGCAGAAAGGAACAGAAGAGAATTTTGCAACTGAAGCTGGAACAAGGAAGCCTCTCTCTTGGCTGTCTCTCTCTCGCTTTCTCACAAGGCACTGGACCCACAGAAGATACGTAAACCTCAAGAGAGAAAAGACTCCGACATCGAAACAAGTTGAAGCATACACTGGGCCCCAACGAACAGTAGGACCGACCGGCAGTCAAAGGCTCCACATTGAACTCAAAGGACAGTAAATAACTAACAGATATTGCCTTAAACCATTTACTCTTTTCTACTTTTTCTGTCTCTACCTGCATGTGTGTTTATCGCGTACGCATGTGAACGTGGTCGCGTCGCATTTTCGTAGTCGTTAACCGGATTATAGTTTAAGATTAATAAACTTCCACCTTTCCTGTTTAAATCGAAGGAAACCTGTCTGATTTCTTTGCCTTACAATTGGAGCAGTGAACAAGGATTCACTGAGGGGGAGCTAAAACACGGTGTTTTAAAATTAAACCCTGTTATGGTTAAACCAGGCAAAGGCTGAGAGGGAACCCCTAGACCCCTTCTCACCTGATCAGAACAGAAATTACTAGTCCAGGCTTTGAAATTACTAGTCCAGGCCTTAGGATTACTAGTCCAGGCCTCGGGATTACTAGTCCAGGCCTCGGGATTATTAGTCCAGGCCTCGGGATTTCCAGGCCAGCCTCAGGATTACTAGTCCAGGCCTCGGGATTACTAGTCCAGGCTACTGGATTACCAGTCCAGCCTCGGATTACTAGTCCAGGCCTCAGGATTACTAGTCCAGGCCTCGGGATTACTAGTCCAGGCCTCGGGATTTCCAGGCCAGCCTCAGGATTACTAGTCCAGGCCTCGGGATTACTAGTCCAGGCTACTGGATTACCAGTCCAGCCTCGGATTACTAGTCCAGGCCTTGGGATTACTAGTCCAGGCCTCGGGATTACTAGTCCAGGCTACTGGATTACCAGTCCAGCCTCGGATTACTAGTCCAGGTCTCGGGATTACTAGTCCAGGCTACTGGATTACCAGTCCAGCCTCGGATTACTAGTCCAGGCCTTGGGATTACTAGTCCAGGCCTCGGGATTACTAGTCCAGGCCACTGGATTACCAGTCCAGCCTCGGATTACTAATCCAGGCCACTGGATTACCAGTCCAGCCTCGGATTAATAGTCCAGGTCTCGGGATTACTAGTCCAAGCCTCGGGATTACTAGTCCAGGCTTCGGGATTACTTGTCCAGACCTCGGGATTACTAGTCCAGGCTTTGAAATTACTAGTCCTGTCCTCGGGATTACCAGTCCAGCCTCGGATTACTAGTTCTGGCTGTGAAATTACTAGTCCGGTCTTTGGAATTACTAGTCCAAGCCTTGAAATTAGTAGTCCAAGCCTCGGCATTACTAGTCCAGTCTCAGGATTACTAGTCCAGGCTTCGGGATTACGTCCAGCCTCAGGATTACTAGTCTACGTCTTGAGATTACTAGTCCAGCCTCAGTATTACTAGTCCAGGCTTCGGGATTACTAGTCCATGCCTTGAGATTACTAGTCCAGGCTTCGGGATTACTAGTCCAGTCTCAGGATTACTAGTCCAGCCTCAGTATTACTAGTCCAGGCTTCGGGATTACTAGTCCAGCCTCAGGTTTACTAGTCCAGGCTTCGGGATTACTAGTCCATGCCTTGAGATTACTAGTCCAGGCTTCGGGATTACTAGTCCAGCCTCAAGATTACTAGTCCATGCCTTGAGATTACTAGTCCAGGCTTCGGGATTACTAGTCCAGTCTCAGTATTACTAGTCCAGGCTTCGGGATTACTAGTCCAGCCTCAGTATTACTAGTCCAGGCTTCGGGATTACTAGTCCAGTCTCAGGATTACTAGTCCATGCCTTGAGATTACTAGTCCAGGCTTCGGGATTACTAGTCCAGTCTCAGGATTACTAGTCCACACCTCGGGATTACTAGTCCAGTCTCAGGATTACTAGTCCACATCTCGGGATTACTAGTCCAGCCTCAGTATTACTCGTCCACACCTCGGGATTACTAGTCAAGCCTCAGGTTTACTAGTCCAGTCTTCGGGATTACTAGTCCACATCTCGGGATTACTAGTCCAGCCTCAGGATTACTAGTCCAGGCCTCGGGATGACTAGACCAGGTCTCGGGATTGCTAATCCAGTCTCAGCAGCACTAGTCCAGACCTCGGGATTACTAGTCTACACCTCGGGATTACTCGTCCAGTCTCAGGATTAGGAGTCCAGACCTCAGTATTACTAGTCCACACCTCGGGATTACTAGTCCAGCCTCAGGATTACTAGTCCATGCCTTGAGATTACTAGTCCAGGCTTCGGGATTACTAGTCCAGTCTCAGGATTACTAGTCCATGCCTTGAGATTACTAGTCCAGGCTTCGGGATTACTAGTCCAGCCTCAGTATTACTAGTCCAGGCTTTGGGATTACTAGTCCAGTCTCAGGATTACTAGTCCATGCCTTGAGATTACTAGTCCAGGCTTCGGGATTACTAGTCCAGTCTCAGGATTACTAGTCCATGCCTTGAGATTACTAGTCCAGGCTTTGGGATTACTAGTCCAGCCTCAGTATTACTAGTCCACACCTCGGGATTACTAGTCCAGCCTCAGGATTACTAGTCCATGCCTTGAGATTACTAGTCCAGGCTTCGGGATTACTAGTCCAGCCTCAGTATTACTAGTCCAGGCTTCGGGATTACTAGTCCAGTCTCAGGATTACTAGTCCATGCCTTGAGATTACTAGTCCAGGCTTCGGGATTACTAGTCCAGGCTTCGGGATTACTAGTCCAGTCTCAGGATTACTAGTCCACACCTCGGGATTACTAGTCCAGTCTCAGGATTACTAGTCCACATCTCGGGATTACTAGTCCAGCCTCAGGTTTACTAGTCCAGTCTTCGGGATTACTAGTCCACATCTCGGGATTACTAGTCCAGCCTCAGGATTACTAGTCCAGGCCTCGGGATGACTAGACCAGGTCTCGGGATTGCTAATCCAGTCTCAGCAGCACTAGTCCAGACCTCGGGATTACTAGTCTACACCTCGGGATTACTCGTCCAGTCTCAGGATTAGGAGTCCAGACCTCAGTATTACTAGTCCACACCTCGGGATTACTAGTCCAGCCTCAGGATTACTAGTCCATGCCTTGAGATTACTAGTCCAGGCTTCGGGATTACTAGTCCAGTCTCAGGATTACTAGTCCATGCCTTGAGATTACTAGTCCAGGCTTCGGGATTACTAGTCCAGCCTCAGTATTACTAGTCCAGGCTTTGGGATTACTAGTCCAGTCTCAGGATTACTAGTCCATGCCTTGAGATTACTAGTCCAGGCTTCGGGATTACTAGTCCAGTCTCAGGATTACTAGTCCATGCCTTGAGATTACTAGTCCAGGCTTTGGGATTACTAGTCCAGCCTCAGTATTACTAGTCCACACCTCGGGATTACTAGTCCAGCCTCAGGATTACTAGTCCATGCCTTGAGATTACTAGTCCAGGCTTCGGGATTACTAGTCCAGCCTCAGTATTACTAGTCCAGGCTTCGGGATTACTAGTCCAGTCTCAGGATTACTAGTCCATGCCTTGAGATTACTAGTCCAGGCTTCGGGATTACTAGTCCAGGCTTCGGGATTACTAGTCCAGTCTCAGGATTACTAGTCCACACCTCGGGATTACTAGTCCAGTCTCAGGATTACTAGTCCACATCTCGGGATTACTAGTCCAGCCTCAGGTTTACTAGTCCAGTCTTCGGGATTACTAGTCCACATCTCGGGATTACTAGTCCAGCCTCAGGATTACTAGTCCAGGCCTCGGGATGACTAGACCAGGTCTCGGGATTGCTAATCCAGTCTCAGCAGCACTAGTCCAGATCGCGGGATACTAGTCTACACCTCGGGATTACTCGTCCAGTCTCAGGATTAGGAGTCCAGACCTCGGGATTACTAGTCCAGCCTCAGGATTACTAGTCCACACCTCGGGATTACTAGTCCAGCCTCAGGATTACTAGTCCATGCCTTGAGATTACTAGTCCAGGCTTCGGGATTACTAGTCCAGCCTCAGTATTACTAGTCCAGGCTTCGGGATTACTAGTCCAGTCTCAGGATTACTAGTCCATGCCTTGAGATTACTAGTCCAGGCTTCGGGATTACTAGTCCAGCCTCAGTATTACTAGTCCAGGCTTCGGGATTACTAGTCCAGTCTCAGGATTACTAGTCCACACCTCGGGATTACTAGTCCAGTCTCAGGATTACTAGTCCACATCTCGGGATTACTAGTCCAGCCTCAGTATTACTAGTCCACACCTCGGGATTACTAGTCCAGCCTCAGGTTTACTAGTCCAGTCTTCGGGATTACTAGTCCACATCTCGGGATTACTAGTCCAGCCTCAGGATTACTAGTCCAGGCCTCGGGATGACTAGACCAGGTCTCGGGATTGCTAATCCAGTCTCAGCAGCACTAGTCCAGACCTCGGGATTACTAGTCCACGCCTTGGGATTACTAGTCCAGTATCAGGATTACTAGTCCAGGCTTTGGGATTACTAGTCCAGCCTCAGTATTAGAACAAAGAACAAAGAACAAAGATAATTACAGCACAGGAACAGGCCCTTCGGCCCTCCAAGCCTGCGCCGATCCAGATCCTCTCTCTAAACATGTCGCCTATTTTCTAAGGTTCTGTATCTCTTTTCTTCCTGCCCATTCATGTATCTGTCTAGATACATCTTAAAAGACTCCATCGTGCCCGCATCTACCACCTCCGCTGGCAATGCGTTCCAGGTGCCCACCACCCTCTGCGTAAAGAACTTTCCACGCATATCCCCCCTAAACTTTTCCCCTTTCACTTTGAATAAGTCCAGGCCTCGGAATTACCAGTACAGGCCTCGGGATTACTAGTTCAGGCCTTGAAATTACTAGTCGGGCCTTGAGATTACTAATCGAGCCTTGAGATTACTAATCAAGCCTTGGGATTACTCATCCAGGCCTCGGTATTACTTCTCCCTCACGTTTACCAATCCAGCCCTCTGGATTACTAATCCTGGCGTCGGGATTACTAGTCAAGCCTCGGGATTACTAGTCCAGGCTTTGGAATTACTAGTCCAGGCCTTGGGGTTACTAGTCCAGGCTTCAGGATTACTGTATTACAGTAATACAGCCACTAGCCCTTAAAAGAAGCCATCTCAGCTGTGTATTGTAATCACCTGTCGCAGTTATGACTGCTGGAGGAGACGCCTTCCATGGGTAGGTATTTGGCAACTGGAATATTGAGTTACTAAAAGTAAAAAAAATGTACTGACAACCTTTATTCTCTTTGACACTGAAGAAGAAACAATGTCGATTGCAATTCTATTTGAACATCCCTATGTCTCATCTGCAGCTAACCTTGATCCCTGAAATATAATTAGTTCAGTGTCAGATGTTAATGGTTGTCAATCACCCTGATATTGAATCTGACCTTCAGTGACCCTGAAATGCAATGAAAAGTAAGAATGAAAGGATGACCTGATGACACAAGCTCTTACTTTCCATCAAACCATCCAAACATTTTTGAAGTATATCCTTGTACACAGTAGGGACAGTTAAACTGCTTTTCTCTCATGGTATAAGAGGTTCACAATTTGAGTCAGTAACCTATTGTTGCAAGAGAATGTAACATCACAGGTTTGTCCTGCAGCTGGGATTTATCCGGGACTCACCTCCACGATACTGGCTTTTAAAAACTATTGCTGTTTCAAATATTGGTGTTTAGGGGATGAGAACGGTTCCCAATCAAATGGAGCCCAGGAGAGAACAAAATATAAATAAAACTATGTTGAATATTGTTTTGGAACAAACTATTATACTTAAAGGTTATATATATAGACGTCAATGATTTAAAATGTGCAGAATGTTCTCCTAGAATAATGGGGAGATTTGAACAGTGATATATAGATACATGTAGATAGATAGATAGATAGATAGATAGATAGACAGGCAGACAGACAGACACTGGATACTGCAAAGGGTATGGACCCTGACAATATTCCGGCAATAGTACTGAAGACCTGTGCTCCAGAACATGCCATGCCCATAGCCAAGCTGTTCCAGTACAGCTACAACATTGGCATCTGCCTGGCAATGTAGAAAATTGCCCAGGTATGTCCTATACACAAAAAGCAGGACAAGTCTAACCTGGCCAATTACTGCCCCATCAGTCTACTCTCGATTATCAGCAAAGTGATGGAAGGTGTCGTCGACAGTGCCATCAAGCAGCACTTGCTTTGCCTGCTCAGTGACGCTCAGTTTGGGTTCCACCAGGGCCACTCAGCTCCTGACCTCATTACAGCCTTGGTTCAAATATCATCTCAGCTCCAGGACATCACTGCAGGAGTTCCTCAGGGTAGTGTCCTAGGCCCAACCATCTTCAGTTGCTTCATCAATGACCTTCCTTCAATCATAAGGTCACAATTGGGGATGTTCGTTGATGATTGCACAATGTTCAGCACCATTCGTGACTCCTCAGATAGTGAAGCAGTCCGTGTCCATGTGCAGCGAGACCTGGACAACATTCAGGCTTGGGCTGATAAGTAGCAAGTAACATTTGTGCCACACAAGTGCCAGGCAATGACCATCTCAAACAAGAAAGAACCTAACCATCTCCACTTGACATTCAATGGCATTACCATCGCTGAATCCCCCACTATCAACATCCTAGGGGTTACCATTGACCAGAAACTGAACTGGAGTAGCCATATAAATGCTGTGGCTACAATTGCAGGTCAGAGGCTAGGAATCCTGCAGCGAGTAACAACAGGGCGGCACAGTGGCGCAGTGGTTAGCACCGCAGCCTCACAGCTCCAGGGACCCGGGTTCAATTCTGGGTACTGCCTGTGTGGAGTTTGCAAGTTCTCCCTGTGTCTGCGTGGGTTTTCTCCGGGTGCTCCGGTTTCCTCCCACAAGCCAAAAGACTTGCAGGTTGATAGGTAAATTGGCCATTATAAATTGTCACTAGTATAAGTAGGTGGTAGGGAAATATAGGGACAGGTGGGGATGTTTGGTAGAAATATGGGATTAGTGTAGGATTAGTATAAATGGGTGGTTGATGTTCGGCACAGACTCGGTGGGCCGAAGGGCCTGTTTCAGTGCTGTATCTCTAATCATAATCATAATCACCTCCTAACTTCCCAGTGCCTGTCCACCATCTACAAGGCACAAGTCAGGAGTGTGATGGAATACTCTCCACTTGCCTGAATGGGTGCAGCTCCAACAACACTCAAGAAGCTCGACACTATTCAGGGCAAAGCAGCCTGCTTGATTGTCACCCATCCACCAACATTCACTCCCTCCACCACTGATGCACAGTGGCAGAGTGTGTACCATCGACAAGATGCACTGCAACTACGCACCAAGGCTCCTTAAACAGCAGCGGCACAGTTGGGCAGTGGTTAGCACCGCAGCCTCACAGCTCCACCGACCCAGGCCCAATTCTGGGTACTGCCTGTGTGGAGTTTGCACGTTCTCCCTGTGACCGTGTGGGTTTTCGCCGGGTGCTCCAGTTTCCTCCCACAGCCAAAGACTTGCAGGTTGATAGGTAAATTGGCCATTATAAATTGCCCCTAGTATAGGTAGGTGGTAGGGGAATTGAGGGAAGGTGAGGATGGGGTAGGAATATGGGATTAATGTAGGATAAATGGGTGGTTGATGGTCAGCACAGACTCGGTGGGCCAAAGGGCCTGTTTCAGTGCTGTATCTCTAAATAAAATAAAAAAACAGCACCTTCCAAACCTATGGCCTCTACCACCTAGAGGGGCAAGGGCAGCAGATGCATGGGAACACCGCCACCTGCAAGTTTCCCTCCAAGCCACACACCATCTGACTTGGAACTTTATCGTCATTCCTGCACTGTCGCTGAGTCAAAATCCTGGAATTCCCTTCCTAACAGCACTGTGGGTATACCTACCTCACATGGACTGCAGCGGTTCAAGAAGGCAGCTCACCACCACCTTCTCAAGGGCAATTAGGGATGAGCAATAAATGCTGGGTTGGCCAGTGACGCCCACATCCTGTAAATGAATTTTTAAAAATAGATCGCAGAGCACACACAGCACTGTATGCTGCAATATGATGCGGTGTACTGGGGGTATACTTGAGTTTTCTGTGGTATATTTGGACATACTGAGGTGTATATTTGGGTGTACAGGTATATTTCAGTGTACTGAGGCATATTTGGGAATGCTGAGAGGTATGTTTGGGTGTGCTGGGGAATATTTGGATGTACTAGGGTATTTTGGGGTGTACTGTGGGGAATATTTGGATGTACTAGGGTATTTTCGGGTGTACTGTGGGGAATATTTGGTGTACTAGGGTGTATTTAAGTTGACCGTGGGGTATACTTTGGTGTTCTGGGGATATCCACTTTTCATGACTTGGGGTGATACTATCAATGAGGGGTAAATATAGGTTCAAAATTCCAATCAATAAAGCTCACCACACCAATTGGAGAGTATTGTGTGCCAGTGGTGGCTCAATGACAAAAGGGTTTTTTTTGGTTCAAGTCTGACTCCAAGATTTATACACAAGAATCAACGTTGACTCTCCAGTGCAATACTGCGGGAGTGCTGCAGTGTTGAAGCTGCTGTCAATCAGCTGAGATGTTAAACTGAGTGCCGACCTGTCTGCCTGTGTGGATGTAAAAGGTCCCATGGCACAGTTTCAAAGATGAGAAGGGGAGTTCTTCCTTGTGTTCTGGCTATTAGGTATCTGTCAATCAACATCGCAGAAACACATTATCTGGCCATTATGTCTTTGCTGTTTTAGGAGCTTGCTGTTTGTATACTGGTTGCTGTGTTTTCTACATTATAACACTTGCATTACTTTATTGGCTGTACAGTGCTTTGAGAGGTCTGGTGGTTGTGAAAAGTGCTGTGGAAATGCAAATCTTTTTTTATTAGGTTCGGACCTCATCAACTTATCTTCCACATCCATATCCACCCTTTGCTTTATCCATTCCTGTATCATCCCACATTATCATTGTATATGACTGTGATCAGGATTGTACAGAACCTCCTTCAATTAAACTTCCTGACAACACTCATTATCCAGGCTCATCCATAAAGAATGGTCTCTTGAGCAAAGGGTTGGAGTTACTGTCGTCTGTAGACCTTTACTGAGCAGGAGTCAACACCTTTGGGAGAACAGAAAGGAACATCAGCAAGGGAAAACCAAGGGATGGAGGTAATGCAATAGAAATTCTCCTGTGGCCCCGGCCTGTGATTTACTTCCACATTTGAGTCAGAAGATTGTGGCTTCAAGACCCTGTCCCGGGACTTGAACAGAAAGGCAGTGCTGTATTGAAGGAGTGCTGCACTGTCAGAAATGGCACCTTTTGGAGGAGATAGATTATCTGGTCATTATCTTGATTGCTGTTTGTGGGATCATGCTGTGCACAAACTGACTGCCAATATCTTTCGAGGCCTCTTCTCCCTGCGGTTCCTCCGTCTGTTGGCTTTATCTGGTAGGAATTTCATAAGGATTTTGCCGCTCAGAACCTCAGGTTAATATTACAGTCAGGTCCCAATGACATCATTGGAGGTGGATCAGCAAACTTAAGGAAGTGCTTTGTTGGTTTCAGGCTGGTGTACTTGCCACGGGATCAGAAGAGCAGATTAAAATTGTTGACAATGTGAAGGGAGTGGGCTGTCAGTAATAAGTCTCCCGGCCGATACTAACTGCCTGCTGGGTTGTGCCAAGGGGACAGGGTTGATATCCTCCCTTGAATCGTAACAAGTTTGGACATTTAGAAAGGCAACAAAGAAGGCAGTATGGAGTGTAAATGTCACAAAGTAAGCCAGCTGGTGTAGCTCAGGAACCTTTGTTTCATGAGCACGCACACCTCCCTGCCTTGCTGAGACATGTGCTTAGTGTTCAGTCAATGACTGAGTCTGACGACCAGATGGCGAGGTACAGCAGGTGCAACAGGCCAACAGACACCGAGTGTGATAGCAGGAATGTTCGAAAGAACTGCTGACCCCTTCACTGCCTCTTCACCCTGTTAATTCCCTGTCTCAACTGAACAGTCTGCAGCTGCTTTAAGCAGCAAAACATAATTATTGTTCCAGGGTGGGGGCGAAGGGGGAGAAAAATTTGCCGTCTGCAAAATGACACTGCCCATTAATAAAAGACAAACTTTGAATCAAATGGGACATTTACCAGGCACCGTCTCTACCCCAGCCCCTGACACCACCCTCCGATTCCACTAATGGTCCGAGAGGCCAATCTGCAGCGCTGTTTTTTAAAGACTTTAAAATTCTTTGGGGGTCCAGGCTGAGGGGTTAGTCTGCCCTTCCCATAGAACGGGAGCTGTCAATACTAGACTGGAGGGGTGGTGAGGCCCCTATGACAACAGTTTGGGGATAGGTGAATGGCCCAGGGGTTTGTGCTTAAGTGTCGAGAGAAAAGCAGCTGAAAGTGGGAGTGAGAAAGTGAATGAAGCTCCGTTTATACTGAGACACATCAGAGCTGCACTCCACCAGGCCATGTCCACTGTGGCTCCATAAGCAGCACTCCTACCTCTGAGTTAGAAGGTTGTGTGTTTAAGTCCCACTACAGAGACCTGAACACATAATCCATGCTGATGCCCCAGTGCAGTACTGAGGAAGTGCTGTGTTTTGGATGTGACATTAAGCCAAGGTGCTGTCTGCTCTCTCAGATGGACAGAAAAGATCCCAAGGCACGATTAGAATAAGAGGAGGGGAGTTCTCTGTGGTGTCCTGGCTGATAATGTCATCTGTGGCTCAGTAGGTTTGCCTTTGAGTCGAAAGGCTATTGACTCAACTCCCACTCCAGAGACTTAAGCACAACAATCCAGGCTCACATTCTGGTACATTACTGAAGGAATGTTGGAAGTGTTGCCTTTTGGAAGAGATGTTAAACTGAAGCCCCATCTGCCTTCTTAGGTGGACATGAAAGATCCCATGGCACTGCTTCAAAGGTGTTATCACTCATGTCCTGGCCAATATTTATCCCTCAATCAACATCACAAATAAAAAATGATTATATGGTCATTATCATATTGTGCTTCGTGGGAGCTTGCTGTGCGCATGTTTCCTACATTACAACAGTGACTACACTTCAAAAGTACTTCATTGGCTGTAAAGCACTTTGAGACATCCTGAGGTCATGAAAGACACAACATCAATACAAGGTCTTCTTTAGTCTCACTCTGACCCCTAGTAACCGCAGTGCAAGTTCAGCAGAGACTCGGTTTAACATGTATAAGTGAAGTTTCCACAACAGAATAGGGTTACATATACTCCAGGAATGCTCTGGAGACTCCAGGAATTAAAGGCTAATGTCCTGGACACTGCTGTTAGTAACCCTGGAGAAAAATCATGGGCTCGTTAAATAAATTGGTTTTTTTAATCGATTTCTTTGAAGGCTTTTGTTTATTAGTTTTAGAAACATTGGAGATGGGGTAAAAGGGTTAAAGTTTAAACATGAGGCCATGTGATGTAACCTCCAGGAATACATCCAATCAGAGTTGGCAACTCTAGGGCGGCGTGCGAGAAAATTCACCTTTGTCGTAACGTACCTGTTCACTTGGAGATGCACAAGAGGCCAGAATTGGAGGCATATAGATTCCTGAAGATTTGTAGGGCTGGAGGAGATTACAGAGATAGCGAGGGACAAGGCCATGGAGGGATTTGAACGTCTTAAGTAGGTAATATTTTGTAGTCAGTTCCAGTTTTAACAAACATCTCAGACGGACTGATGATCTAATCTTTAGGAGTCTTTTATACAGCTCCAGTTCTATCTCTTCCTTTCTGCTGTTCTAAAAGTATTGGCTCACACTGGGTAATGACAAAAATATTAAATGAACCTCACCAGTGTAGCTCCTGGTGTTTGAGCCTGGACAGTGAGCTACAGCAGGCTATTCACCTATGAGAGGCATCACCGTCAAGCTCCATCTTGTCCATATCCAACAGCCGTATTCCCACCAGCTGTTATTGAGTGACGAGGAGAAAGTACTCATGGGGATTTTTGGCTGTGAACACAACTGACACTAATTGCTCAAACTCAACATGGGCTAGATTTCAAGCCTGGAACTTGGCTGTGCTATATGGTTCAGCTACTCACCGCTTCCTGAGACGACTATTATACCACCAGGACTCAGATCAGTCTGCTCACCACAAACTGGGGTTCAGACTAGGGTTTCAATCAGACCAGGCTTATCCTGAACAAGGAGCACTGGGGCAAGTTGTACTGACCCAGCAGTTCACAGGGGCATTCAGCCCCTTGGGACAGTTCCACCATTCAATTAAAACATGGCTGATCTGTACCTTAACTCTACTTGCCAGCCTTAGCTCCATGTCCCTTGATACCCTTACCAACAAAAACCTATTGTGTCAGTACTGAAGAGTTTCGATCGACTCCCAGTTCCAGATTCCTGCTACTCTTTATGTGAAGATATGTTTCCTGAATTCACTTCTATATGGCCTGGCTCTAATTTTATAATTCGGCCTCCTTGTTCTGGATTCCTCCACCTGAGGAAATAGGTGAAATTCAATTTCACCAGTAGCTCAAATAGAGGAAACAAATTGGCTCTCCATTTTACACCACAACCAATCAGTAGATACCCCATAGAAATATATAGAAGCTACAAAGGGAAAGAGGCTATTCACCCCAACCAGTTAGTGTCAGTGTTTACCCTGCACAGGGACAAATAGCTCCAGTCACATTTACCCATCCCGTTCCTGTAGACCTTCAACTCTTTCTCCTTCATAGTGCCAGCCCTGACCTGGGAGGTAGCAATTTTGCCTCTCAATTAGAAGGTCATGGGTTTCTATCCTACTCCAGATACGAGAGCCAATAATCCTGCCTGATGCTCCACTGCAGTACTGATGGAGCACTGCACTGTTGGAGGTGCTATCGTTCAGTTGAAGCAAAGCCCTGTCTGCACTCTCAGAATGATGTAAGAGATCCCATGACAATATTGGAGGAAGAGCAAGGGAGTTCCCCACAATGTCCTGGCAAATATTCATCCCTTAACCAACATCAGTGAAATGGATGATCTGGTCATTGCTGTTTGTGGGATCTTGCTGTGCACAAGTTGGTTACTGCCTTTACTACTTTACAACAGTGACTACACTTGGCGAGTATTTCATTGGCTGTAAAGCACATTGGGACATCCTGAGGTCATGAAAAGTGCTGCAAAAATGCAAATTTCTTCTTTTTTCCATTCTACTATCCAACTGAACCTTCAATGTTGACATAGACTGGGAATGTAAGTGCGTCAATGGAATTTTCGATGCTCTCAAATGATGTAACACCGACAAAGCAGGAGCAGCTTCCAGAAAATTCCTGGCGGTAGTTTCTGCCTCAGCCACTAACTCTGGAAGTGAATTCCACAGCCTTATAGCTCTCTGTGTGAAGTTTTTTCTGCCTTCAGTTCTAAAACTCTTACATCTATGGCCCTTCATTCTAGACCCTCAACTATTGGAGACAATCTGCTGCTACCTACCCTATCCTGTGCTTTCCTAATTTTAAACTTTTCTATTATATTGACCCATAATCTGTGTGCTCTCATGAGAAAAGATCTAATTTTTCAAGCCTTTCTCATATTTATAAATCCTCTTCCCAGGCGGCTGAGATGAGCTGACATAGCACAGACCAAGTATTAAACATGGGAACCTTTGACTACTATATTGGGCACTGCACCTGCCAAACAAGCCATTGTCTCCCTGTTTGAATCAATGCGTAGAACACTTCAGCTGAAGGTTGACCTGACTGTTGTCACTGAACTTGAACTTTCGTTATTGTCGCTGTTCCATCAAAAACTGTTAATCAGCAACAAATGACCCTCACATACAGCAAAACTCTTCATATTCTGAATCCCTTATATCCAGCATTTTGAAGTGTGGCAATCAGGAATTCGCAGCATGAGGTCCCAGTGTTTATATTGAATTTAATTTGCAATGTAAGTAGTATGTGAATGAAGTTATTCCAGTGTGTTAAGCAGAACAATAATTGCAGTGTAAATGAATTATAAATACACTGACTTAATACAATCCCCGTTCCCTGCGAAATGAGATTTATGGGACAGATGGAAGGTTAAAGGTTTTTTTTTCAAAGACTATCGCTGCGGACAAACTGTGATCAAAGGAAATAAGGAACACACCTGCGCTGCCCACAGTGACTCTGAAATCAATTCCTTCCCTCAGGCTAAAGAGCTGCTGCTGAGCTCTGCACAACATGTGCTGCTATTGTTTACACATCTGAGATATACCGAGTGCGGGTCCTTTTTGCCATCTGCTCTCTCTACTATCAGATGGAGAAATGAAGATCATTAACAGCTCAGTTAATCACAGTAACTGAATTATAAACATAGAATCTGCAACCCAGAAACAGGCCATTTGTCCAACTGTTCTATGCTGGTGTTTATGCTCAACACCAAACTCCTCACACTCTAATGACATCTTCATACCCTGCCTCCTGTGTCCCTCTATTCCCTTCTCCCCCATGTATGTATCAAGGCTCCCGTTAAATCTATCAGTGCTTCAACCATTCCATGTGACAGCAAATTCCACAATCTCAGTGGACATAAATTCCTCCTAAATTCTTTATTTCATAGAATCAGAGAATGATACGGCAGAAAAAGGAGGCCATTTGGTCCATTGTGCCTGTGCTAGCTCTTTGGTAGAGTTATCCAATTAGTCCGACTCCTATGCTCTTTTCCCAAAGTCCTGCAATTTTTTTTTCTCCTTCAAGTATTTACCCAATTCCCTTTTGAAAGTTACTATTGAATCTGCTTCCACCGCCCTTTCATGCAGA
This sequence comes from Heterodontus francisci, assembly GCF_036365525.1. Lineage (NCBI taxonomy): Eukaryota > Metazoa > Chordata > Chondrichthyes > Heterodontiformes > Heterodontidae > Heterodontus > Heterodontus francisci. The sequence continues at coordinate 14,093,245 of NC_090381.1, read as the reverse complement.
GCATTCCAGATCACAACAACTCACTGCATAAAAGAAAGTTTCCTCATGTGGCCTCTGGATCTTTTGCCATTCACCTTAAATCTGTACCCTTTGGCTACCGACCCTTCTGCCACTGGAAACAGTTTCTCTGTATTTACTCTATCATGATTTTGAACACTTCTACCAAATCTCCTCTTAACAAGCTCTGCTCTAAGGAGAACAATCCAGTTTAGAATCATAGAAAGTTTATGGCACAGAAGAGGCCACTTGGCCCATCATGTCTGCGCCAGTTGAAAAATGAACCACCCAGCCGTAATCCCACTTTCCAGCATTTGGCCTGTAGTCCTGCATGTTATGGCACTTCAGGTGCACATCCAGGCACCTTTTAAATGAGTTGAGGGTCTTTGCTTCTACTACTCTTTCAGGCAGTGAGTTCCTGACCCTCACCACCTTCTGGGTGAAAATTTCTTTCCTCATCTCCCCACTGATCTTTTCTACCAATCATTTTAAATCTATGCCCCTTAGTCACTGACCCCTCTGTTAAGGTAAATAGGCCCTTCACATCCACTCTATCCAGGCCCCTCAAAATTTTGTATTTCTCAATCAAATCTCCCCTCAGCCTCTTCTGTTCCAAAGAGAACAACTCCAGCCTATCCAAAATAAAAACAATAAGTGCTGGAAAATACACAGCAGGTCTGGCAGCATCTGTGAAGAAAGAAGAAAAGTTAACGATTCAGGTCAGTGACCTTTCATCGGAACAGCCTGCCCAATCTTTCCTCATAGCTGCATTTTTCCAGTCCTGGCAACATCCTCGTAAATCTCCTCTGTACCCTCTCTAGTGCAATTACATCCTTTCTGTAATGGGGTGACCAGAACTGTACACAGTACTCAAGTTGTGGCCTAACTAATGTTTTATAGTGTTCCATCATAACCTCCCTGCTCTTATAATGTGTGCCTCTGCTAATAAAAGAAAGGATTCCATGTGCCTTCCTAACCACCTTATCGACCTGTCCTGCTACCTTCAGGGTTCTGTGGACATGCACTCCAATGTCCCTCACTTCCTCTACACCTCTCAGTATCCTCCCATTTATTGTGTATTCCTTTGCCTTGTTTAACCTCCCCAAATGCATCACTTCACACTTCTCTAGGTTGAATTCCAATTGCTACTTTTCTGCCCACCTGACCAGTCCATTGATATCTTCCTGCAGCCTACAGCTATCCTCCTCACTATCAACCATGCGGCCAATCTTAGTGTCGTCTGCAAACGTCTTGATCATGCCTCCTACATTTGTGTCCAAATCGTTAATATATACCACAAAAAGCAGGGGACCCAGTACGGAGCCCTGTGGAACTCCACGGTCTCTCCACATAACTGAAGTCCCTCTTCCCTGGTACCATTCTAGTAAATCTCCACTGCAGCCTCTCTAAAGCCTTGACTACCTTCCCAAAATGTAGTGTTCAGAATTGAACACAACACTCCAGCTGAGGCTTAATCAGTGTTTTATAAAGACTTAACATAACTCCTTGTAAGTCGTTACCTTATGTTTATGCTTCTTTGTTTTGGACTCACCCAATCAGTTTCTCCATATTCACCCTATCAAACCCCTTCCTAATTTTAAAACCACAACATGTCTTTTCTTAGTCCTTTCTTATTGCAGGGAAAATATTTTTCATGATAGTTGGATCCTCTCAATTCTTGTAACATCCTTGTAAATCTTGTCTGTACTTTCTCCAGTGTTTCAGTATCTGTTATGGCCGTAAATGGCCTAGTATTTCCACTGAAAATGACAGGAGCGGCATCTTGGGATGAAATGGTCTAATTTTCTCCCCTTAATTTACCTCTCTCTATACCAGATGGTGCTAAAAACCCTCCTCTGCTTACCCAGACAGCAATCTACTTTGCCATTCTGTAATCTACCCACTTCCTGGATGAGCACAGACAATTCTATTGGCAAGATAAGGAGATAAATATCTGAACAAGCATTAAATAACTTGGAAATTGAGCGATATATCTGGCACACATACTGTGGGAGGTCATGGTTTACCTCTGATTGGTTGTTCAGCTGCTTTAATTGGTGCATTTTGTTGCCTGCATCATTGATTATGCAAGTGGTCATGGTACAGAGGTTGTGAGTTCAAATTCCACCATAATATGAAATTAAATTCAATAAATATGGTAATTTGTGAGCTGGCACCAGAAATATATCCAAGATTGTTATTGGATAAACATAAAAATCCAACTGGTTTTCCAATGTCCTTCAGGGAAGGACCCCTACCTGCTCTGGCCTGCATGTGACTCTAGTCCCACATTATGTTGTTGACTCGGAATCATTTTGAGGTCAGCCAATTTTGCCAGTGTCCCAAGAACAAATAAATAAAAATGTGACTGATTTGAGTGAGCAAAAGGATGAAATTGAAAATAATTCTTTGAAATTTGAGGGTGGCGGAGGGAACACATCTCTGGTCTCTGGAAAAGTAGCTGTCCAGCGCTGAACTTGAGTGTCACTGTTTCACAGCTGAGGACAGAGGTCATGAGAGGCACCGAATTATGGTAGGGGTCGGAGACTTGTCGATATTGGTTTCGAAGATATGAAACACAAGTTGCTGACAAGAAGAGGGGAGAAATGAAGTGAAGCAGCAATGCATAGTGAAATGTGGGGAAAAGGAGAGTGCTCAGGCAAATGAGCTGCTCCTATGCACCAGAAGCCCTTGTGTGATGTTACACACACCATAAATAGATGCCTGTCCAGTCCAGTCTGATTTTCTTTTTCTAACAAAAATGTGAATGTTCATTTGTAGAGAGAAAAAGAGAGAACATGCATTTATGTAGAATCTTCCACATATCCCAAAGCACTTTACAGCCAATGAAGTGCTGTCGAAGTGTAGTCACTATTGTAATGTAAGAAATGCAGCAGCCGATATGCACACAGCAAGCTCCCACAAAGAGTAATGTAACAATGGCCAGATACTCTGCTTTAGCGATGTTGATTGAGTGATAGATGTTGGTCAGGACACCAGGGAGAATTCACCTTCTATTTTTGAAAGAGTGCCTTGGGCTCCTTTATGTCTACCTGAAAGGGTGGTCAGGGTCATCTCATCTGAAAGACGGCACCCTCTCTGGAGGAGGACTTAAAGCCACATCCTTCTGACTCAGGTGAGAGTGCTACCTGCTGAGCCACAGTTGACACCTATAAAAAGTAGTGGTCAAGTGTATTGCTGGCACTGGTACCTCAGGAAGAAAAGGTCAGGAGTGGCAGGAGTTGACAGATTCACTTGTTGGGGGAATGGGGGTGGTTTTAATAACCAACTACAGAGAAAGGGGAATTTACTTTCAGCCAGCTTTCAATCATTCAAAATCCACGCTTGTATTTTACAGAAAGATCGACAGCATCTAAAAAGGTTTATTCAGCTTCAGCGCAGGTTAAAATAAAAGGGAAAACAGTAAAACGCCCCCTTGGAATCGCTTTAATTAGCAAGCAAAGTGGCTAAATAAATAAAAAGGTTGAATAGCATTCCTCTTTTTCTCCCCTTGCTGCCCAGGCTGCAACACGTGTATTTAAATGAAGGGAAGTCTGGCTGAAGTTCTATTTTCTCTCTGTGTGTTAAATAGCTCTGACATTCCTGTCTTTGTGTTGGAGCAGATCTGAAGTGAACAGATGTCCCAGTCTTTGTTTTGACAGTACAATGGTAGCTCTTCTCTGCGTAATGGACCTGCTGCATGCAAGGATTGTGCCCGGCCAGCTGGCAGACTGCTCCTCCGACTTCTAAACACACTCTCGGCAATCAGCACACTCCAATTACTCAAATATTTGAAAGTTAAATGTGACCAAATGGTTCCTTAAATCTCCAGCACTTTTTTTTCTAACTTGCCTTTTGCAAGTGTTGTCAACTGAATAATACAGCTGAACGGCAGTTGGTGTTTTGTCTGGGTCAACAGAATTTTTTTCAACGTCACAAAAAGTCTTTTGATAGCATGGATGGTGTTATAAAGGATGTCATGTTTACTGGGTTCAAGACTGTAGCATTAATTTCCAATTTAAAATTAGCAATATTTATGTGTATATAATAATTAATGATTAGATAATGCTTGTTTTGCTGTGATGTATCTTCATCACTTTGCTGATGTGTAATACTAGCCTTTCCCAAACCCTCACCACAATCCTAAATTGAATACAGCCATCCTAACACCAGCCACATCCTAAACCTGAATGACGGTTCTTCTCTTCCTAACCCAACCCTAAATAAGGGACCTCTCTCTAAACTAGTGTTAACCCTAAACAAGACTCTCTTCTCCATAACCCAAATCCTGAATGGACCCCATTCAGATCCCATTATGTAACAATTGTCGCCACATCCTGGGACACTGTATGAACACCCCAGGGGAGACTGTCTTGAGTCACCTGACTAAAACCAAAATCTGATAAGTTTTTACCTTAAAAGAAGTAACTGCTCTAAAAGAAAGAGAGAGAGAGACAGAAAGACATTCCAGCCACAGAAGCTCGATCCCGCTAAGCAATAAGTCCTGCCAGAACCATTTGAAACTACCGGGGCAGAGAGATTGCAAGATGACCTTGAAAACTCCCCATCTGAGAAACTGAATCAAGATTTCAACCATCAACCTCGGACTGAGTTTTAACCAAAGGAGTCAGCGACACTACATCAATTCCAAGACAAGAAACATTCAGGCCTGCAATGCTGTTAGAAATCCCTCCTAGAAAACCCAGAAGGTTTCTGTCATGCAGGCCCCCACCCGCCAAGAATGAGGAATATTAGCTTCGCCACATGAACATGAATTTTAAACAGTTACTTGAGAGAAGAAAGAACTAGTTAAAAATAAACCCACAACGGATCCTTGGCTGGAGAGACATTTTTACATATTAACAGACAGTACTTAGAAAGGACAAAGGGGTTACTCCCTGCTCCAATTTAATCCACAATGGACTTTTGATTACCAAATGTTGAGGGTGGAGGAGCTCGCATTCCAGGTTAACTGCTAAAATGGCCAAATACACAGAAGACCTGGTCAGACCAGTTTAGTTATATGAGTAACTGGCTGTTGCAGGAATTTGAACTTGCCACAGAATTTTGAACTGGCAGAAAGCTGTTTGCTCCTAGACTGAAAAGATCTCTCCTGGCTGGCTCGTCGCAGCCTCTCCTGTCTGCTTCCATCTCTTTCTCACGGAACTGAAGCTCACTGAAGATACATAAACCCTAAGAGAGAAAAATCTCTGACATTGAACAAGGTTTAGGAAGAATACTGGGACCCAACAAAAAGGACACTACAGTGAGCTCAAAGCACAGTAACAAGAAACTCTTCAGATATTGCCTCAAACCTCTCCACTTTATTTTTTTCTTTCTGCTCTTTTCTGTCTCTATTTGCAATTGCGTATCGCGTATGCATGTTAGCGTGGGGCGCAGAGTGTATCCGTAGGCACTAGCTGAATTAGAGTTTAAGTTTAAATTTTAATAAATTTCACTTTTCTTCTTTAAACCTAAGAAAGCCTGTTTGTGCTCATTTCTTTGCCTTTTAATTGGAAAGCGGTGAACAAGGATTCACCAAGGGGGAGCTCAAAACATGGTGCATTTAGAAGTAAATTCTGTTACAGTAAGACCAGGTGAAGACTGAAAGAGACCCCTAGACACCTTTCTCACCTGGTCGTAACAGGAATATGGGTGTTAGCATCCAGAATTTTACCCACAGACAAATGAGAGAAATTGGAAGTGGGAAGCCAAATTGTTCCCAATCGACAAAAAAGCAAGATTTTGATACAGATTGTTTTGTGGATGTCTGTGATTGAATACTAACATGTCTGCAACTGAAGCTCGCACCTCTCCAAGCCAAACTGAAGTAACTTGGGATAAGTTAAAAGCACTGTCTGTGGAGGAGCTGAGGAAAATGGCTGAGCAGTGAGGGATCACTGTACGTGGCAAGGCTAGGAAGTCTGAACTCCTAAGACTAGTGGCCAACCATTTTTCCCTTGAATCTGAAGAAGCAGAAACAGGGTTAGAAGTAGACCCAGACAGGGTATTGCTAGCAAAGATACAATTGGAACAGAGGAAACTTGAATTAGAAGACAGGAAAAAGAGAGAGAGAGGTAGGAGAGGGAGAAAGAGAGAGCCTTCCAGAAGGAACGTGAAGAAACAGAAAGACAGAAGAAAGAAAGAGAGAGGCAAGAGAGAGAGCAAGAAAGAAGCTTCCAGAAACAATGTGAAGAAAGAGGCTTGAAGTGGCTTGAGTTAACTAGGGGGTGACAGAGTAACCCCAGTGAAAGCCTGACCAATATGGAGGAGCATAATTCAGGGCTCGGTACAGAATTGCTAAAACTCGCTCAACTAATTCCAAAATTCAATGAGGAAGATGTGCAAGAATTTTTTATGTTTTTTGAGAAACTGGCAAGGCAGCAAAAATGACCAGCCGAGACATGGAGCTGAATTTTATACCGCCCAAGCAGGTCGGATGGTGGCATGGGGCGGCGTACAATTGAGCGGGAGGCTCCGGAAGGCCTAACCGCCCTGCTGCCACCTCCGGTCAACTTTACACCATTGGGCAGAGGGGGGAATCAGCCTGCCCGCCCGAGGCCAATCAAGGCCCTTAAGTGGCCACTTAAGGGCCCTCGGCCACATCCACGGGTGTTTTACCCGTGGCAAGCGGGTGTGCTGGGGACGTGAAAGGCTGCTCAGCAATAGCTGTCGGCCTTTCCGTGCGCCGGGGGGTGGGCGCTGGCAGTCGGTCACAGGGTGCCCGATTGAGGACCTCCCCCACCTCCTCACCCACCCTCCCCTCAAACGACCACTCCAGCCTCACCAGGGAAGGACCAATCTCACTGGTGAGGCATGCCCAACTTACCTGGATTCCTGGCTCCAGCTGGTTGACTGGGCTGTAGTTCCACACTGCACCCGGTGGCGCTGCTGGAACTAAGAGCTCCCGTCCCGCTGATTGCCCGGCAATTCACTGAGGACGGACCTCCTCCCTCAAGCGGGTGTAAGTTCTGCCTTGGGACAATTAAAGCCTGGGGACCCGTAAAATGCAGACGGATCCCCGGGCTAGACGGAAGTGGGTTCGCCACCGACTTTTACGTCGGTGGCAAATTCCTGTCCGCCTAAGTAAAATCCAGCCCCTGGTCTCTTTTAATACAAAGCAAGCTAATTGTAAAAGCCCATGACATTTATTCCTTGTTGCCAGATCAGAGTTCATCAAATTATGAACTGACCAAAAATGCTATCCTCGAAGCACATTGTTGGAGAAATTTTCTGAGCTTTGCTAATTATTACATAACTTTGTAGAAGCAGAAAAGCAGGAGACAGCTTGTAGCTAATCTAACCACAACCAATGGTCATAAATTGTAGACAGAGCAGCTAACCACAATCAGACATTACGGCCAGATATGGTGTCTGGAGTGGGCATTGAATTAAGGAACTAGCTTGTTATTGTTGAAACTGATGTTTCGCTGACCTCGGACCCTGCATGGTGCATCGTTACGTAGGCAGTCTTGTGGGTGCTTATCTAATTGTGAAACTGTTAGCTCTGCCTTTTTTATACTATATAAGTCCACGGCGATCTGTAGCTCTTTGGGAGTAGCGCTGGACCGCATTTAGGTAAGGTGTGCTACCCCATGATATCATGCAATAAAGGGTTTGATTCTCAACGTCTGAGTCCGGAGAATTTGTTCAACAATTGGGCACAATCTGGATTTTCTTCAACACACATGAATTCATACCCGAAGGCTATCGCCAAACCTTTAGAACCTTCAAGAAGCAAGCTAATCAAACTTACCTGGAGTTTGAAAGAAGTAAGCAGCTGGCTTTTGACCAGTGGCTGAGAGCTCTTAAAATACAGCTCGGCTATGAGAACCTCAGGGAAGTAATTCTGTTGCAGGAATTTAAAAATTCTTTCTCAATCTCAATAAGGACCCATGTCGAGAAGCAGTGGGTTCAGGGAACCCGGCAAGCGGCCATTCTGGCCAATGAGTTTGCTTTAATCTATAAGTCGGCTTCCCAGGAGAGAACCTTTCCTAATCACCCCCACAAATCCGAAAAGGACAAAGGGTGGGAAGGTGATCTCCGCCCAGACAGTTGAGGGAAAGGAAAGCAGGAGACACGGGGGTCCTCCTCCAGCCAAAAAGCAAGGTGCTGTGAGCAAGAGACCCTGAGACCTGTGTGCTTCCATTGTAATAAGGCAGGGCATTTAAAAGCTCACTGCAGGAAACTAAAGGGAAAACCGGTAGGGTTAATCAGGGCACACCTGCTCAGTGAAGAAGAGAACCTGATGGAAAGCACAGCAGACCAAGCAGTAGCTTTAAATGCAGTAAGGGTGCAACCCAGGAAGCTTACTGCAGCCAGTGCAGGAAAAGCTAATATGATTCCTGAAGGTTATCAGAGTTTTATGTTTGAAGGGAAGGTAACTCCAAACCCCTTGAGTGGAGCAAGCAAGCCCATAGTGATTCTCAGGGACACAGGGGCCACTAGATCCTTTTTACTGGGAAAAGGCCTGACCTTTCCCCCCAGAGAGTGCAATGAACACCAGAATGGTGGTGAATGGTATTGGAGGGCAGTGTATGCTTGTACATGTACACTGGGTGCATGGGGAGTGTGACCTAGTTTCGGGTCTGGTGACCGTAGGGATTGTCCCTAGTTTGCCTGTGGACGGGGTTGACCTGCTCCTAGGTAATGATCTGGCAGGGGTGAAGGTGGTAGCACCCCAAAGTAGCGAAAGAACACAGGAGGTCAGAGAGACAGGACAGTGGTGGGAGTTGGACCCCTGCAGTTTCCTGAATGTGCAGTGGGTCAGGCCATGATCAAACCAGCTCCCTCAGAAGAGACTGCATTGGCACTGCAGGCAGATGACCATGAGGTCTGCCTGTCTGAGACTTTCTTTGGAAAGTTAGGAGACCCAGGGAATGAGTTAAATGGATTTTTCCTAGCTGAGGCTCAGCGAGCCGACCCAGTATTGCAAGAGTTAGCACAGGCTGCCCAGTTTGAAAGTGAAGCAGAGGGAGTCCCTGATTACTACTATTTAAAGAATGAGGTACTGATGAGGAAATGGAGTTCTCCTAACAGACTTGAGATCAAGGAGTGGGCAGTAGTTCACCAGTTAGTGATGCCGCAGAGGTTACGGGGAGAAATATTGAGAAGGCCCCACGACTCTCCAGTGGCTGTACATGGCAGTATGACTCACCCATCCCTTGAAGTCAAAAGCCGTTGCATGACTCAGCAAAGCATTGAAAGAGAGTTCAGGATAGACCCGCCCACGACTAACTCTCCTGAAAACAAAAACAAAGTGATTCCTGACAACGCAGCCGGCCACTGACATCATCAGGCTGCACCAAGGTGCGCACATGCGCAGACGGGCTCCTGCTCTCTGCGCGTCCGCTGAGTTCCGACTTGCCAGGACTGGTTAGCGCATGCGCCGATGATGTCATCGCATGACATGTGCATCTTCGGGCAATGTGCCTGGTTGGCCTCTGCGCATGCGCTTTACATGTAAGCAATGCAACACCAACGGGTATTCACCCATGCGTCAAGCTCCGCTCCCCCTTCACTGTTCACTCCAGCCGTTCCGTTGCCCCCTCGCTGCTCTCTCCGGTTGCTCCGCTCTTGCTGGCCACTCCGTTCCCCCCCTTCCCCGACCCGCTTGCTCGCCCCCTCCTCGGCCTGCTCACTTGCCCCCTCCCCAGCCCGCTCCGCTCCCCCTCTGTCCCCAGCCCGCTCCGCTCCCTCCCCGTCCCCAGTCCGCTCCACTTCCCCCCACCCCCCGTCCCACTCCGCTGCCCCCCACCCCTCCCCGGGCCGGCTCGCTCTCTCCCTCCCGCCATTGTGTGCTGCCATGTGTTTAGATCAGGTTGTCTTCGTGTGATTATTTGAGCAGCACCATCTTTAGTCCTGGCAGCTGCCTGAAGTCGCAGACTGTGGCGTTTTAGTGGCACATGCTGCATTTGCGCATGTGCCACTACAGCGCCACCTAGTGGTAGCGTTGTCAGCAAACACAGCCAAACAAAAATAATTACCTCAGCAAGAACCTGGACCCTGCAGTCATGTCAATGATCAAACTGAAGAAAAACTTCCCCAAAGAACCACATGGCTACTGGGATGCCAAAAAGGGGAAATTAAAGCAGCACTGGCACCCAGAAAAGACAATTTTAATAAGCTTTAAGATTTATGAATGAATGGAAATGAATGAGAGAAATGCATGTTTTTTCTTTCTGTATCCTATATTTCTCTCAAACCTTTCAATGAAATGCACTGTTTTTTTTTTCAAATTGCATTTCATTCCCCTGCGTGTGGAGGTGTCATGCTGGCCTCCACCTGCCAAGAATGAGGAATATTAATTTTGCCACATGAACATTAATTTTAAACTGTCACTGGAGTGAAAAAAGAACTGGTTAAAAAAACACACAATGAATACTTGGCTGGAGAGACATTTTTACATATTAACAGACAGTACTTAGAAAGGACTGCTCCAATTTAATCCAGGTTAACTGCTAAAATGGCCGAATACACAGACGACGTGGTCAGACCAGTATATTTGCATGACTAACTAGCTGTTGCTGAAATTTAAACTTGCCACAGAGTTTTGAACTGGCAGAAAGCTGTTTGCTCCTGGACTGAAAAGACCTCTCTCATGGCTGGCTCGTCGCAGCCTCTCCTGTCGGTTCCATCTCTTTCATACGGAACTGAAACTTACTGAAGATACATGAACCCCAAGAGAGAAAAGTCTCCTGCAGTGAACAAGGTTTAAGAAGAATACTGGGCCCCAACGAAAAGCAAGATTAACCTACAAAAAGGACGCTACAGCGAGCTCGAAGGACAGTGACAAGAAACTCTTCAGATATTGCCTCAAACCTCTCCACTTTAGTCTTTAGTTTTTCTTCTGCCCTTTTCTGTATCTATTTGCATGTGCGCATCACTAGCATGGGGATCAGTGTATATCCATAGGTGTTAACTCAATTCGAGTTTAAGTTTAAATTTTAATAAATTTCACTTTTCTTCCTTAAACCTAAGAAAGCCTGTTTTTTCTAATTTCTTTGCCTTATAATTGGAAAGTGGTGAAGAAGGATTCACCAAAGGAGAGTTCAAAACATGGTGTGTTTAAAAGTAAATCCTGTTACAGTAAGACCAGGTGAAGGCTGAAAGAGACCCCTAGATACCTTTCTCACCTGGTTATGACAGTCTCAAAGTGAACTCTCTTTACAATTGAACTCGAATTGCATGCTACCCTTTACTCTCTATCTTTTCATATGTGTGTGAATATGTGTGGATGCATGAGTGGGTGATATTGTGAACATTTTTGGGTACTGTTTTAATAGTTTTTTTTTCAGCCTACGAGAAAACCTGTTGTTTGTCCACTTATTTGACCCTTAAACACTCAGGAACTAAAATTCTCTTTTTAAAACACTATGCGGTCAGTTAAGATGTGAAAAGTGGAACAATCACACCATTTCCCATTTGTCCGTAATACCCTAAACAAGACACTCCTCTCCCTAATACAAGAGCAAAATGCTTTAGCTGCTGGAAATCTGCAATAAAAACAGAAAATGCTGGAAGTACTCAGCAGGTCTGGGTCAGTGGAGTGAGAAACAGAATCAGTGACCTCCTCCAAACCCCAATCCTAACTCTAAACAGGACTCTCCTCTCCTGAACCCCAGTGCTAACCCTAAATACAATTTCCTCTCCTTAATGCTAACCTTAATGCTAATCCTAAACAAGACTAATGAGCTGATGTTAGAAGGCACAGTAAATTGTGTAGATATGAGCAGGTAGTTACAAAGGAACATACAGGTTCAGTGAGAGGAAAATTATGACCAATGCAGTTGAATGAGGGGAAATGTAAGGTACAGATCAGCAATGATCCAATTGAATGGTGGAGAAGGCTTGAGGGGCTGAAAATCCCCCTCCTGTTCATGTCTCCCTGCTGGAATACACAAGTGTACTTATTTCAGGTAAGGATAGGACTGGGTTTCGCTGCGATGCCCACTCACCTGAGATTGAATTTACTGATGCTGTGCCAGCTATAATGTGGGAGAAAGGCCAGAGGGATTAGCACCTGTAGAATAGTAAACCACCCAGGAGAAAGTGCTTTCAGGAGCGGACAGGAGAAAATAGGAGGGAAAAATTAAAGAAATCCCACAAACACAATTTCACAATTCCCACATACTTTTAAAGTTCCTAAGGCCGGAATTTTACATCCCCCAGAAAGAGGGGGATGGAGATGTAAAATGGAGCGGGATGCTCGGGGGGGGGGGCCCTTCCCGACCTGCTCCCGCCTCCACTGCCATTTTGTGCAGGGTGGCGGCGGAGTAAAACAGCCCGCCCGCCCCAGGCCAATCAAGGCCCTTAAGTGGCCAGTTAACAGACACTTAAGGGCCACCGCCCGCTGCCACAGGGATTTTACCATTGGCAGGCGGGGGACCCAGGCCTGAGAAAACATAGGCAGCTTTCTGATGGCCTGGGGGGTCCCTCTTGAGCAGGCACCCTGTGCCCGATGGAGGGACGCCCCTGATGCCCCAATCACTCAACATGCCCCCCATCTCCCCAATTGACCATCCTTGCAACGCCAGGCCTGACCGATCACCCCCGGCGAGGCCCCAAAAACTTACCTTTTCTCAGGGCCGTCCTTCCTCTTCTTCTTGAAGCTGGGTTGCAGTCCCCGCATTGGTCACCACTCCCAGCAGCTCCATTAGGCGGGTCTTTCAGCCTCAATGAGGTGGAAGTCCCACCTCAGACCAATTAAAGGCCTGGAGACCATAAATGCATTCTGGATCACCAGGTCCGACGAGAGTAAAATTCCGGCCTAAATGTTTGTTGCAATAACTTGTCTTAAATAAACTATAAATAAGTGCCGCAGATTGTTTTGGAGTAAACATTTATTCATTCTATCCAGAGTTATATTTCCATACAAAATATTTATCTGCAAAATACCATCTGTGTTAGATAATGGATTGTTAATTCACTCTCTCTAATGAGTGAAGAATTATTTTGCTGCTTATAAAGGCTGGAGTCAAAATATTCACAGGCTTTATTTTTATTTGTCTCTGAAGATACAAACACAACAATTACCAAATCTATTGATCCAATCCTGATCCCAATGCTTGGTGTGCAAATGTTCCTGGATAGGGAACACATTTACCATCAGGAGAAATGGGAACAATTCACCTCAAAAAAGCAATCAATTCAATACAATACATCCCTCATCAGTGTCTCAAACTGATTCCCCCCACCAAAAGTATCCAGGAAAGTAGACTCTTGGCAGTCTCATCCACAGCAACATCTCACATTTATGGTGGGGATAAGAGAGGGGAAATGCACAAGAGGGCAAAATCAAAAGCAAAGAGCTACTTGGGGGTCTAATCATCTCCACACCAGCAAGATTCAAGAAGCCACTCGTGTTGCCTGACCAACTCACCAAACTTAGTAATCAAACTGCTAGGGATTGGCGATGGGCATTGGACCACAGGGGATCAGAGATAGACATTGGATGGCATTGGAGAGGGAGATTGGATGGAATGCTGGGATGGGAGATCAACATTGAATGGAATGCTGGTTTCGAAGATGGAGATTGGATGGAATGCTGGGATCAGAGATGGAGATTGGATGGAATGCTGGGATCGGAGATGGAGATAGGATGGAAGGCTGGGATAGGAGATGGACATTGAATAATGGAATGTTGGGATCAGAGATGGAGATAGGATGGCGTGCTTGGATCAGAGATGGAGATTGGATGGAATGCTGGGATCAGAGATGGAGATTGGATGGAATGCTGGGATCAGAGATGGAGATTGGATGGAATGCTGGGATTGGAGATGGAGATTGAATGGAACGCTGGGATCAGAGATGGAGATTGGATGGAGTGCTGGGATCAGAGATAGACATTGAATGGAATGCTGGGATCGGAGATGGAGATAGGATGGCGTGCTTCAATCAGAGATGGAGATTGGACCAAGTGCCGGGGATCAGAAATGGAGATTGGACCGAGTGCTGGGGATCAGAGATGGAGTTTTTCCTGAAATTTAGTTTGACCTTCTATAAAAAATACTTTAAAAACAACTTTAATTGCTTGTTGTGTTTGGTTGTTCAACACATTCTGTTGCCGGGGGAGACCGATGACAAGGTGGAGATATTAGTCATGCGAAAGTAAGTTTTTCCTCTATCTGACTTGAGGAATGTTTCCAACTTACTTTTCCCCTTCTGCTGAAGGTATGCTCTGTTCCTGGTATTTTGGTTGCAGGGCTTCCCTGTGGTGCTGTAGTCAAGTGGCTATTGATGCAGGTGAAGTGAATGTAAACTATGAAGTCAGATTATAAACTGGGGCAAATAGCTGGGGAAAGGCAACAACAGACTCCTGACAGTGGTGGAAGCAGTGAGAGGTTGGAGGTCATGACCACCAATCACTTTGAGGTTCAACAAGTTTATACATCCCAATTCGGGCAAAAACGGATGGCAAATAATTTACTCACGTCATATTTAAATTCACAGTAGCGATCACATTGCCATTTTAATAGCAGATGGTACAGCCTCAGACAGGTTGCCAGGGAAACACTTAAACTATTGGAATTCACATCTCAATGCTCTGCCATCATATATCTCACCTATCACCTAGCTCAGCACCTAGGCCTCAATTTGTTCCCTGACTGTAATCATGTCTATGCAGCTTAGTTTCTAAGTGTCCATTCAGGTGCACTTCTTGTATGTCTTTGGTGGACACCTGGTTTAACCATCCATCACCAGATCTGGCTGGACCACATAAAGCATTATTGGGTCCTGTGTTCCATCACTAAATCTGCCCACTATTCAAAGATCATCGAGCAAGGAGAAGATAACTATTCTCCCCTGCCTTCTCCACCCTCAGCTCCAAGGCGAGGAGCTCATGGATTTTTTTGTGACAAAGATTGAAATGACCCAATCAGCTGCCTCAGCTGCTTCTTTTCCTTCTCCTATCTCGCTGAGCTAAACTTCCTCGAGGGTTCTTTCCTGCCCTAGCTCTGAACTTGCGCCTCACTCTAGTTTCTCTCCTATCTCACCTCATACCCTCTCCGAGCTCAATCTGTCCATGAGACTCACCTCTTCCTCTCTAGACCATATTCCTGCTAAACTGCTGACCACCCAACATCCCTTCCTGGCTTCTCCCCCGATATTATTAACTGTATTCCCTGCTCAGGTGTTGCCCCCCACCCCTTTCAAAACTGCTGTCATCACCCCTCTCCTCAAAAAGCCAATCCTTGACCCCTCCATCCTTGCAAACTACCATCCTAGCTCCAACCTCCCTTTCCTCTCCAAAGTCCTTGAATGTGTTGTTGCCTCCCAAATCCATTGTCACCTTTTCAGGAGCTCCATGTTTGAATTCCTCCAATCAGGTTTCCGCCCCTCTCACAGTACTGAGACAGCTCTTACCTATGTCAAAAATGACATTCAATGTGACTATGACAAAAGTAAACTATCCCTCCTCATCCTTCTTGACCTGTCTGCAGCTTTTGACATGGTTGATCATGAAATTTTGCTCCAATGCCTCTCCACTGCTTGTCCAGCTGGGTAGGAGCGCTCTCATCTGGTTCCGTTCTCACCTATCCAGTCAGAAGCAGAGTATCACTTGCAATGGCTTCTCTTCCTGCTCCTGCACCGTTACCTCTGGTGTCCCTCAAGGATCTATCCTTGGCCCCTTCCTATTTCTCATCTGCACACTGCCCCTCAGAGAACTCATCTGAACCCACAGCATCAGTTCCCCCTTGTATTTATTTATTTATTTTTTATTTAGAGATACAGCACTGGAACAGGCCCTTCGGCCCACTGAGTCTGTGCCGACCATTAAGCACCCATTTATACTAATCCTACACTAATCCCATATTCCTACCACAACCCCACCTGTCCCTATATTCCCCTCCCACCTACCTATACTAGGAGCAATTTATAATGGCCAATTTACCTACCAACCTGCAAGTCTTTTGGCTGTGGGAGGAAACCGGAGCACCCAGAGGAAACCCACACAGACACAGGGAGAACTTGCAAGCTCCACACAGGCAGTACCCAGAACTGAACCCGGGTCGCTGGAGCTGTGAGGCTGCGGTGCTAACCACTGCGCCACTGTGCCACCCATTGTGTACATTGATGACAACCAGCTCTACCTCACCACCAGCTCTCCCAACCCCTCCACTGTCTCTAAATTATCAGACTGCTTATCTAATATCGAGTACTGGAGGAGCAGAAGTTTCCTCCAATTAAATATTGGGAAGACTGAAGCCATTGTCCTCAGTTCCTGCTCCAAACACTGTTCCCTAGTTACTAGCTCAAACCCTCTACATGGCAACAGTCTGAGATTAAACCAGACTATTTACAAGCTTGGTGTCATATCTGACCCTGAGATGAACTTCCATATCATGCCTCACTATGACTGCCAATTTCCACCTCTGTAACATAGAATCATAGAAAGATTACAGAGGCCATTCAGCCCATTGCATCCATACCGGCCAAAAAAAACTAGCCACCCAATCTAATCCCACCTTCCAGCACCTGGTTCATAGCCTCACAGGTTACAACACTTCAGGTGCATGTCCAAGTACCTTTTAAAAGAATTGAGGGTTTATGCCTCCAGCACCATTCTTGGCAGTGAATTCCAGACACCCCCCACCCTCTGGGTGAAAAAGTTTTTCCTCATGTCCTCTCTAATCCTCCTACCAATCACCTTAAATCTATGCCCCTGGTAATTGACCTCTCCGCTAGGGGAAACAGGTCCTTCCTGTCTACTCTACCCTCATAATTTTGTACCCCTCAATTAAGTCACCCCTCAGCCTCCTCTGTTCTAAGGAAAACAACCCCAGCCAATCCAATCTTTCCTCATCACCGCAACTTTCAAGCCCTGGCTCCTCTGTACTGTCTCCAGAGCAATTATGTCCTTCCTTTAATGTGGTGACCAGAACTGTATGCAATACTCCAGCTGCGGCCTAACCAGTGTTTTATACAGTTTTTTTAACATCATCCAACTTCGCCCCTGCCTCAGCTGATCTGCTGCTGAAACCCTCTTTGAAACCTGCCTTTGTTATCTCCAGACACTCCTGCTCAGTCTCTCATCCACCTTCCATAAATTAGAGCTTATCCCATACCCTGCTGCATGTATTCTAATTTTTACCAAGACCTGTTCACTGATCACCCGCTGTGCTTGCTGGCCTACACTGGCTCCGGTCAAGCAACGTCTTGATGTTAAAATTCTCATCCTTGTTTCAAAATCCCTCCATGGCCTCGCCACTCCCTATCTCTGTAATCTCCTCCAGCCCCACAGCCCTCCAAGGTATCTGCACGCCTCTAATTTTGGCCTCTTGAACATCCCCAATTTTAATCGCTTCACCATTGTTTTCTTTTTCAGCTGCCTTGGGCCTAAGCTCTGGAATTCCCTCTCGAAACTTCTTGGATTCTCGACAACACTTTTCTACTTTAAGATGCTCCTTAAAACTGACCTCTTTGATCATCATTTGGTTACCTCCCTTAATATCGCCTTAAATGACTTGGTGTTAAATTTTGTTTGATAATGTTCCCATGAAGCATCTTGGGATGTTTTACTACTTTAAAGGTGCTATATAAATGTAAGTTGTTGTTGTTAAGTGTGACACAAACCATGACCTGTCTTTAGAGGATGTCATCGTGCCTGCGATGTGCGCACAGCTCAGCTCTTTGGCCCTGCAGACCTCTTGTCGAAATTTATGTGTTTGTGTTGACTAGTTGGCCAAATGTGGTCTTTGTGCCCTTGCCTCCTGCCCCCACCCCCCACATCCTCTGACCTTAGCTCGACCCCTGCCCACTGATAATCTACTCAAGCTCCACTCTGATGTTCCACGGTATCGCCAGCACTGTTTTTTTTTATTATTCATTCATGGGATGTGGGTGTCACTGGCTAGGCCAGCATTTATTGCCCATCCCTAATCGCCCTTGAGAAGGTGGTGATGAGCTGCCTTCTTGAACTGCTGTAGTCCATGTGAGGTAGGTACACCCACAGTGCTGTCAGAAGGGAGGTCCGGGATTTTGACCCAGCGACAGTAAAGGAACGGTGATATAGTTCCAAGTCAGGATGGTGTGTGACTCAGAGGGGAACTTGCAGGTGGTGGTGTTACCAAGCATTTGCTGCCCTTGTCCTTCTAGTTGGTAGAGGTCGTGGGTTTGGAAGGTGCTGTCTAAGGAGCCTTGGTGCGTTGCTGCAGTGCATCTTGTAGATGGTACACACTGCTGCCACTGTGCGTCGGTGGTGGAGGGAGTGAATGTTTGTGGATGGGGTTCCAATCAAGCGGGCTGCTTTGTCCTGGGTGGTGTCGAGCTTCTTGAGTGTTGTTGGAGCTGCACCCATCCAGGCAAGTGGAGAGTATTCCATCACACTCCTGACTTGTGCCTTGTAGATGGTGGACAGGCTTTGGGGAGTCAGGAGGTGAGTTACTCGCCTCAGGATTCCTAGCCTCTGACCTGCTCTTGTAGCCACGGTATTTATATGGCCACTCCACTTCAGTTTCTGGTCAATGGTAGCCCCTAGCACTGTGATGGTATTTCTTCCAAATTAACTTCAGTTATGTCTTCAGTTCAGGAACCCTAATGTTAGTCAAACTACAGCCCATCAGCTTTGGCAATCCATTCCCTGAAGTCCAGATGATTCAGATCGATTTACACAATTATATTTTCTAACTGCTTGGTTTGTGGAGTTTGAATTTCCTGGGTTTACAGGTTTGCAAAAAGAGTTTCTTAGGTCAGGATTTTCAATCCCCCGTGAGGGCAAGAATGGGAGCGAGGGCGTGCCACGGAAATAGCGCTCCCGGATGGCATGTCAGTGTTCCGACGGCTCTGGGAGGCACTGGCATTTTCAAAGTGAGGGGTGAGAGTGATAGGAACCCTCTCGCCTCCAGTTAACGGCCTGTTAAACTCCTTGAGGAGCTTGTTAACGGGCCGGGGAGGGCCAGAAGACGATTTTCAATTCACAGATCACCAAACCTGAACAGTCTGGTGAATGTTAGTGCACAGCTGTCGGGTGCAACGTGGAGAGAAATTAAGTAATTTCTTTTATGAGGAAAACGTTTTGCCACTAGGGGTTTTTGTGCGAGATCGGGCACAGTAGCTTTCAGTTGGCCATTTGGCCCCTTCTCTGTGCACTGAGGCTGTTGGCCCTCTGATGTCCTGCCTCCTGTCTTCTGCAAGGCAGCAGCAGGCCCCGTCATGGCTGCCATATTTGCCTTTGACCATTGTGTCCAGCAGGTAACTCCGCCCCCTGGCAGAGCTCGGAGCCAGTCATTGGGTGCCACATTGGTGGCACAATTAGGGCATTTACATTTGAAGGCTGCATCACATGAGCGATACAGATGCATCACAGGGTCGGGACCTGGAAATTATCCAGGAGTCCGGTTTCTGACTCTGAAAATCAACCCTCGAGTGTTTTTGTGTCATTAATGGGTTAATCTTGAATCAAGATTCCTGGTACCTGCAGCCTGAGATTTAACTATGTTAAAGGAAGCTCTGTAATATGCCCACAAAGACAGCAAAGTTTGCACAATCCTGATGGGAGAATTTGCAGTAACAAATGGTGGATAATATGACATACAAAACAAATTTACTGCACATGAAATCACATTGATAAATGCAAACAAATGTATACACAGGAACAGGAGGAGGCCATTCAACCCCTCGAGTTCATTCCGCTGATCTGTACCTCAGCTCCACTCATCCGCCTGTTTGTTACATATTCCTCGATAACTTGCCTAAAAATGTCTATCGATCTCAGTACTGAAATGTTCAGTTGACCCCAGCCTGTTGTGGGAGGGAGTGTCAGATTTCCACTACTCTTTGTGTGAAGAAGTGCTTCCTAACATCAACCCCCGAACGGTTTCGCTCTGATTTAAGCCTCTGCTCCCATGTTCTGAAGCCCTGATTTGATTTTGCTGTTTTAAGCTAACTTTTGCAGATATTCCTTTCTGTAAAGGTTGAGTGTTTTGTATCTGCTCTCGTCAGCGCCTTGGAGGCTGTTGGATTGTTAACTGTGCCCTCTGCAGGTTGAGTCTTGCTGTGCGTCAGTCAGCACGGATCCCGGCTGCTGGGTGCCTTTGATGAACCGAGGAACACGCAGCTCAGCATTCCTGAAATTCCTGCCGCTGCTCCATCGCTTGCTGCTGTTGGGATCCAACCATTCGACAGCAGACAGGCAGCAAGCAGCAAGGGCGCTCCAGGCTCGAGTCTCTGGACTTCACACGGAATCCGGACACTGAGAATTGTTGGGTGCTTTCACACACAGCAGGGCTCGCTCCCTGATATGAAATTACAATTTTCAGGTCAGTTTCATATTTCTCATCATTATTATCATGTTAGATTCAGCCGTGGGGCAAAGTGCGCGGATTTAACACTGTTCCTTAACTTTATTCTTCCAATGCCGAATTATTTTAAAGAATTAACATTTCACTTGGAGAAGGTTCAAACTGTTACAGGTGTTACGTGTACTTCATCTGTGCTCTTATGTTAATTTCCTGAAATGAACAGAAGTAATTTACACACTGACTGTGCACGTGGAAATAGTTGCATTTTCATGGATTTCAGCTTTCTTTCTAACATATATCTCCTTTCCCTGACTCGACTGATCGCTTCCTTCACACTGCCTACTGGCGAATGATGTCACTCAACAAGAATGTCCCAACAGAAAGCAGCGAATGAAGGAAATATTCAGTGTTCGTAAAGCTTACACATTGTAATATTCACACTGCGTCAGTAAAGATTACAGATTACAAAATATTCACACTGAGTTAATAACGATAACATGATAAAACATTCACAGTGAGGATATGTGTGAGTTTAGATTACGGATTATAATATATTCAATGATTTAGTAAAGATTACAGATTATAAAGTATTCACACTAACCGAGTTAGTAAAGATTACAGTTTATAAAATATTGTGAGTTAGTAAATATTACAGTTTATAAAATATTCACACAAACTGAGTTAGTAAAGATAACAGATGATAAAATATTCAGTGTTCATATGTGTCAGTTTAGATTACAGATTATAATCTATTCACAGTGTACCTGTGTGTTAATATGGGTTATAAGAGAACAAACCTAATAATGAACCTTAATTTAATGTGAACTAAGAGGTGGCGAAGATCCTGTGATATAATAATTAGACTTTTTAGTAATTAGACTCTGACCTGCTGCATCTCTGACGTGCTTAAAACACAGAAATTCTTCAATAATCCTTATAGATGCCAATGGAAAGGAAATCTTAATTGTGTTTAAGTTTAGAACTTTTTTGCCACAATGCACATAAAAAATGCATTTAAAATCCAATGAGCTTTGGGTGAGGAACAGCTCTTTGGGCTAGTCTGGAGACATGAGTTGGCAGGTTATCAGGTTGAGGAGTAGTGGAATGGGAGATGTTTTCACATTGCTATGGAATGCACGCTTTGCCCCAGGATGCTGCAGGTAGGTGAATGAGCTATTGTTTTAGAAACCTTTAGGAATGCATTTCCTTTTACAAGTCTGTTGTGTTTTATCAGTGGCCCCATTCAGAGATAATCAGACTCAACTGAGAAGGAATGTTCTTCTACTTTCAAATGAACATATTTTTGTTTGTGTATCTACTGTTATTATCTGTAGATTTGTTTTTGTCCCTCTACAAATGTATTTTGGGAACAGATTCTGTTCCCTACAAATGTATATTTGGGTGGTTAGAAATGGTGATTAGTTAGAATATAGCTAAAGAAACACTTGCCATTTTGCAACAAGATGGGAGGAATTGCCTCAAGTGCTGTCAATTCACAGTAAAATCAGAACCACACATAAAGTCGAGGATCTGTCAGGAATAAAGGGGAGCTGGGCTCTTTTCACTCCTGAGTAGCAGATCCATTCTCTGAATGTTTTCCTAAGTGATTTATGCTTGCATTTGTGCCAGTGTTCCCTCAGCTTTCAAAAATCAAAGTGTCTGCATTTCTGGAGCAGTGTGATCGCTGCGTGCAATCCTCCTTTGTGTGGCTTTTGAAATAGTTTGTTAATTTCTAAAAAAATTTATGTGTATACTATCTTCTTCCTGAAGATTCCCAATGAATGAGATTTAAAACTTTGCAACTAATTATCCACCTACTGTCCCGAGTTTTATTAAATGTTGTATTTTGTTAAAAACTATGCAAGCAGATTTGCTATCAAAAATAAAATGCATATGGTTTTAGTTGCAGAAACTTTGGGAGAAAAAATACACTCTCTTTAGCTCTCAAATTTATTGCAGAAATTTCTTTCAGGATATTCAGGCTCATCTTTGCTCAGCCTCCTAAAAGTTCGGACCTGCCAGGCAAACTCTCTGAGACCCTCCTTCAACAGCCAGTCATTTCATGCTAGCAATTTAATGCCTAACATTCCTCAAATTCATGCCATTATCTCATGATGATAAAACAACTACCCTGAACCTGGATGGCTGTTATTTCAGTCTGACATGCTGTCTCCAGGGAAACCGTTTCCAGCAATGTACGTGTGTGCAGTATTGGGCTGGGGGAGATTCGGGAACACAATGTGACAGGGTTAGTGCTGCTAAATTGTATTCTGTCATTTTCTTGGAAGTAGGTTTAGGATTTGCACCGAGGTCAAGGGGGAATGAGTGTTGGCAGGGTGTCCACATACTGCCCAGGCTTGGTGGAACACTGTACAATGCAGTGTTCTGAACTCAGGAGTAAATCACTCACTTCACCATGCAGACCTCATGGACTTTCTGCTCTCTCTGAGGGTTTAATGGGCATGTTTAATTTTGCATTTAATACCAATGATCATGATTTCTATAGATTTGAACAATTAAATGATACAAGAAATGTATTGAATTAAGGATATTAAGACCATGGAGAGGGTGGAAAGGAGATTTACGAGAATGGTACCAAGGATGAGGGACTTCAGTTATGCGGAGAGACTCTCCTTAGAGCAGAGAAGACTAAGGGCGATTTGATAGGGTGTTCAAAATCATGAATGGTTTTGTTCGAGTAGATAGGGAGAAATTGTTTCCACTGGTAGGAAGGTCAGTAACCAGAGAACACAGATTTAAGGTAACCGGCAAAAGAATCATGGGGGAGAGGAGGAGAATATTTTTAGGCGGTGAACTGTTATGATCTGGAATGCACTGCCTGAAAGGGTTGTAGAATCAGATTCAATAGTAACTTTCAAAGGGAATTGGATAAATACTTGAAAAGGGAAAAACAAATCCGAGCTATGGAGAAAGAGCAGGGGAGTGAGACTAATTGTGTAGCTCGTTCAAAAAGCTGGCACAAGCATGATGGGCTGAATGACCTTCATCTGTGCTGTAAATGTCTATGAAATATATAACTATTCTACTGAATGATTTTATAATTTTATAAAATCTATGTGTGATTGTTTGCGCGTGGTGCATCTGTGTGTGAATGTATGGATCTCATTCTCCTTTTTTGTATTTTAGGATCTATCCATTAACTGAACCACAATGAGAACAGCAGAAGACTCGTCAGGTACGGTCCTCCACAGGCTGATCCAGGAGCAGCTGCGTTATGGGAACCTTACAGATAACCGCACACTGTTGGCCATCCAGCAACAGGCAATGAGGGGAGGGACCGGCAGTCCCCGGTCCTCTTTGGAAAGCCTCACTCAGGAGGAGTCTCAAATTGTACAGCATTCCACACGGCAGGAGCCACAGGGCCAAGAGTACCAGGGTGACCACACTCATTCAGAAAACCTGTTGCATCGTCTGCATCAGCTTCAGTTCAACGGAGAAGAACTTCCTTCCTATGAAGAAGCCAAGGCCCACTCTCAGTTCCTAGCTGTGCAGAGGAACCAGCAGGCTGGAGGCCTGGGTTCTTACATGGTTGCTGGAACAAACCAGAAGGCCTGCACTGAAGGCAAGCCAGTGACACATGATGTCTGTCCAGACCACGGCCTTCATGATGATGCCCTCAAGGAGTTGAAACATGGGCACGTGCGGTCTCTCAGTGAGAGGCTCATGCAGCTTTCTCTGGAGAGGAATGGAGCCAAAGCCCAGATGACCATGAGCTCCTCGCAAAGTTTCCCTCAGCTGTCCAAACATCAGAAACAGTCGGTACTTGCAGGATACCAGGTGCCTTGCCATTCCACAGACCCTCGTGGCCCACCCCCAGAATACCCCTTCCATGTGAAGTCAACAGCTCCCATTCTCAGCCGCTCCCAGCAGCATGGCCACTTTTATAATGAGTCTACCACTCCATCCTTCAACTGCCAGCAGAATGTGCCTGATGGCTATGGTTACTGCAGCCAAATACAAGCAGGCAGGTAAATATACTCCATACAACCTCTCACTTAAACCCATCTAAGATTCTTCCATTCTTTCTGCCACAGAAAGTTTAAAAATTGTCTTGTGACTATCTGCAGTGGGTCAGTTGGTAACTGGACTGCAGAGTGGGACTAGTTTGTGGAGATCAGGAAGCTCTCTGCTTTGATCCCTGATCTGTGCTGAATTAGCTGCCTTTATCTGGGTGATAGCAATGGCAATGCAATTACGACGGTGCTGCTAGGGGAAGGGAGGGACAGTTTGCTAAAGGAATCAGGCTGCGCTCCCATCCCACATCACTGCCCAGTCATCTATGATGGAGAGTGTGTGTGTTTATGGGAAATGGGTGACAGCACATCAGGCTCATTTGTGATGTCCTCATAGCCAAATAGTCTGTGCCACCTTCAGTTAAGACCTTCCTGAGGAATGGCCACAGGTGAACCACCGAAGGAATATCAGTGTCCATGGAACTGCACTTCAGCCCAATCACTGGCTCCAGAAACAGAGCAGAGAAATAGAGGGTGAGACCCAATTGTTAGCCTTTGTGAGAGAGAGTCTAGGTTATTACATGGGGTTCCACAAAGAAGCTAAACCTCCTCAATTTGCCTGATTGTTATGTTTGATTTCGCAATCAGCATTCTTTTCTGCCTATGAGCTTGAATGGAGAAAGGAAAGTAAAATGAGAGCATTTTCAGCAATAACAACCATAGTGGGGATAGGGAGATTCCACAGGTAGAATGATTGCAAATTAACAGTCACCAATACATGCACAATAGTCTTCGGAATGTTTGATATAATCAATTTTAGTACCCATACTCGTCTCAATCAATGTATGATAGAATTTATGCAGAGGTCAGGAGACACACAGCATCATTTTCATGTTTGCAAGATCTCTTTTCATTGTCAGCTTTTGTTTAGAAGTATTTGGAAGGGCAGGGGATCATTACACAGACACATTTGTAGCCTAACCATTCAATGACCCATTTAACTAATCATGTAGCACAACCTTGACAGAAAAATGTGAGTATCAGATTGTGATTTTCCTTCCTGCCGTGCCCTTCCTTTCTTTGGTCATTAATTGCTTGTTTGGGTGAACACATGGTAGATGAGGTGATATGGAGCTGGTCCCCTGCACCCAGTGCCCAAGTCAGATAGCCTCAGAAGGGAAATCTGGGCTTCCTGTGTAGAGTGAGCAGGCGGCTTTAATTGACCTATATTGTGCATTCCACGGCCCATGTCAGAAGCTGTGCTTTTTTGTTTGAGGTGTTTGTTCAGAGTTCCTTTGTGATGTCTATTGTCAATTAGGTATTGTAAAATCATTTTAAGAACCAAGCCCAGAAAGAAGAACTAATCTTGCCTGTTTCATATAGACCTGTGAGGGATGTCCTGTGTATGAGGTATGGATTTGGACTAATGTTGATCACATCATTACCATATTACGTCCATTTACAAAGAATAAATCTACTTCGACACATAAACGATTCTAATTAAAATCACCACTACACTGCCTTTCTGTGTACATTCCTACTCTGTTAATTTAAATTAAATACCGAAGTACTGTTGCGTAAATTGCTTTTTCTTGAGTTTTAAATGTGTTGATAAGATTTGAAAGATAACAGTCGTGCTATAAGTGGAACAAGCAGTAGTGTGAAGGTGTGTCCAGTCACATTCCAGGAAGGTGTATAATCCACATCTTGCTCACCAATGGGCAGCTGTGACGTTGACACTGGGGAATTGTTAGGAGTGAGACTTACAGTCTGTAAGAGTGAGAGGTTGCAAACCTCATTGAGCACAAGTAGTAAGTGGTTTTACTTTGTGTGCCCGTGAGTGTCTTCTGTGGGTCCATCTCCTGCCTTCAGGCTGCAAGTCCGGAACCTGCATATTTTGTGGTAGCATGAAGATCCGGGGGGGAAACATGAGATGTGCCTTGCATTTATTAACAGAAACCAGTTCTGTTGACCTGATGAAATATTGGTAACCTGTAATTCGGTAGGTCTGTGATCACTCTCATTATCTGCCAGAGATAGCAGCTATAGATAGTTGAAGAAAGCCTGAGATGTCAACTGGGAAGACCACATCCCCAGGGAGATACTACACACAGACTTTAACAGAATAACAACAGTGCTAAGGCACAGAGTTCTGAATCTTACTCATCATTCCTTCAGAGCAAAGTGGGAACCAGTTTCAGAACCATTATTGAAGAACCAAAACATGGAAACAAGAAGAGAGGTCAGCCTAGAATTCAGTGGAATACTCAACTTGTACAGGAGACAGAAATTTTCATGGAAAAATTACATCCCTCTGATAAATAAAGAGGTTTGAAGGGGCTTGTGGTGTTAGTTCACTGATAGTGATTTGATGAACAGTGTTCTCCCAAATAGCAGACTCTAACACTCTATAGTATTAAAACTCCCCCTGGAGATGTGACTTTTATAGAGCTTCACTTCTAGTGGGGAAATTTGAAAGGTCTGGCACAGTGTGATCCTATCATTTAACTTAATATCTGATAAGAGAACATTGCATTACAGCTTTGAAAGAACCTATAGAACATATTCCACTTGTTGATAAATTGCTTTAAGTTTGCAAACAGATTAACAATTTTTGCAAAGTCATTCCTGGCAGTGATTTAAGAGTAACTCTGATTTATCTAGAGGTGATCCAAGGAATGTTTATTGTAATGTTGAGTTTTTATCTATTCTGTTTTCCCAGTGGTTGCATAATTACACTTGATTTGATTCACTAAACTTTGACAATTGCCACTTCGGGTTTCTTCCCAAATATTGTACTGGGTTTTGTAAACAGGGATATTTAAAGAGTAGAATTCAGTTACCATGTTCAATCAAATCTTCCTTTTAAAAGGAGGATTTTTTGTCTCTGCCTGAGGTAGTGGTGATGTAGAAACCCAGCCTACGGTTAAATACTGAAGCAAACTGTAGGCTATTTGTACAGCAAGGTTACATTCCAGACAACTGAACCTATCATGATGTCTGGTCTGTTTGTGTCATTGTTTTGCTCAGGATGACTCAAGCACAAGCACTGCATCCTGCCCAGCAGCAGAGATACAGCCTCCTGTCCTCTCCAGCCGCCTCCCAAATGGAAACAGTGATGGTTAATGATGCCATTCATGGCAGCAGCCAGGTGGTGCCAGTCGACCATGTGGCACTGATAAACCGTGCCCAACAAATGGTCGAGATGCTGCTGAAGGAGAACGAAAACCTGAGAAAGGAACTCGATGGCCACACTGAAAAATCGGCTAAAATCCAAAAGGTAAGAAGAAATATTTTTGTAAACTGCCTCTTTTTGAATTAGTGCTGACCACTGGGTGTATGCACGAGAGTCTGTCAGTATAGCCCAGTGCAAATAGGTCCAGTTTAAAGCCAAATGCAATCCAACTTGTGGAATGGTAGAAAAGTCAGGAGCGATGAATGGTGAGGCATTTGGAAATGTCTGACTTCCATTTCTTGTAATATCCTTGCTGCCTTTGGATTAGATAGTTGTGAACAGTTTCAAATGAATCAAACTGGGGGCTTCGAAACCTCTTGACTACTGTTGCCTACGGAAGTTGGTTGGATGTACAACTAGTAACTGCAATCTCTTCGATGGCTCACCAAGTGCCACAAATACCTGACAGTGCTGATCACACTATCCAACCAGGTGTGCCCATGCCTGTTATTTTTCTACATATTTTGAATAGTTTCTTGTTCGTATGATCCATGTGTTATTTTCCACTGCTGAAGTTGGGGGATGATAACTGTTGCATTGTTCCTTTGATTACATCTAATATGTTCGTCAATTTTCATTGACAAATTGCCACCCACAAAAGGAATGCTCTGCAGGGTTTTAGAAGGCCAGATCTCTGCAAGACTTTCCTCACTCCTGTTCTTTTAAGGATGTGAATTCTGACAGCTTATAATCAAGCAGCTGACTCACCCTCTACTAAACCCTGCTGAATAAAACAAAAGATTGGGGTTTTTGCTTGGGTAATTGGCGAGCAGTTAAAACTATTTATTTCACAGCAGATCTTTAGTTTCTGAAAAGACAATAATTACCTGGTTTTGGGGGCAGCTTAAACTGAGAGCCCAGAGAAAGAGATGACAGATTTAGCAATACCTCATTCCAGCGTTCACTTTGGAATCAGAATGGAATGTGTGTGATCACAGGGGAGGGACCGTTCCTGCTGTGGGCCAACTCATAGCTTTGATACAGGAATTTTCACTGAAAAGTCAGTAAACAATATGAGTGTCAGGATCAAATAATTCCAAAGTCAGTGACTGGCAATGTTCTTCATAACCCTTGAGAGATTTTTGCTAAATCTCATTCTTATAGCTTTGTAAGCCCATTGTTTCACTTTGATAACTCTGCAGGGTTTTCAGTCCTATCTGAAACTAGGGGATACTATGCCTGATAAACAGTGTACGATAACAACTGAGGAAAAATCATTCGAACTATGTGACCGTCAAGTGTCTGTTATAAGTGCAATTGTCATGACCACAAAGTTGGCAGAACCACAGTGAATCTAAACTTGTGTCGTCTCCCATCTGACCTCAGCTGCAATGCTTAAGGAATGAAATTTGCTGAGACTTGAAGAAGGATGCAGCAGTTGTTTTTTTTTCATATGAAAGACCCTCTTTCATTTACTTCTCAGTCAGGTGCATGGCGGCTTGGCCTTCTGTCTAACCCTTGTTGAGCTCGAAATAGAAGGTCTTTGTGAAAGCAGGGCTCCAAATGTCGGCTTCTTGATGCTTTGCCGCTGGTGTAGGAATGTTTTAGGATCATGTGTAAATTACGGGGATTACCAGAATTCAACAGGCTCAATCAGGCCTAAGCAGAAAGCCCAGTGAGCAACCAAACTACTTAAGTGGGAAAGTCCCAACTTTGATGCCTGGTTTGTACTGGGTTAGCTGATCTTAGCCAGAGCCAATGGGGCAGGTAGTCATCCATTGGCCTCAGGATGAGGGAACCAGAAAACCAGTCAGGGTTCTGCGCCTCTGATTGCTACCCACCAAGTTCTGCCAGAAAGCTGTATGTGTGGATGACAGGTGAGCCTAGGATAGGTTTCAGCTCTGCTGTACCCACCCCATTTAACAGCCTGCAACACTGGCAGCTAAGAATAGCTACCTGGATGAAATAACAGAAGGCAGTTAGCACACACAAACAAAAACAAGAAATGCTGGATTCACTCAGCAGGTCTGGCAGCATCTGTGGAAAGAGAAGCAGAGTTAACGTTTCGGGTCAGTGACCCTTCTTCGGAACTGACAAATATTAGAAAAGTCACAGATTATAAACAAGTGAGGTGGGGGTTGGGCAAGAGATAACAAAGGAGAAGGTGCAGATTGGACCAGGCCACATAGCTGACCAAAAGGTCACGGAGCAAAGGCAAACAATATGTTAATGGTGTTTTGAAAGACTCAGTTGGACTCAGTTTTACTGAGCGTTCTGTACTCAGCAAAGGACTCAGTTTTACTTTCAAAACACCATTAACATATTGTTTGCCTTTTCTCCGTGACCTTTTGGTCAGCTATGTGGCCTGGTCCAATCTGCACCTTCTCCTTTGTTATCTCTTGCCCAACCCCCACCTCACTTGTTTATAATCTGTGACTTTTCTAATATTTGTCAGTTCCGAAGAAGGGTCACTGACCCGAAACGTTAACTTTGCTTCTCTTTCCACAGATGCTGCCAGACCTGCTGAGTGAATCCAGCATTTCTTGTTTTTGTTTCAGATTTCCAGCATCCGCAGTATTTTGCTTTTATTTTAGCACACACAAAGCCTTACTCCAGCAATAGAGATGTGTGAGAGGTGTGGAATTGATGTGGAAAAATTCTGTTAATGAAAGCATTTAATGCTGGAAAGGTTGAGGGTAAATACCCCATTGCTCCAGAGAGAGTGTAACTCGTAGAATCAGTGTTGTGAGCCTATCTCTGACCTGCCCCTTTTGAGTGTGGGCTCCTGCCTGCACATCTGTAAATTCACCCTTCAGCCTGCTGAGTTCTGGTTGGTACAGTGGTACAGCTTCCACAGTGCGGACTGCGACACCGACCACTCCCTGGTGTGCAGCAAGGTTAGACTCAGACCAAAGAAGTTGCATCATTCCAAGCAGAAGGGCCACCCGCGCATCAACACGAGCAGAATTTCTCACCCACAGCTGTTACAAAAATTTCTAAATTCACTTGTAACAGCCCTTCAAAACACTCCCACAGGGGATGCTGAGACCAAGTGGGCCCACATCAGAGACGCCATCTATGAGTCAGCTTTGACCACCTACGGCAAAAGTGCGAAGAGAAATGCAGACTGGTTTCAATCTCATAATGAAGAGCTGGAACCTGTCATAGCCGCTAAGCGCATTGCACTTTTGAACTACAAGAAAGCCCCCAGCGATTTAACATCCGCAGCACTTAAAGCAGCCAGAAGTACTGCACAAAGAACAGCTAGGCGTTGCGCAAACGACTACTGGCAACACCTATGCAGTCATATTCAGCTGGCCTCAGACACCGGAAACATCAGAGGAATGTATGATGGCATGAAGAGAGCTCTTGGGCCAACCATCAAGAAGATCACCCCCCTCAAATCTAAATCGGGGGACATAATCACTGACCAACGCAAACAGATGGACCGCTGGGTTGAGCACTACCTAGAACTGTACTCCAGGGAGAATGCTGTCACTGAGACTGCCCTCAATGCAGCCCAGCCTCTACCAGTCATGGATGAGCTGGACATACAGCCAACCAAATCGGAACTCAGTGATGCCATTGATTCCCTAGCCAGCGGAAAAGCCCCTGGGAAGGACAGCATTACCCCTGAAATAATCAAGAGTGCCAAGCCTGCTATACTCTCAGCACTACATGAACTGCTATGCCTGTGCTGGGACGAGGGAGCAGTACCCCAGGACATGCGCGATGCCAACATCATCACCCTCTATAAAAACAAAGGTGACCGCGGTGACTGCAACAACTACCGTGGAATCTCCCTGCTCAGCATAGTGGGGAAAGTCTTTGCTCGAGTCGCTCTGAACAGGCTCCAGAAGCTGGCCGAGCGCGTCTACCCTGAGGCACAGTGTGGCTTTCGTGCAGAGAGATCGACTATTGACATGCTGTTCTCCCTTCGTCAGATACAGGAGAAATGCCGTGAACAACAGATGCCCCTCGACATTGCTTTCATTGATCTCACCAAAGCCTTTGACCTCGTCAGCAGACGTGGTCTCTTCAGACTACTAGAAAAGATCGGATGTCCACCAAAGCTACTAAGTATCATCACCTCATTCCATGACAATATGAAAGGCACAATTCAACATGGTGGCTCCTCATCAGAGCCCTTTCCTATCCTGAGTGGTGTGAAACAGGGCTGTGTTCTCGCACCCACACTTTTTGGGATTTTCTTCTCCCTGCTGCTTTCACATGCGTTCAAATCCTCTGAAGAAGGAATTTTCCTCCACACAAGATCAGGGGGCAGGTTGTTCAACCTTGCCCGTCTAAGAGCGAAGTCCAAAGTACGGAAAGTCCTCATCAGAGAACTCCTCTTTGCTGACGATGCTGCTTTAACATCTCACACTGAAGAATGCCTGCAGAGTCTCATCGACAGGTTTGCGTCTGCCTGCAATGAATTTGGCCTAACCATCAGCCTCAAGAAAACGAACATCATGGGGCAGGATGTCAGAAATGCTCCATCCATCAATATTGGCGACCACGCTCTGGAAGTGGTTCAAGAGTTCACCTACCTAGGCTCAACTATCACCAGTAACCTGTCTCTAGATGCAGAAATCAACAAGCGCATGGGTAAGGCTTCCACTGCTATGTCCAGACTGGCCAAGAGAGTGTGGGAAAATGGCGCACTGACACGGAACACAAAAGTCCGAGTGTATCAGGCCTGTGTCCTCAGTACCTTGCTCTACGGCAGCGAGGCCTGGACAACGTATGCCAGCCAAGAGCGACGTCTCAATTCATTCCATCTTCGCTGCCTTCGGAGAATAATTGGCATCAGGTGGCAGGACTATATCTCCAACACAGAAGTCCTTGAAGCGGCCAACACCCCCAGCTTATACACACTACTGAGTCAGCGGCGCTTGAGATGGCTTGGCCATGTGAGCCGCATGGAAGATGGCAGGATCCCCAAAGACACATTGTACAGCGAGCTCGCCACTGGTATCAGACCCACCGGCCGTCCATGTCTCCGTTATAAAGACGTCTGCAAACGCGACATGAAATCGTGTGACATTGATCACAAGTCGTGGGAGTCAGTTGCCAGCATTCGCCAGAGCTGGCGGGCAGCCATAAAGACAGGGCTAAATTGTGGCGAGTCGAAGAGACTTAGTAGTTGGCAGGAAAAAAGACAGAGGCGCAAGGGGAGAGCCAACTGTGCAACAGCCCCAACAAACAAATTTCTCTGCAGCACCTGTGGAAGAGCCTGTCACTCCAGAATTGGCCTTTATAGCCACTCCAGGCGCTGCTTCACAAACCACTGACCACCTCCAGGCGCGTATCCATTGTCTCTCGAGATAAGGAGGCCCAAAAGAAAGAAAAGAAAGAAAGAAAGAATGCCCATGTATCATTGTCTTTGAAGAAGTGTGCTCTTTTTAGCTAAATCATTTCTAGTAGCCTTGCCTATTATTTCCTTAAAATTCTTACTGTAGGCTGCAGAATTTGCATTGTTAATTGTGAAATTATTGCCTGGGCTCTGACTTTGGTTAATTTTGCCAACATTATTTCCCTGGACTTTGACCAGGCTGGTGTTGAGTGCAAGAGCTGATGTTCTCCAAAGTTAACAGTTGCCAATCCAGCCTTTCATTTGTCTTCAAAATCAGATAATGTTTTTAAATTAGCCAATTATTGAATCCATTGTAATAAGATGGAAAAAGAGCAGGGGAGTGACCCTAATTAGATAGCTCTCAAGCAGCCAGCAGGGGCACAATGGGCTGAATGGCCTCCTTCTGTGCTGCATCATTCTATGAAAACTTGAATCAAATATTATGAGACATCTAAGCACTTTTGGATTTCTTTGAACCTGGCTTTCTCTTCTCAGTTAACCATCGCTCCTTACTGTTTATGGTGTTGTTGCTGTGTACGGGGCCAAGTTGTCTGATTGAATTAAGTGTCACATGTGCGGCTATGTCCCATTTTATTATGCTTCACTACCAAAATCATCTGTGTTTGCCCTGCAGTTGGAGAGAGAGATTCAGAGGATCTCCGAAGCCTATGACAACCTCATGAAGGCATCTTCCAAACGGGAGACGCTGGAAAAAACAATGAGGAACAAAATGGAAGGAGAGATCAGGAGGCTTCACGATTTCAACCGTGATCTGAGAGGTAAGCTCGTAAATCAGGCTAAGACCAAAACTGCGACCCAGAAATTGGTGGCGGGTATCTCCTGAGTTTCCCTTTTAATCAATTTGCTAAGATAAAGATTGTCACAAATGGAAATGACCAAAAGATTTAATACAAGAAAATATGATAATTGCTTACATTTATACTAAATTCAACTTGTTAGGGAACTGCATCTTTCAAGGGCTTATAGAATCATGGAAGAGTTACAGCACAGAAGGAGGCCATTCAGCCTGTCGAGCCTGTGCCAGCTCTCTGCAAGAGCAATGTAGTTAGTTCCACTCCCCCTTCCCTTTCCCAGCAGCCCTGAATTTTATTTCCCTTCAGGTGCGTATCCAATTCCCTTTTGAAAGTCACAATAGAATCTGCCTCCACCACGCTTTCAGGCAGTGCATTCCGATCATAACAACTCGCTGAATAAACATTTTCCTCACGTGCCTTTGATTCTTTAATGGAGTTAATTCCACTGAAGCATTGCTTGACGTAAGTACCTAAAATATTTCCAAACATCGATTGCACTGTACATTCAGAATTTATGCATCACAATGTGTGGAGTCCAAATGGTGTCGTGGCTGCAGTCTGCCAAACTGGGGCATATTGAAAGAATCAGTGGGAGAAGGAATGACATTTAGAACATGTTATAATTTGTCAGAAAGAAAACAAGAGACTGTATTGGAGGATTCTGACTAAAATTTCAATTGGACTTTATAGTAATAATTAAACTAAAATGTTGATGATGAAATTAAAGGAGTTCTGAGTATCAGCACAATGAGTTTGCAAGTTCTCCCTGTGTCTGCGTGGGTTTCCTCCGGGTGCTCCGGTTTCCTCCCACATGCCAAAGACTTGCAGATTGATAGGTTAGTTGGCCATTAGCAATTGCCCCAAGTATAGGTAGGTGGTAGGGAAATATAGGGACAGATGGGGATGTGGTAGGAATATGGAATTAGTGTAGGATTAGTATAGATGGGTGGTTGATGGTCGGCACAGACTCGGTGGGCCGAAGGGCCTGTTTCAGTGCTGTATCTCTAAACTAATAGTTTGCAGGTGAACTCTCTTAAGATTGATGGATTTCGACTATTCTAGGTGCAGCTAGCTGCTTTGTGCTTACTATTCTATAGGCTGTTCAATTCATTGTTTTTTTTACCCCCTGCCCCCCCCCCCATTTAGAAAAACTGGACTCTGCCAATAAACTGTTGACCAGCAAAGAATGTGAGATCTCGGAAGACGGACAAAGCATTCTCAGCAAGCTGATCACTCAAAGTAAGTTCATCATCCAATAAGATTATCCAACTAACTTCTCTCCAGAAAAACAAATATTTACAGAATAAGCTTCTTGTGGTTTGGTAAGGCGGCTTTCTTTTAAAAAGACATTCTGCTGTGCAAAAGTAAAGCTCCACCAATGAAGATGAACAGAAATAAGCTAACTTGAATGAATGAGCAGACCACAATATAAATTGGTCTGGTGTACCTGCATTTAGAAGGACTTCAGAAAAAAAGGAGCTCGACAGCCAACTCTCGAGAGGAGTTGCGTAAAAAAAAAAACCAATTGATTTTTGTTAAACTGCTGTTTAAGTTTTCAGACAGGTTTAAGGTCATTACAAGTTGACTTATCCAATGAGTTTGTTTTTGTTGGCTGGGTATTGAGGGAAGGTTAGAATTTTTTCAGCAATTTTTGCTGTCATTGTTTTCCTCAGCAGTTTTCTCCCTTTCCCTGCCCTTCGTTCTGAAAGTGTCCACTCCTTCATTGGGGAATATTCTGTGAACTCTGCCTGGTCTCTGTACCTCACTGTCCGCAGCATTCAATCATATCCGAGCCAAATCCCCTGGACCACACAGGCACAATTCTAGCAGCATTTAGCTGCCCGGAAAGGGAATCTTTGTCACTTTATCCACTGCCTTACTCCGATGCTCAGGCTGTGTTAGCCCTTGTACCTCTTCCTGGGCTCAGATCAGCTAATACTGCACTGCATTGATCCTAGGACCCTCCTGGTCTGTGTAGCTCAACCAATCACTGGATAAACTTGGTGGACTAAAGAATCTTGATTCATGCCAGTGGCTTTGCCCAGTGCCAGCATGGGTAACCTTGACTTTATGATGCATGCCGAAGGCAGGTGCTGTACCCCGCCACCATTTCA
This sequence comes from Heterodontus francisci, assembly GCF_036365525.1. Classification (NCBI taxonomy): domain Eukaryota; kingdom Metazoa; phylum Chordata; class Chondrichthyes; order Heterodontiformes; family Heterodontidae; genus Heterodontus; species Heterodontus francisci. Next base: position 14,057,571 of record NC_090381.1, on the reverse strand, counting down.
GTCTGGGGAAATAATGACCACTTATGAGGGGTGTCAGCAGCCAGACCATTGGAGGGCCATAAATATGAAGGCCCATGTCCTGGTGCCAGGATTGGCAGGAGCGCTGTGCAGTTGTGCCTGGCAACCAATGGGCAAGATGTGGAACTGTCATTAAAGCCACGCACACAACTTCAAGTGTAATGCTAGCAAAGAATAGCCTCTCCTTTCCTTCCCGCCATCCCCAAGCACTACACCCCCTGCGCCCCCCCCCCCCCACCCCGCAACCCCCCTTTGATGTGATGTGGCACTTCTTGTGCACTTCAGTTTCGTAAATTCTTCAGGGTTTAGTTCAGCTGTACAAGGACAGTGAAAGGATTAAGGAGAGAGAAACTGAGGGCTAAACAAACTGCTTTTGGCACAAGAACACTTATCCCTGTGATAATAAAAGCAGTCTAAATTCCTCACATAGCTCAGGTGATTCTAGCTGTTGTGTGCCTCCCTCTGCCAACTGTTAAACACCAGTAATTTGCTCTTAAGTAACACGGACAGAGTTAAAGGACAGGCTGAGTTTTGTGCAGCATAATTAACACGCCACTTGCACGTACCGTATCGCAAGCAGGCATGTTTGCTCTTGCCCTTGCTAATGCGTCCTTGAGGTAAGGTCAGGAGGGAAGCAGAGAGCAGGCACTGTTCACTGGGTGATTGGAGTCTTAGGAAAGCTGCTGTTCTCCTGAGGGCTGTGTTTGAGCCTGCTGCTGCACTTTCCAAAACAAACAGCAAGTGAGATTTAAAGCAGAAAGAAATCTGAAACAGAGAATCCGTTCTGCTCCAAAGGCTGAGTATTAAATGCTGTTGAGGTTCTCTGATCTGTGCACTCGGAGTCTGACATCTTTTGTTGGTTAATTTAACACGCAAATCAATATTTCTGACTGTGGAGCTGATTGGTCACCGATTAGTTATGATAATCAGATAGGGGTGGAACTTTGACCGTAAAATGTCTCTCTCAGAATATACTCGGACTTCCCACTGAGTCAGGTTCAAACTGGAGGTGAGGGCTTTGGTTTTACCTGAAAGACTCCTGCGTCAGACACTCACACATTACAGGAATGCCAGATGTATGAGTCTCACTGCCTTGCCTTGTCTGTTTCCAATGGCACAGGTCACAAATGCACTACCAAGTGCTGAGTTAACTGATCTTAGCCAGAGCACTAGTAGTACTTGTACAATTGGCCTCAGTACCTCTAGGTTAGGAAAAGACTTACTCCTGACTAATGTCCAGTCACTGCTGCTGGAAAGTGTGTGTGTGCCTGGATGTAGAGTGTGGGCCATTTGTGCCCTGCTAGGATGCATTCCTCCCTGTGATGCCCTCCTCACTCATCTCTTGCTCACTCCTCACTCATCCCTCACTTCCTCCTCATTCACCTCTCGCTCACTCGTCACTCACCCCCGCTCACTCCCTTCACTCTTTGCTCACTCCTGACCTCTCACCCCTCCCTCACACCCCCCCTCAGCCTCTCAATCATCCTTCATCGCTCCCTCACTCCATCCTCATCCTCACTCAATCCTCTTACATTCCTCACTCACCCCCTCCCTCACTCCTGATACACTCCTTACTCACCCCTCCCTCACTCACCCCTTCACTCCTCCCTCACTCACTCACTCCTCGCGCACTCCTCCTCCTCATTCATTCATTGCTTGCTTCTCACTCACTGCTTCCTCACACCTCACTGTGATGCAATCCTGCGTCAAATAGGCTGCGACGCTGGATGTGTAAATCGCCCAGTATCAGGAAAGGAAAGCGAATTTTAAGAGTGAGATCATTATCAGCTCTGTTGGGGGGGGGGGCACCATGTTTTATTTGTGTTATTATTAAAAGATAGCAAGTTTTTTTCTTTAAATTTATCCTGCTTTCCTATTCCTTTTCTGAGAATGCACTGACAGGTGATGGCACTGGGACAGCTGACACCAGTGTTTGCCTGAGCTGTATTTGTTTCTGTAGGAGTGGTCTAGTAATCCAGAGAACAGGAGGTCAGATGTCACCATGGCAGTTTGAGAATTTGAATTCAGTTTCATATATTTATTTATTTAGAGATACAGCACTGAAACAGGCCTTCAGCCACCGAGTCTGTGCCGACCAACAACCACCGAGGGTTGGTATAAATGGGTGGTTCTTGGTCGGCACAGACTTGGTGGGCCGAAGGGCCTGTTTCAGTGCTGTATCTCTAAATAAATACTAACCCTACAGTAATCCCATATTCCCTATCACCTACCTACACTAGGGGCAATTTACAATGGCCAATTTATCTATCACCTGCAAGTCTTTGGATGTGGGAGGAAACCGGAGCACCCGACGAAAACCCACGCAGACACAGGGAGAACTTGCAAACTCCACACAGGCAGTACCCAGAATCGAACCCGGGTCCCTGGAGCTGTGAGGCTGCGGTGCTGACCACTGCGCCACTGTGCCGCCCTAAAGAAATAAAAAGCTGGTCTCAGTAGTGGTGACCATGAAGCTCTCCGATTGTTGTAAAAACCCATCTGGTTCACTCATGTCCTTTAGGGAAGGTAATCTGCCGTCCTTACCCAGTCAGGTCTATATGGAACCCTGGTACCACAGGAACATGCCCTCTGAAGTGCCTAGAAAGACAAACTGTTGTTAGGGCAACTAAGGATGGACAGTAAATATCAACCTTGCCAGTGATGCCCACATA